>NC_057833.1:63082291-63400000 GCF_910594005.1 Cervus elaphus | reverse complement strand
ACAAAATCCAAAGCAGAGGCTCCCTTCACCCTTTTCTACAGTTAATACCGTGATGGTGGCATTTTGCTTCATGGAGAAAAATAGAGTGGCAGGTGGGCTTTGCACGTTTGCTGGGTGGAGGCTGAGTTAGTGACCACTAGGGAGAAGATAGAGCTTCTTCAGGTGGCCTCTTTTACCTGGTCGGTCAGGGAGAGCCAACGATTTCCAGCAATATGATGGATGGCTTTCCTTAACGCGTCACGTGCCGGAGCCATTGTGTGTAAGCAGACTTCTAACCCGAGCATCTTTTGTGAAGAATATAGCAAGGGCATTTAGGCAAGAGGGAAGATGGAAGACAAAAATTCAGCTGAGGACCCCCGTGACACTCGTTTTGAGAATTCAGCACACATTCAGATATGTCATTCTCCCTTCTCCGTCAGCCTCCCTCGTTGGCACCTAAGGGACCATGGTGTAAAGATCCACAGGAAATCCTTCAATGATTTTATCTGCTTTCAGCACGGGGACAGAGCATTTCCAGGGCATCCTCTGAGGCCTCCCGCCTGCATGGTTTCCAAGCTATGTGTGGATTTCTGTCATCAATATCTTGCTCTAAGATCAGAATGGTAGGTTTTGGAAGGGGTGGGTGAGCTCACCTCCTCGCAACGTCCTCCCAAGCCTGAGCTCTCTTCATCAGCACAGATGCTCATTTTGACCAGCTCCACATGTTACACATGGATGGAAAGAGGTCAGAGGACAGTGAAATAAGACTGCCTCCCCCACGTCTTCCAGCTCTAAAGGAGTATTTCCGGGCAATCCCATCCTTCAGCCTTGCTAGTTTTCTTCCTGGAAACGACTAGGGATGAGCGCGCAAAGCCGAACTTGGCCACTTGGATCATTTGTCTTCACCGTACTCTCGATCTCCACCAGGCTGCTGGGGTGGGTCCCTCCTTTTGGGAAATTCTCTTTGGTTTCTGGATGTCTGCTGTTCTGACTTTTGTGCAACACCCTCAATCCAAGAGGGTGAAGGTGCAGGCCACTTGGGTTACACCTCCTCCTGAAAGAAGCTTTGGAAGTGGTGACCCTGTCAGACAGTCTTTCTAGTAACCACACAGAAATGTAATCAAAAAGGTATTGGACATTTGGAAGATGGCAAAAATATATGGACATTTTTAGAACACTCAAAGAATGAAAATTGTGGAAATTCCACAATTTCAGAAAACTTAACCACAATTCCTTCCTCCCTTCTCCCTCCCTCTTCCCTCTCTCCCTCCTCCCTTCCTTCCTCCTTTCCTTTCTTCCTTCCCATCCTCTTTCTGTCTCAACTTTGCCCTGTACTGAGTATATAACTGGTACACAATAAATTCTTGCACAATGGAATCAAGTATTTTTAAAATATTGAAACTAAAGACAATGATACATTAATGTCCATGTCTCACCATGTAGCACTAACAAGTTTCAATATCCTGTTGTCTTTGCTCCAGGTCTTTTCTGTTCCTCAGGAAAGAACAAAGGCAATACAGATTCAACTGGGTCTTTTTTAAAAATCTATCACAACACTATTATCTTCTTCCTTAATCTCAAAGGCTGCCACAATCATGGATGTTATATTTATTCTTCACGTACATCTGTTGTATTTAAATCAGACATTATATATTTATCATATCATAAATATTTTGTATATATATGAACCTGCATTTTGTGGGTTTTATCCACATTATGTTTTTCAGAGATTTAGTATATTCCTACATACCATGTAAATTCTTTTATTTTTATTATTCATGTGTACACCAATGTACCTAGCTCATATTGCATTAATGGACATTTTAGATTAGTACTTCCTTTTTAGTTATAGAAACAAAGATGCACTGAACTTTTTGATCCATATTTTGGCCATGTATTTCTAGAATATATACCTGGAAGTGGAATTTCTATGTTACAGATAATCATGACTAGTCTCCAATGTAGTTCAATAGACTTATACACATACTGATGGATTGTGATAATTTGTACCTTTACAAGATCTGGTCAACTCCAGACAAAGCCAGACTTTAAGATTCTGTCAATAGATTGATGAAGTGGCCAATTCATTTTAGTAAGATTGGATAGCTTCTCCTGTTTGTATTAGCCATTTAAATTTCTTCTTTCATGAATTTACTGTTAATGTTCTCTGTCCATTTTTCAGTTGAGTTGTTTGGCTTTTTCTTATTGATCTGTAGAAGATTCTTTGTATATTTTGAGTACTAATCCTTTTCTATCTCTTTATATTCTCTCTCTCTGTGTGTGTATTAATATGTGTCCATCCCTTTTCTTTGTTTTGTATGTGGTGGCTTACTGAACAGAATTAAACATTTTAGTGTAGGTGAAAGAATGAACTTTTTCTTTTATGATTTATGTATTTTGATTCATGGACCTAACATTCCATGTTCCTATGCAATATTGCTCTTTACAGCATTGGACCTTTCTTCTATCACCAGTCACATCCACCACTAGGTGTTGTTTTTGCTTTGACTCCATCCCTTCATTCTTTCTGGAGTTATTTCTCCACTGATCTCCAGTATCATATCGGGCACCTACCGACCTGGGAAGTTCATCTTTCAGTGTCCTATCTTTTTGCCTTTTCATACTGTTCATGGAGTTCTCGAGGCAAGAACACTGAAGTGGTTTGCCATTCCCTTCTCCAGTGGACCACATTCTGTCAGACCTCTCCACCGTGACCTGTCCGTCTTGGGTGGCCCCACACGGCATGGCTTAGTTCCATTGAGTTAGACAAGGCTGTGGTTCGTGTGATCAGACTGGCTAGGTGTCTGTGATTGTGGTTTCCATCTGTCTGCCCTCTGATGCCCTCTCTCAGTTCCTACCATCTTGCTTGGGTTTCTCTTACCTTGGACGTGGGGTATCTCTTCACGGCCGCTCCAGCAAAGCGCAGCCGCTGCTCCTTACCTTGGACGAGGGGTAGCTCCTCCAGGCCACTCCTTAGACGTGGGGTAGCTCCTCTCAGCCACCACCCCTGACCTTGGAAGTGGGACAGCTACTCTCGCCACTCCTGCGCCATCGTGCAGATGGCAAGAGTGAACATCGACTTCTAGGAATCAGCGAACTAAGATGGACTGGAATGGGTGAATTTAACTCAGATGATGATTATATCTACTACTGTGGGCAGGAATCCCTTAGAAGAAATGAACTAGCCAGCATAGTCAGCAAAAGAGTCTGAAATGCAGTACTTTGATGCAATCTCAAAAAATGACAGAATGATCTCTATTTGTTTCCAAGGCAAACCATTCAATATCACGGTAATCCAAGTCTATGCCCCCAAAAACAGTAATGCTGAAGAAGCTGAAGTTAAACAGTTCTATGAAAACCTACAAGACCTTTTAGAACTAACATCCAAAAAAGATGTCCTTTTCATTATAGGGGACTGGAATGAAAAAGTAGGAAGTGAAGAAACACCTGGAGTAATAGGCAAATTTGGCCTTGGAGTACAGAATGAAGCAGGGCAAAGGCTAACAGAGTTTTGCCAAGAGGACGCATTGGTCATAGCAAACACCCTCTTCCAACAACACAAGAGATGACTCTACACATGGACATCACCAGATGGTCAACACTGAAATCAGGTTGATTATATTCTTTGCAGCCAATGATGGAGAAGCTCTATACAGTCAGCAAAAACAAGAGTGGGAGCTGACTGTGGCTCAGATCATGAACTCCTTATTGCCAAATTCAGACTTAAATTGAAGAAAGTGGGGAAAATCACTAGACCATTCAGATATGACCTAAATCAAATCCCTTATGACTATACAGTGGAAGTGAGAAATAGAGTCAAGGGATTAGATCTTGTAGACAGACTGCCTGATGAACCAAGGATGCAGGTCTGTGACATTGTACAGGAAACAGGAATCAAGACCATCTTCAAGGAAAAGAAATACAAAAAGGCAAAATGGCTGTCTGAGAAAAAATAGCTGAGAAAAGAAGTTAAACGCAAAGGAGAAAAGGGAAGATAGACCCATTTGAATGCAGAGTTCCAAAGAAGAGCAAGGAGAGATAAGAAAGCCTTCCTCAGTGATCAAGGCAAAGAAATAGAGGAAAACAATAGAATATGAAAGACTAGAGATCTCTTCAAGAAAACTAGAGATACCAAGGGAACATTTCACGCAAAGATGGGCTCAATAAAGGACAGAAATGGTACGGACCTAGCAGAAGAAGAAGATTTTAAGAAGTGGCAAGAATACACAGAACTATACAAAAAAGATCTTCACGACCCAGATAATCATGATGGTGTGATCACTCACCTAGAGCCAAACATCCTAGAATGTGAAGTCAAGTAGGCCTTAGGAAGCATCACCATGAACAAAGCTAGTGGAGGTGATAGAATTCTAGTTGAGCTATTTCAAATCCTAAAAGAGGATGCTGTGAAAGTGCTGCACTCAATATGCCAGCAAATTTGGAAAACTCAGCAGTGGCCACAGGACTGGAAAAGGTCAGTTTTCATTCAAATTCCAAAGAAGGGCAATGCCAAAGAATGCTCATACTACTGCACAATTGCACTCATCTTACATGCTAGTAAAGTAATGCTCAGAATTCTCCAAGCCAGGCTTCAGCAATGCATGGACCGTGAACTTCCAGATGTTCAAGCTGGTTTCAGAAAAGGCAGAGGAACAGAGATCAAACTGCCAACATCTGCTGGGTCATCAAAAAAGCAAGAGAGTTCCAAAGAAACATCTACTTCTGCTCTATTGACTATGCCAAAACCTTTGACTGTGTGGATCACAATAAACTGTGGAAAATTCTGAAAGAGATGGGAATACCAGACCACCTGACCTGCCTCTTGAGAAACCTGTTTGAAGGTCAGGAAGCAATAGTTAGAACTGGACATGGGAAAACAAACTGGTTCCAAGTAGGAAAAGGAGTATGTCAAGGTTGTATATTGTCACCCTGCTTATTTAACTTATATGCAGAGTACATCATGAGAGATGCTGGGCTGGATGAAGCACAAGTTGGAATCAAGATTGCTGGGAGAAATATCAATAACCTCAGATATGCAGATGACACCACCCTTATGGCAGAAAGTGAAGAAGAACTAAAGAGGCTCTTGATGAAAGTGAAAGAGGAGAGTGAAAAAGTTGACTTAAAGCTCAACATTCAGAAAACAAAGATCATGGCATCCAGTCCTATCACTTCATGGCAAATCAATGGGAAACAGTGGAAACAGTGGCTGACTTTATTTTTCTGGGCTCCAAAATCACTGCAGATGGTGACTGCAGCCATGAAATAAAAAGGCGCTTAGTTCTTGGAAGGAAAGTTATGACCAACCTAGACAGAATGTTAAAAAGCAGAGACATTACTTTGCCAACAAAGGTCCATCTAGTCAAGGTTATGGTTTTTCCAATAGTCATGTATGGTTGTTGAGAGTTGGACTATAAAGGAAACTGAGCACCGAATAATTGATGCTTTTGAAGTGTGGTGTTGGAGAAGACTCTTGAGAGTCCCTTGGACTGCAAGGAGATCAAACCAGTCTATCTTAGAGGAAATCAGTCCTGGGTGTTCATTGGAGGGACTGATGTTGAATCTGAAACTCCAATATTTTGGCCACCTGATGCGAAGAGCTGACTCTTTTGAAAAGCCCCTGATGTTGGGAAAGATTGAAGGTCATAGGAGAAGGGGATGACAGAGGATGAGATGATAGGATGGCATCACCAACTCAATGGACATGAGTTTGAGTAAACTCCGGGAGTTGGTGATGGACAGGGAGCCCTGGTGTGCTGCGATTCATAGGGTTGCAAAGAGTCGGACACAACTGAGCGACTGAACTATACTTATATATTTTGCATTTTGCTTAAGAAACACTCTCCTAACACAGCATTCCAAATCCTCCCATATTTTCTTCTATTCATAAATACTGATGTTTTATTATTGATACTCAGGTTTTATTTTACCTAGAATTTGTGGTTTACCTCTTTCAAGTTATGCATAGAACTATGTACCCCAGCACATATTCCAGCCACCAAGTGGGTCAAGCAGAATGGAATCTGGTGCATCTTAAAGGCTGCATGTGAAACCAGATGTCTCTCTCACCCTTAGCCCTTGGGGTGAGGATGGGACTAACTGGGAGTTCCCTCAGGGTCTGCTGCTCTTTCAGTTACTCTGATCAAAGGGAGTTCCACCCACTGAATGACAACGCAAATAGACACACGGCAGGAAATTCACACTCACTCACCATCCAACGGTTCAAGACTCAGGTACCAGTGTCTGTATGAGGAACCCCTCCACAAACAAAGGCTGACTGCCGGGCTTGTCCAAAGATACTGCCATAAAATTTACAATGGGTTTCCTCTTGATGTTTCTCTTCTGATAAAAATTCTCTATAATTTTTATTCTAGAGATTTTAGCTATAATCCTATTATACAGCTATATTTGGTGATGACTTCACTGTTCTGTAAAAAATATGTGTGTACCTACCCAGAGAAGAAGAAAAGGGAAAGGAGAAGGCACTATTTATTAATGGCTACACATGTGAAATTTCAAATCTCTTAACACTGGATAAAGTCTGCATTTCAGAGAATCTTCAGTTGGTGGCCGGATGTGTTAGCAGCTCCTGTGTAACAAACCACCCTCAAACTCAGTCGATTTCAATGACAGCCCTTTACTGTTCATCATGAGTCTAGGATTTAGCTGAATGGTTCTGCTGATCAGGGCCAGGTTTGGCTGAGCTCATGTGGGCTTGTGCATAAGTCTGTGTTCAGACAGTGGGTTGGCTTGGGGTGTTGTTGACTAAGAAGGCTCCAGCTATGCCGGCCTAGGTCTGCTTCATTGGATATCTTATGCTCTGGCAGGTTATTCCAGGCTTGTTCACGTGATGGAAGCAGAGGTCCAAAAGGGTGAGAGAAAACATGCAAAACTCTTGAAGTCTATACTTAGAACTGGCATGCCAGCTCTTCCTGCCCTATTATATTGTCCCAACCAATCTCAGGGCCAG
The DNA here is from genome assembly GCF_910594005.1 of Cervus elaphus. Classification (NCBI taxonomy): domain Eukaryota; kingdom Metazoa; phylum Chordata; class Mammalia; order Artiodactyla; family Cervidae; genus Cervus; species Cervus elaphus. Next base: position 63,393,051 of record NC_057833.1, on the reverse strand, counting down.
TCTGGATTCAAGAGATGGGGAAATCAACTCTAATTCTTCATGGGGAGAGTTGTAAAGTCACACTGTGAAGCGTGTGTCTAAAGGATGTCATTTATTGCACTCTCCATGAACAACATGAACAACATGAACAACAGTCATCACAGATGCATTGCAATGTCTTTTACTCCTCAGGGTGTCTGGTCAGAGACTCTGGGTCATAGTCAAGGTCCATGAGAATGAGCATTTATTTACTGAATACACGCAAATGAAGTGTTACAAAGAAGAAGCTCAGAGGCTAAAAAATCACTGAAAAAATAAAAAGAGAGTCTTGACCTAGGCTGAGAGGTCACAAATGCTTTGTTGAACATATAATGTGGCACTAAATTCAGAAGTTTTGGGGCTCCAAAATCACTGCAGATGGTGACTGCAGCCATGAATTTAAAAGACGCTTGCTCCTTGGAAGAAAAGCTATGACCAACCTAGACAGCATATTAAAAAGCTAAGACATCACTTTGCCAACAAAGGTCCATCTAGTCTAGTCAAAGTTATGGTTTTTCCAGTAGTCATGTATAGATGTGAGAGTTGGAGTATAAAGAAAGCTGAGTGCCAAAGAACTGATGCTTTTGAACTGTGGTGTTGGAGAAGACTCTTGAGAGTCCCTTGGACTGCAAGGAGATCAAACCAGTCCATCCTAAAGGAAATCAACCCTGAATACTCATTGGAAGGACTGATGCTGAAGCTGAAACTCTAATACTTTGGCCACTTAATGCAAAGAACTGACTCATTTGAAAAGACCCTGATTCTGGGAAAGATTGAAGGTGGGAGGAGAAGGGGATGACAGAGGATGAGATGGTTGGATGGCATCATCGACTCAATGGACATGGGTTTGGGTGGATTCTGGGAGTTGGTGATGGACAGGGAGGCCTGGAGTGCTGTGGTCCATGGGGTCGCAAAGAGTCGGACATGACTGAGCGACTGAACTGAACTGAAACTCAGAACGGTGAGTAGGAGAAAAGGCCCAGGCATGTAGGCAGAGGAGCTGACCCTGGAGCAAAGTAGGAACACAACCTTTTGCAGGGACTGAAGGAGGCAAGCATATCAGGTGTTGACCAGATTATGCAAAATGCAAGGGTGGCTGAAGTAAGAGATTGTAGGGGAGGCAACTAAGACGACACCGTAAAGTTAAATCCTGTCCTATTGTGCTGGCTTTTGTATTTAGGGCATGTTAGAGACTAGCTAATTTTCCCTAGAGAAGTGAGAAAGTTTAAAGAGTTTTAAAGAAGAGAGTAAACATGATCATATTTCCATTTTCATAAAATAGCCCTGCTTCTAGGGGAGAGTGGATGATGGGACCAAGAGGTGATCAAGGAGGAAGAGACCACAGTGGGATGAGGAGGAAGTTCAGCCTTGGGTTGTGGGAGTGGAGATGGAGAAGAGGAAGACTGTTGTATTCAGAAAATATGATCAGTGAATCACAAGGAAGAGGTGTGTTTATATCCTCTGTAGCTATCCAAACAGAGATATCATGGCTGAGATTAGAAGTATGGGTTCTGAGATTAGAACTATGACTTTGACCTTGGCTATGCAAAGAGTCGGACATGACTGAGTGACTGAAATAACTAACTAACTATTCTTAATGTTAGTGCCTTTGAAACAGCTCAGGGAAGACCGGAAGTCATCTGGGCTAGTGCTTTAGGTTAGGGAGTCCTAGGGGTGTGGAGAGTAATTGGAGTCGTGGACATCAGTTGATTCCCCCAGGAAGTGGCTTGTTGGTAAGAAGGTAAGCTGATCCAGAAAGCCTTGAGAAACTCTGAAATTCAAAATTGGAGAATCTAGATAGCTAGGGGGAAGGTCAGGAGAGCAAGGCATCATGGAATCCAGAGAAAACAAGGGCTTCCAAGCTCCACAGTGGAGCTTTGTGGGGGCCCAAGGAGCAGGAAGAAGGAAATGACCCACGAGATTCATGGAAGTCATTGCCAGCTTTACTAAGAATGGCATACGTGCTGAGCAGTGGAAAGGATGGGGAGAGAAAAATCAGAGACAGATCCCGGTAGTCTGTTTCAGAGGGTCCAGCTTAGAAAATTCAGTAGAACTCTTGAGATGAGCTTCAGGTCTACTTTGCCTACCATCTTTCCCGAGAACTTGGTTGGACAAACTCTTTCATAATATTTTATTTATTTCATTGACATGTAGTTGATTTACAATGTTGTGTTAGTTTCTGATATATAGCAAAGTGATTCTGGTATATCTATAGTAATAGGATTGGCTAAAAAGTCCGTTTGAGTTTTTCCATAGGATCTTATAAATATATACTTTCTAGAATTGTTTTTCATAGTATGTTACTACCTGATATTGAGTATAGTTCCCTGTGGGTCCTTATTGTTTACCTGTTGTATTCATAGTAATGTATGTATGTTAACCCTAAACTTCTAACTTATCATAGGATATTAAATTTGACCTGTTAGTTTGCATGGGAAGAAAGGTGAAGAGATTTTTAGCAAGGAGATAAAGGAAAGAATTTTCACCTTTGTGGATCTGTTCTCTTAAAATGCCTGGAATTTACTTTCTATCCTATAGCTATCCAAGCAAAAGTAAGTGGCCTGACTGATTTTTCCATTAATTTTCCTTCTTAGTTATCCAGGACCTAAGCCTTCTCAGACTGTGGGTTTCCTTCCCTGTGAATTCTTTGAGATCCCAAAGTTATTCTAAGCACAGTTGTTGGGTTCCATACTATGCCCATACCATCCTTAAAAAGAAGCAAAAGCCATTGTTCTGATAATATTCACATCTAATTCCTGTGTCTCACTTTCTCTCCAAAACCTTTTTACACCACAGTAGCTTATTTCTCCTTTCTCTTATTTCTGTTCTTTTCCCTTTGCATGGAGATAAATTTTTATCCAGGCTTTTGCTTTTCTCAATCTTTGAGACCTTTCTCTACTTCTCTTAGGACAGCAATTCCCAATAATTCCTCTATTTTTCACATAGGCAATATTATATTTCTATCATTTAAAAATATGCCCATAAACATTGCCAGTTGTTTCTTTGGACAAATTGCCACCGCTTAGAACATGGACAATGAGAAGCAGTAAGTGATCTCTGTGCTAGGTGGACTCTTTAAAATGATGTAATAAGAGACTTGAGAATGCTTAGTGTAGAAAAATCCACTAACGAGGAAGCTTGCTTTTATTTACATCTTTTGCTAAAACACGGATGTTTTTGTTTCTCCTCTAGACTTTCTTTTTTGCCCTGATGACTTCATCATCAGTCACATATCACCAAATAGGAGAAATTAAATCTGTGCCTTGGTGGAACACTAGTCTCTGCACATTGATAGACAGCTCCCTTGTACTTGGGCTGTGTTCTGGCTATGCCAAGGTCCTATTAAGCCATCAAAGCCCACAGCTAGCATATGGGCAGGTCTAAGGGGGAAGGAACAAAACAGAGCTTTTGGGGGGGACACGATTTTCTTTCCTTGCTTCTTTATTCTTTTTCATTCATGGGAAATGGGATGTGCCCTCAAAGAGAACCCTCTAAATATAAGAGCACAAGTTTTAATTAAATGAGCCACTGGAAGATCAAGGTTCTTTATTGGGGAATGTTTATCTCTTGAAGATTCTTAACATATGTGTTTCTGTTGTTAGAACTGTGATTATTGACCACATATCTTCTATTTTATTTGTATTTGGCTCTACTTTCTGGGGAATAGATTGGTCTCTGATAATTGCTTAAATTCATGTAGAAACCAAACCAAGCAGGAAAGAAGGAGATGTATGGGGGGAGCAAAGGGCTGGAGCCCAGCAGCCTTGCTGTGACCTGAGGCAATGGGCACCCACTGACTCTTCTCTGGTTCTCTGGTCCCAGAACTCTGTTTTCCCCGATGGAGAATGGGGCCGGTGGTATAGGAGTCAGGAAGTAATACATGAACAGTAGCTGCTGCTTTGTCAGTGCTATAGAGTGTCTTGTTGAATAATGGGCTCTGTCTGTCACTAAGAATGTCCCAATAGCCTATGGTTTATCAGCACATTTCTTTGGGCCAGGCACTGTGTTTTATGTGCTTAATTGTTATTTTTTTTCCCTTTGATCTCTATAGAAACTCATAGCACACGCACAGTAATACGGTGTCCTCATTGCATGGGCGAGAAGAGCAAGGTTTAGAGAGTAACACTAGGTTACTAGGCCAAAACAGCTATCAAGCGGCAGAAGCCCTGAGCTCCATGTACCCAACTGCACACACCACACCATGCTGCCCCCACCCAGAGCCTCACAGGGACCCTTCCTCCCCACCTGCAGCGCACTGTTCCTCTCCAAAACCTCACCACAAGGATAAGCCTTTGAACCAGAAAATGCAGCTTTAAGGGCTCTGCTTCTCAGCCCAGGGGACTGATTTTCAGGGATAAACCTTATCTGATAAATGAGCAGAGACTTGAATTTGAAGCCTGGTTCCACTGCCCACTGACTCTGTGACCTTAGGAAACTTCCTGATCACTGGAAGCCAGTGTCTCACGCTGGAGTGACGGTCAGAGGTCTTGCTCCCAACGATGGCCCTGAGGAATGGCCAGGATGTATATTGATGCTGTCTCCCAGACAATGTCTCATTCTGTTCAGTGAAATGTGGCTGGGGCTTAGGTGAGGGTTCCTGGGATGGAGACTCTCCTTAGCTGTGGTTTTGCATTGTGTTAAATGAACTCCGTCAGGCTCCTAGGAGACCCACCCCTTCTCATCCATCTCCTCCTTCAGCACCCTACGAGGCCAGGCCCACAGCCCGAGTAAGAAACCACTTAGGGTTTCCAAGCCATCAGCTACCACAACTAGCACGAGTGTTAGTTGTCCACACTGATAGACTGAATTTGGAAAAAAAAAAAAAAAAGAAGGAGGCGGGATTTATTGACCAGAGAAAAAACAAGCCAAAGCCTTGGCTAATTTGTGTAATCAGCTTTATCAATTTGCATAAATTGTGCATCAGGCTATATTCCTCTTGGGCATAATAAGCCCAAATTTAGTTTTTCCAATTTTAAAGTCGTCAGTCGCTTTTTTTGCCTCTTCTGTTCCTTTCTGGGACTCGCCTGGTCACACCTCCACGCATCTGTCAGGTGGTCTGTGGGGCCCTCACTCACAGGGACCCCGGCAGGGCCTGGCTGGAGCATCTACTGCTTTTCAAAAACTGGTCCAGCCTAGACACTCTGCCCTCACCAACAATTCGAGTCTTTGTCTAGATTTCATTTGTCCCTGTTTTGTTAGATTTCCATTCAGATCAAAATCTTCAAAATATTTTTAAATAAACCCTTTCTGTTTGCTGTGTTCTCCTACTCCATTCTTTCAGATTACTCTGCCAAATTCTAGATGGTTCCCCAGTAAGCACTCTGTCCCAGCTTCCACCCGTGGCCTGCCCTCTTTACTCCTTTCTCAACACTCATCCTTTCTGCGCCGTGCGTGCAGGTTAAGTGGCTTCAGCTGTGTCCCAATCTTTGTGACCCTACGGACTCTAGCCCGCCAGGCTCCTCTCTTCCTGTGATTCTCCAGGCACGAATACTGGAGTGGGTTGCCATACCCTCTTCCAGGGGATCTTCCTGACCCAGCGATCGAACCCACCACTCTTATGTCTCCCAAATTGGCAGTCAGGGCCTTTACCAGTCGTGCCACCTGGGAAGCCCCATTCTTTCTGTTCAGTTCTGTTCAGTTCACTTCAGTCACTCAGTCGTGTCTGACTATTTGTGACCCCATGGACTGCAGCAGGCCAGTCCTCCCTGTCCATCACCAACTCCCGGAGTTTACTCAAACTCATGTCCATCAAGTCGGTGATGCCTACCAACCATCTCATCCTTTGTCATCCCCTTCTCCTCCTGCCTTCAATCTTTCCCAGCATCAGGGTCTTTTCCAATGAGTCAGCTCTTCGCATCAGGGGGGCAAAGCATTAGAGCTGCAGTATCAGTCCTTCCAATGAATATTCAGGACTGATCTCCTTTAGGATGGACTGGTTGGATCTCCTTGCAGTCCAAGGGACTCTCAAACATCTTCTTCAACACCACAGTTCAAAAGCATCGGTTCTTTGGTGCTCAACTTGCTTTATGGTCCAACCCTCACATCCAAACATGACTACTGGAAAAACCATAGCTTTGACTAGACGGACCTTCGTTGGCAAAGTACTATCTCTGCTTTTTAATACGCTGTCTATGTTGGTCATAGCTTTTCTTCCAAGGAGCAAGCGTCTTTTAATTTCATGGCTGCAGTCACCATCTGTAGTGATTTTGGAGCCCCCCAAAATAAAGTCTCTCACTGTTTCCACTTTTTCCCCATTTGTTTGCTATGAAGTGATGGGACCGGATGCCATGATCTTAGTTTTCTGAATGTTGAGCTTTAAGCCAACTTTTTCACTCTCCTCTTTCACTTTCATCAAGAGGCTCTTTAGTCCCTCTTCACTTTCTGCCATAAGGGTGGTGTCATCTGCATATCTGAGGTTATTGATATTTCTCCCAGAAATCTTGATTCCAGCTTGTGCTTCTTCCAACCCAGCATTTCTCATGATGTACTCTGCATATAAGTTAAATGAGCAGGGTGACAATATACAGCCTTGATGTATTCCTTTCACAATTTGGAACCAGTCCGTTGTTCCATGTCCCATACTTTCTGTTAAGGGTATCTAATTCTAAAGGGTCTCAGAAAGTTCTGACTCTGCTTTGAGATTAGAAGATGAATTGTAATGAACAGCTTCCCTCATAGCTCAGTCAGTAAAGAACCTGCCTGCAATTCAGGAGACCTGGGTTCAATTCTTAGGTAGGGAAGATCCTCTGGAGAAGTAAATGGCAACCCACTCCAGTGTTCTTGCCTGGGAAATCCCATGGACAGAGGAGCCTTGCAGGCTACAATCCATGGGGATGGAAGAGTTGGACATGACTTAGTGACTAAACCTAGTGCTGGGACATGGCTTGCATCCACCCCCTCTTCTCCTAACCTCTTGCTTGCCCCCCACTCTGAGTTGCCCCTCCCCCCATGCCTTCCTGGACCATTTTCGAGCTCTCCTCACTGGATTCCTGCTTTCAGTCTGGACACGTGCCAATGCAGCCTGCAAGTCGCCCCCAGTCTGAGCCTGGGTGTGATTAAAATGTGTCTCATCAAAAGAGGTGATCATAGAACTTGTTCACCAACCTTAGTAATCAGAGAACTAATGAACCTCTTTGAAACTAGCAAGTGTTCAAGAATACACATGAGAAAATACTATTTTATATAGCACGCAGCCAGCATATGGGTGGTTATACAAGTTGAGAACATGAGAGACTTTGAGAAAGGTTTAAACTTATGGATGATACTGGAGACACAGATCCTCTAACCTTGGGAGGGTGAAGTCACACAGGGCCTGGGCCACAAAGTGCCATCAAAGACCAAACATCAGATTCGGAGACAATAGGGATAACCCAGATGACATTTCTTACAATGCTATGCTGTCCAGAGGGCTGAACTGCTGACATAAAATCTCTATCTCAAAGATGCAAATGTAAACCTAATGTCCTTTTTAAAACAGTAGCTACTTATGGCACTAGAGATGTTTAAGCCTGAGGCTTTACAAACACTTTTATAATATCATTAGCCTGAAGATTGCCCCTGCCTCGATTTCATAACACCAGCGTTTGCAAATCTGGGCATTTGTAATTCTTGCTGTTTCTTTCGATGTCACTGGAACTCGGGCATCTGCTGTCAGAGAATAAGCTTTGCTTTCTGCCCTCAAAGCCGGAGAGGACAACAGAGAACAATGCTGAGCCTCTGGGCCCTTGGCCTCAGTCACGGCCGTCCAACTCTGGTTTCCTCTGGGCTCCGGCTCCGCTGGCCAGTCATTTTCACGGCTGGTTTAGAGACCATGTGCCTAATTTAGAGCTGCTGACACAGACCAGGGAACGGGCCACCTGGCAAATGCCTTGGGCTTTGACTGATTCCACTACCTCGAAGCATAGGCCAAGTTCCCCTCAAGTTGTCCTGAGGTTTGTAAACCTTTTGGCAATGCTGGGCCAGGCCTGGACCAGGTAATCAGCGATTCATGGTCCTCGGCTAGGTGTGAAATTTTAATCAAAGAGATTTTAGTTTTGCAGAAATACAATGCGCCACCAGAAATGTCACATGGAATTAAACGTTGGCTTCACTGAGGTTCAAGATGAGTCAGAGGCTTTCTTACACAGCGGCAAATCCTGTCCTCTTTGCCAGGCAGGGAGGAAGTAAGTTAAAAAGAAACGGAATCAGAGTGGCTCTGGTCCCTTTTGTCTTAGGGGGAAATATTTCAATAAATTTTAGTCTCTCCACATTTTGGAACTGAATAATCACTTTCTACTTTAATTACAAGATGGCACAGAAAATACATAAGCCTCAGCCCAAAAATACACTCTCTGTATCTGGGAGATACCGGAGACGTGATTTGCTGTTCTGTGCAAAATGGTCTCCTGATGCGCTCCAGCCTCCCAGCAGTTCATCTAGAATGGTTTCAACCGTCCTTACATCTGATAAGTAAACACTAGATATGGAAGACATGGGGACATCAGGCTAAAATGAGAGCGGCGGGCTCTTCCCCAGGAAGATAAAGCCTCTTTTATGAAGAGAATTTAAGGCTTAGGAAGGAAGCAAGGCTGATGGTTAATGTTGAGAATGGATGAGAAAGAGCTCTCTGTGGCTTGGAACACTGAACTCACTGAAGTCCATCCAGAGAGATTCCGGAGAAATAGAGTCCTCTGAGTTTTCCCTGTCCAAAACCCAGACCCAGTTACCATACATTGCCCGTTACAGAAGCACTTCACCCGAGCACCACATAAACTGACTTCTCACTACCTCTCCTTGACCTGGAGCAGGTCACGAAGGCTCCATGACTTTCTGGTGGCTTCTCTTTCTTGCTGGTTGGGACAGGAGGTGGTGGGTAGTCTTGGAACAGAGTGTGGCTTCTAGGATCAGAGCGGTTCAGATCCTCCTCTGAACTTCCCAGCTGTGTGATATGGGGAAAGTTGCTTCATCTTTGTGTACCTCAGTTTTGTCATCTATAAAATGGGGTGAATAGTAGACTCTACCTCAAAGGGTTGCTATGAAGGTTTAAGGAATTATTGGCAACGTAGCCATTAACATAGTAATCCTTCAATAAATATGACAAAGATGATGATGCTTCAGCAAAAGGGGCCATGCCGTTTCCATATGGGCATGTGTAAATAGAAGGAGGTATTATGTGTCTATGTATGCAGATGTGTGTGTGTGCATGTGCATGTGTGTGTATAAACAGAGGTGTGTGACTAAGGCACAAAGGAGCCTAGACACCAGGTGGTAATGAAGCTGTGAAAAATACAACCCCACGTTGCTTTTCAGTCGCTCAGTCATGTCGCTGTTTGCACCCCCCTGGACTGCAGCATGCCAGGCCTCCCTGTCCATCACCAACTCCCGGAGCTTACTCAGACTCGTGTCCATCGAGTCAGTGATGCCATCCAACCAGCTCATCCTCTGTCGTCCCCTTCTCCTCCTGCCCCCAATCTTTCCCAGCATCAAGGTCTTTTCAAATGAGTCAGCTCTTTGCATGAGGTGGCCAAAGTATTGGAGCTTCAGCTTCAGCATCAGTCCTTCCAATGAACACCCAGGACTGATCTCCTTTAGGATGGACTGGTTGGATCTCCTTGCAGTCCAAGGGACTCTCAAGAGTCTTCTCCAACACCACAGTTCAAAAGCATTAATTCATCGATGCTCAGCCTTTTTTATGGTCCAACTCTCACATCCACACATGACCACTGGAAAAACCATAACTTTGACTAGATGGACCTTTGTTGCCAAAGTAACGTCCCTGCTTTTTAATAAGTTGTCTAGATTTGTTACAGTTTTTCTTCCAAGGAGCAAGCGCCTTTTAATTTCATGGCTGCAGTCACCATCTGCAGGGATGTTGGAGCCGAAGAAAATAAAATGCCTGTCCCTGTCTGGGGTAAGTGATGCCAGGCTGCTGATGGAAATGAAGATCCCAGGTCACTAAGGCCCTTTCCTTTGGTGGCTGTGTGTCTCCAGGTCTCAGAGGTGGGGCTTTACCGAGCTCACTGCAGACTGTCTACCTGGGGGCAAGGTAGGCACCAGTGTGACGCGAAACAAGAGCTAAAGGTGACTGGGCTCCTTGGGGTTGACTTTGCAAGATTGTAGCTTCCTCTTCTAGGCAAACCTGGTGAGCAGGACATGGACTGCTGGGAGGGCTCAGAGAGACCCCAGATGGAGCAGTCTACATGCGAGAGAACTGTTCTTACAGGAGGCGCCTGAGACCCAGAGACCTTGTAATATGAGTATCAGACAAGCATAACCTCAGTAATCCCAACGCCAAAGCTGGATCTATCCTTTCTTCCTCCAGGGCTGCGAGCGTGGCCAGTCCTCTGTCTTCCTCTCGGCTGAAATAGGGAGGCTGTTATACAGGCCCAAGGCTGAAGCGTGAGTGTCCATGCCTTACTCATCGGCTTTCATTTGCCGGACATGTTCTCTACTATTGACACGGATGCCTCCAGAAGGGAGGAAGAACTTATCCACTATGTTATTTGAAATTTACCCTGAACCCGTCTTCCTGGGTAAGACAGAACTACTGATTATACTTGAGTTTAAAAATCTTAATTTTCTCTATTTCTTTACCTCTTTTACCAGCACAAATAACATGACACCAATCACTATATTTGTACACAATAATGTTTAAAAATCTTTAATTCATTTAAAACATCTCTAGATGAATCATATTGTATTTCTCTAGGAGCTAAAGTATAGCGGCAATGGATTTTTAGTATTTTTCCTGTGCACATAAAATGAAAATTTTTTACAAGTTTTCTTGTTTAGTGGAAATTCAATGATGAGTTGAAGTTGTAGAAAGGCAGGAAAGATTGGGATATACTAGTTGAAGGTGACTCCCAGCTGAGATGGAGCTTGGGATAAGGCTGTTCCAGAGGGAAAGGTTTGACATGCCTTTGCACACTGTTTTGATTGGCCCATGTTACTGATGAATGTTTGAGTACCATAAAGAAACTCTTAGACAAAGTGAAGAGAGCTTTGAGTTAATTTTATATCTAAATTGTAAACCACAACAGAAAAAAAACTCTGTTAAGGAAAGAGAACATGATAGAGTTTAATTTTTTAAAAAATCGAATCATGCAATAAAGCCTTTTGTTTTGAGCATATGCAAGCCCAAGCCAGATATGTATAGAATTCCTAATGTTAATTTATGCATGTATCGAGTGTCAAATATTAATTAATTTAGCAGTCCAACGAATATTTGAATTCCTCTAACAAGGATCTCTGCCTTTCTCCGTCTTTTCCTGTGCCCACCCATACATACTCTAGTTTCAAAAGTATCAGGAAGTAGTTTTCTCATTGATTTTTGTTTTATGTCATTTATTTTTATTTATTTATTTATTTATTTTTGGGTTTTGTCATACACTGATATGAATCAGCCATAGATTTACACGTATTCCCCATCCCGATCCCCCCTCCCGCCTCCCTCTCCACCCGATTCCTCTGGGTCTTCCCAGTGCACCAGGCCCGAGCACTTGTCTCATGCATCCCACCTGGGCTGGTGATCTGTTTCACCATAGGTAGTATACATGCTGTTCTTTTGAAACATCCCACCCTCACCTTCTCCCACAGAGTTCAAAAGTCTGTTCTGTATTTCTGTGTCTCTTTTTCTGTTTTATATATAGGGTTATCGTTACCATCTTTCTAAATTCCATATATATGTGTTAGTATGCTGTAATATCCTGGATTTGTCAATGTTCTTCATACTCTTGAATTTTCAATTCATTCAATAAGTGTTTTTTCACCATTCACACAGAAATCTAAAACTGTCATGCATTAAAGACACATAGAGGAAATGCAGATTGTGCTTGTCCGTGAACTGTGAGAACTTTATCACCTGACTGAGAAAACAAAAACATCTGAAGGTTTAGAGCATGATGGTGTTGACTGATGTGTAATGGGATTTCCAAGGAAGCTCAGTTTGGGTTATTGAAGAAGAGACTCTGGGAGAGGTGCCTGGCACTGGAAAGTTAATAGATGAGAAAGGAAAGATTCCGGGCAGGCACGCTGGCATGGCCTGAGGTGTGTACCATTTCCAATGGTTTTACTGATTTTTCTGCCTTAGTATGATATTCTGCCTTATATGAACCCAAATCCCATAATGGTCCATACTCCTTCCAGCTCATACAAGTTGAGACTTAAGCCATGCTTTTAGACCCCAATCATGGATAGAATTATGAACCTCATATTGGAGAGCTAAGACCATGTCTTTTTCATTTCTGGGACTCTAGGGCTGGGCACAAAGACAGTTTCTTGAATATTGATGGAGCGAAGGAACCTTGCAGAGTGGGGGAATGTCCCCATGCACCTTACCTAAGGAGTGACCACTGATCTCTGCCGGAATGAGCCCAGTGATTTGAAGCATTCCCCCCAGAATCCACACCACTGTAGGACTCCTGATTTTTAGAAGCCCTTTCCAAATAGTGAATTGGAGCTTCCTTCCAACAGCTTCTCCCCACTGGTCCTCACTGTGCCTTCTTGAGCCAATTTAACAGCCCTGCCGCTCGTTCAGGTGGCAGGGCTTCCTCAGCCTGGTCCATCTTGGCTCGGGTTGAATAGACACACCCACGTGCTGGGGTCCCTCTGGGATGCTTTGTGAGATTATCCATCAGTGCGGTTCAACACCAGGCAGCCGAGTCCAAATGGTCTGTGCCTTTTGTTCTCTGTGTGGTGGAAGAGAAGGATTCACTGAGTCCTTCTAAAATCCCCAGAAAACCTGGCAAGTCACTGCTTTTTCTGTGAATACACTGACAGAGGTGATTCTAAGGATCGGCACCTTCCAAACCCCAGGCCTTTCGAAACCCAGTCGCCTACTGATTTTCCTGCTTGACTTCCCTTTCCCAAGGGACGAGAAAGCAACCTCTTGAACATGCCAATCTGCATTTTTATTTTACACTTTTCAAAGCATACTCCACCGTGTAGGTCAGCGTCATCCTTTCACTTGGCAGTTTATGACCTGAGTTGCTCCCTGCCCCTCTGCCAGAATATCCATGCAGCAGGAGGCTCTAGTCAGTTATGGAAGCTGGGGAGTCTTCGCTTTCTTCTCCACTCCAACTATTTTCCCTGGGCCTTTTTCCCAGGAACATGTCAGCTGCAAAAATATGAATCTTTCCTCCCCTGCTCCCCACCGCCCAATACATATGCTATTTATCAAATCTAAGAATAAAAAGAATGCAATTTCAAGAAAGCTTTTAAAGATTTCAATTTCCTTTAAAAAGAGAGAGGGAGAGTGAGAGAAAGGACATGTGCTCAGCTTGAGGTGTCACAAGTGTTTGCTATTTGATACTTGGTTGTCATTAACAGTTAAGTGCCATTCCTGCTCTGTGGCTGGAAATAATCAGGGACTCCACACATGTTCACGTGTTTAAATCAGTGAGAGTAAGAGTCTCCATTCAGGGAAAGTTGCTGTTGACGCTAAGCTCTGTGAAGTAGCTTTGAGCTGATTGCAGGAGAAGAGAGTTCTGGCCGTGTCTGGGGGAAAGCAGGTCTTTTATCTCACTGTTCCCCATTGATCATGGGGCGTCTGCAGCACACAGTCCAGAACGGTAGCCTCTAGCCACTCATCGCTGCTGAGCACCTGAAATGTGGCCCATACGCAATGTGTTCTAAGTGTGAACTGCAAACCAGGTTCCAAAGACTTAGAGAAAATGTAAAGAATCACATTAGTGTTTTAAGCTGATTGCCATGTTGGAATGATACTGTGATACACTGGATGAAATAATATTATTTCAGTTATTTTCACATACTTGTTTTGACTTACATAAATGTGGCTCCTGGAAAACTTAAAATGATGTGTGTAGCTCTCAGAAGTTTCCTAGGGGACCATGCTGAACTAGGGAGACAGGAAAGTTATTGCCCAAGCAGAAGTCCATGATATTCAACTGTTGCCAGATGAATTTAATTTCTTTAAACAACTTTTTCCCTCCGATTTTAAAAATATTCTTTTCATAGTTATACAGAAGTCTATGAGCAACTCACTCCCTTATTTGGTATGAGGCAAAAGGGAGTGATCTGCATTAGCTGTTCTAGCCCATGGAGATGCAGCATTTTCCTATCTTCATTCATACAGTGTTGACAGCAGTCCCTTGAAATTCTACAGACCTACCAAAGGGGCTCTCAGTCTACCTCAGAGTCTCCATATTCTGGTTTGGTCTGGTTTGTTAAGATTCTACGGATCCAGTATCCAAGTGTTAAACTTCCAAACCCCCTGGACTCAAGATGAAGCATGTAGATCTTGTGAAATCATTCAACGCACAGCAGGACTCTCAATGCATCTGAAATGATAAGACCTCCCTTTATTGAACCTGAGACACTGGTGTCTGGGTGATCCATCCAAACTCCAATTTCTATCCATAGATGGTAATTGAATTATAAACTCTACCTTGATGTCTGTATAAATTTTGGGTATTTCTCCTAGAAATGGGTGAACATCAAGTTACTCTATTTGTTTGTTATTCTTGATGAATTGTGTTATTTGAGTGACATTGATTTACTGCTCTATTCATCTTTCACTTGAAAATTATTAAGAAGTGAGTCATGGCTGGGAGATGTTACTACATTTAGATTTTTAATTAACCCATGGTGCAGGTTTTCCTAGAATGGTCATAGACGCTGACCTTGATATTAACCTGAATTATTCAGATTCCCTTAAAATGGTTGTCCCATGAGGTCTTTTGTCTTTCTGGTCTCATCACTGCCTGTAAACACGGCTTTTCTGAATTCCTATCCTCATCCTCCTCCCAGACCTCCAGCAACTGGGAGACTATTCTCCCTACACAACTGCCTCTTTAACTCTTTCTAAAGTCCACCCAGGAGGGCTGGTGGTACTGGTCTGACTGCTCTGAAAAGTGAGAAAAGGGGGACATTTCAGTGTCCAAATCTATATGGTCCAAAATGGCATGTGGCTATTGACATGCTGTATGTGTTTAAAAAAAAAAAAAGCCCTCAAATTAACAAAGTAAAATAGCTCTTTTCTGCAAACAGGAATAGGACACAAACCTGGCTTTAGGAAAAAGTCAATTTCTATTTATGCCTCCATTCTGCAAGGGTACAGAAACAGAACAAACTTGGGGTCACCCTCTGCTTCTCCTTTTTGCTGCGGGTTTTAACTGCTCTGGGGGCTTACCTGGTCCCACAACACCCTGGAAAAGCGGGACCTAGCGTCCTTTACAGGACCTTGGTGAGGTCCCATAGGGATCAAGGGTTATCTTGGCCACTTACGGTGCCGGGCTAGATTTTAGAATCTCAGAGAAGGTCTTTTCCATCTTCCAAGCTGCTCTCCAACACATGGTGTACTTCTGGGTCTCCTGGGATGTAGGGAGCCCTTTCAGGCTGTGTGAGGCTTTGTCGTTTTAGACCAGGGATGGGCAAGCAAACTACAACCCACAGGTCAAAGCCAGCCATCTGCCTGATTATGTAAATAAAGTTTTATTGGAATATCCCACATCCATTAATTTGCATGTTGTCTGTGGCTACTTTTGTGTGGATTACAGAAGTGTTGTGACAGAGTCCATATGGCATGCAAGGGCTAACATATTTACTCTCTGAATCTTTAAGACCAAGTTGACCAAATCCTGCTCAGATATACCATGGACTAATATCTTCTTGGTTTTCCCACCTTCCCAGGGCTCTTCTCAGGGACTGGGGCACAGGTCCCCTGTGGTTTCACATCCCATTGACTGTCTTTTTCTCCACCCCAATCCAGTATCCAGGGACCTCCAGTATCCATGTCCCAGGGACCTCACAAGCATTTAAGCTCAAATCAACTCCTCACAAGGAAGTCTTTGTTCTAGTCTTTCAGATAATTTTCCAAATACTTGTCCACACCAAGTGTCTCTTTATTTCCCCCAAAATCTGGGTTTTAAGGAAATCAACCCTGAATAGTCACTGAAAGGACTGATGCTGACACTGAAGCTCCAATACTTAGTGATGTGAAGAGCTGACTCACTGGAAAAGACGTGATGCTGGGAAAGATTGAAGGCAAAGAAGAGAGCGGCAGAGGATGAGATGGTTGGATGGCGTCACCAACTCGATGGACACGAATTCGTGCAAACTCCAGGAGATGGTGATGGACAGGAAAGCCTGGTGTGCTGCAGTCCATGGGGTCGCAAAGAGTCAGACACAGCTGAACAACTGAACAACGATAACAGCTAGGGTTTAAAATTCAAGTCTCTGAATTGTTGCTCAGATTTCCATGGTGCAGCCCCGCTAAGGCAGTGAACGAAGATGAGGTTGGGCCTGTGCTTCTCAAAGAGAGGACCACAGGGTGGAAACAGCCCGGGGAGTGAGTTATAAATGCAGGTTCCCAGGCCTCAGCCCACACCCCCTGAGTCAGAAGCTTGGAGATGGGACGGGGACCCTGTATTCTGACAGGATCTCCCAGCAGTTGTGCGATCTGGAGCTTAGTAAGCGTTGGATGAGAATGAGTGGTGCTGGGAAAGGAGATTGGAAGAAAGTCTCAGATCTGCCATGCAATCTGTTGGTGTAATCTGTCAGTGTTCCACTCCCATCATTCCTGTGTTTGTATCTACTCTCACAGCCCTCCTTTCTCCTGCACCAACTGCTTTAACACATCAGGGGCTTGTCCACTGTGCCCCAGAACCTGGGATGGACAAAATGTTCATAGAAGTGTAGTTTAAGGGTGGTACCCAGATTTCTAGAATTGCTTCAGGCTGTGTCACTGGGGCCTCCAGGGGCAATGTTCACTGTCCTTGCTGGTGGAAATGTTTGAGAGGTCTGTGTGAGCACCCCAAGGGGTGGGCAGAAAGTGACTTGGAGACTTGGTCCAGGCACTTAGCTTGTTCATAAATGAGCTACTGCTACAGAGGCCCTTTTGTTCTGTTACTCAAATATTCACTGTTCATCTGTATATTTTGTACTATTATCTGTGCACTAACTATTGACTCTTTCTTCCTTCATGTTCATTTCTTCCCTCCCAATTTCCCTCACTTTCATCCTGTGTCTTCTAAACCCGTTGGCCATGCTTATAAGAAAGACATCAATGAAGCCAGTGTTTGGATCCGTATTTGAGGGACCCCTTACTCATTTTTGCATTAGTGTTCTGGTCAGCTAAGCAACAGATCTGATTTATTTTACTATAAATGTCATGTGCTTTCACCACTCACTGCTTACCTCTGATCCTTCTGGCTAGCCTTTGGCCAAGCTTGGCAGGTCATGGGAATTGCTGCAAGCTCACACAGCTCCCGAGGAGCTCCTGGCCCTAGTTCTCCACCTTCACAACCTCTGCCTCCCTGTTTGTGCAAAGCTGGGCACTGAGGCGGAGCTGGCTGATGAAGGAAGCCCCAGGCTGCGCCTCTGCCGTGAGGGTGATGGTGGCTGTGGTGCCTCATTCACCCGTCTGGACACTTGTTTTGGAGCCCGTTTAAAAAAGGAAACTTGAAGGTAAATTTCCCACACATTTCCTTTAAGTTGGTTCTTTCACCATGCCTTTACTACAGCATTTCCATTTCAAAAACTAATGAGACAGTAAGGAAATCTTATAGCCAATGTAAATGTGAATTTGAAAATGTCCCAATTTGGGCTTCCAGAAATGCTTGAACATTTTTGCTGTGGGAGCAGTCAGATTTATGAAAGGAAATGGACCTGTCTTTTTGCTTTGTTTTGTTAAATAATTTATAGCAAAAATCCATGATTTTTCAAAAATCTTTCTCCATTTCAAAGAGCACTGAACTAAAGAAGAGCAAATAAGAAAACATCAGCAATTTGGCTCCTTTTTTATCATCAGAAATATTTTTGACCAACCTTGTGTCTAGGTCCCCATTTACCAGGCCAAACAAATTGATCACAGCCTGCTTCCCTGTTAGTTGCAGGCAGAAAAAATGATATATGGAGGGTTTTGCATTAATTTTTTTTTTATGCTGCTTATATCTCTCCAAGGTTTCTTTTGGAGGAAGTACAAATACATATGATTGCAATTTGAAGATAATAAAGACAAAGATATTCAACTAAGTTCTGAACTCCACCTTCCCCATTTTTTCAAATATCTTTTTGGTAAAGGTCCCCCCCCAGCCCTCCGCCCCCCAGCATTGACTAATTAGAGAGGAACACATCATCCAGTACAGAGGAGTTCAATGGCAGGTTTTATGGGATCCAATGCCTGGAGGAGATGGCATGCCAATGAGAGCTCTGCCAGCAGATTTGATGACAAAACTTTGGAGCAAAGTAGCAACTGGGCATTGTGATTATAAGTGAAAAGATTCATTCTCCTCTAAGAACCAAAATTCAGCACTTTAGATTTATCATAATGAGAACTGACACAAGTTCTGGGTTTTTCTCGGTTAGAGGACTTGAATGATAGTTACTGAGGTAAGTGGGGGTGATGACAATCAAAGGTGTCCCTGAGTGCTCAGTCACTTCCGTCTTGTCTAACCCTACGCCCCTATGGACTATATAGTCCACCAGGCTCCTGTGTCCATGGGATTTCCCAGGCAAGAATACTGGAGTGGGTTGCTA
The DNA here is from genome assembly GCF_910594005.1 of Cervus elaphus. NCBI lineage: Eukaryota > Metazoa > Chordata > Mammalia > Artiodactyla > Cervidae > Cervus > Cervus elaphus. The sequence continues at coordinate 63,374,559 of NC_057833.1, read as the reverse complement.
TTTCCTTCTCCAGGGGAATCTTCTCAATCCCGTTGAACTCATCTCTCTCGTGTCTCCTGCATTGCAAGTGGATCCTTCACTGTGGAACTCTTGGGGAAGCCCATGACAATCTAATATCCTCCATCAAACAAACTGTCTTTTTCCTTTCCCTGAGGGGTTGACTGGAGTGGTGCCATGTTATGTAGCCTAGTGCCCTTATAAGTATTTTGCAGCCCGTGGAGAGACTGCAGAAACTTTCACACTCAAAGCCATTTGTGTAGCTGCATGGGGTGCCCCTCTCCCATGCCAAGATGGCAAGACGTGCACTTAATGCTGTCAGCCATGTTTTCGTGTTGTCCATTGTGATGTGCTGGATCCTGGCCATGGTCCTGGGGAGAGAGCCTCACGGCCAGCGTAGCCATCTTGGTGGATGGGGGGTGGTGTCGCCGTTGTTAGGCTGGGAGAAGGCAGACCTATGACTGCTGTGGAGCGGGCTTGCATGGCGTTTTGTGTGGAAGCTCCCTCTTCCCCCTGGTCAACTATAAAAGTCATGAAACATGGCTTTCCCTGTAGACTACAAGATGGTCCCACGCCCAGTGTCACTAGACTTTGAGGGCCCTGTCCAGATTTATACAATTTCTTTATCAAAAGGACTGAAACGTTGCCCTCATTAGGTACATTCATTACACTACGCAGGGTGGTAAAGCCTAAATCATTGATCTCAGTTCAAGATCTGACTCTGGTCGGGGATGAAACTGAACTGATTTCCATCTTCCTACCTGCTGACTCGTAGGAAAAAATTCACCCCAGGGCAGACCTTACTGAGAACCACAGAGAACAGGACAACGCGTGCCAAGTTCAGAGAAAGTAAAGAAGCGACTTTAAAGTCAAGATTCACAGTCAAGGTATATATATGAGATGCAAGATAAGAATAAAGGAAGTTAAAGGGAGAAAGAAAGAATCCTAAACCCTGGTGTGTGTAACAAGCTCAGGGCAAAATTCCCTCTCCAGAAGCTCCAAGGAGCTCTCAACTGTACATTCCAGACTCCAGGAGCAGCACCCCACCGCTGTCAATGGGAGATCGGCACTCAAAAGCAGTGAAGCAATGGCAATAAAGACCCACAGTGTACACGGAAAAAAAAAAAAAAAACCACCACCAACAAAAAAGCTGCTTAATGTGGTGCTGGGCAGGGAATTTCTGCCTTCAGCAACCAGAACAGGGACACAGGGCAGGCAACAAGGGAGCCCATCTAACCAGATCTTGGCTTGTATCTTGAATCCCTAAAATTTAGAGCCTGAATCAAAGGATGGAAAATCTGGGGGCACATTTGAGTCACATGGGAAGTTTTTAAAATATGACAATACCCCAAACCCATCCCCAGAAATTCTGGTTGAATTGATCTGAGGAGGAGCATGGGCATTGGTGTCTTTTGAAGTCTCCCCTGGTGATTCTAAGGCAGCCAGGTTGAGACCCACTACTCACAGGATGAAGCTGCTTTAAGGATTTCGTATCTCTGCCCCAGAGAGCTGGGTGGTCAGCAGACCTGACCCTTCTCTGTCTCGGGGGCTAAGGAATATAGGTTGAATTAAATTTTCATTTATGAAAACTGTTGAGAAAATAAAGTATTGATCTTACTTGAGAGGCTTTTATGTTAGTCAATTAAATGAGTACTGTACCTTTCTACTAGTAATATGAGTACCATTACTATATGGAAATATAATGTTCCATAATATTTTTATTGTGAGACAGGGGACGTGTCTTACTGCACTCAAATGTACAGTTTACGCCTGACTGTAAAGTTAGCTGTAATCCATAAACAGGCGATATAGATCTTAGATATTTCTTTTAAGATCAGTTGGAAGGAAAATTCCTTATTCCTTAGCAACACCATAGGAAGTGGGATTGCCTCCAAGGAAAAAAAAAATCCTTATCTTTCCTAATTATTCCACATGAAAAGGCAATAGAACATTCCATTATTCTAATATTTGAAGGGAAATCAATGCTTTTGTGATAATTTGCATGTATATTATTCAAGTATTGCAGTGAAAACATGAAAAGATATTTATTTTGCTTTCATTATTTTTTTCAGTGGCACTAACTGAATTACCCTGAAATAAGAACCGAGAGATATATTTTCCCTGATTTTCATATACTACAATAGAAAAAAACACACACACATGTAGGAAGGTTACGTGTTTCCTGGGTTGTTGGAGGGCTGATAGTTTCAAGCATGGTACAAATAGGCATATTACTTGAACATTTTCACTTTAGGCTATTTGGAAATGTGTCATTTAAAATGTAGAATCCTGGCACAAGATTTTCACGCTGAAATTTTTTCAAAACTATCTAAAATGTGTCTTATTTGTGAAAACGCATCTTATTAATCCATTGTGATATAAAATAACAGCTGCTAATATGATTTTAAAGTTTGTAATAAAGTGCATCAAAATGTCTATAGCACGGATCGTGACAGCACAGCCAACAAGCGATATTTCAAGGACTTTTAATATGTGTGCAAAATGCCAACATGGCAGCTCACAAAAGCTTCCAAGTGCATCTGTTCTGATTTTGACATTTATTCTTCTAATCTGGACCCCACACCACTTGCCCCAGGCATTCCTATTATCTGAAAGGAAGAAGGAGGCAATAGTCACTGATGCTGAAGTAAGTGCCACAGCCCCTGATGTCAGCCTGTATCAGTTAGCTATCACTATAAAAATGCTGTGTAACAAACCTCGCTAGCTTGGCTGCACAGGATCATTTATTCCACTGTCTGTGGGTCAGTGAGGGTTTGGCTGATCTAGGCTAGGCTCACTCATGCTTGGATTGGTAGAGGAAATATCTTCTGCCTCTGATGGGAAGCGTTGCATCCATGACAATAATGCAAACTACAAAATGGCTCATAATACATTTCCTCTCTGGAAAATGCCTGTGACTCTTTTTGGAGGAAAGCTGCCACTGACAACTGCAGTTGTCTGTGGTGGTGAGGAAGCAGGAATCTTGCCTGGATTAAATCTGGTAAATTACTGATTCGATATCAACATAAACATACAGTCCTGCTAGAAATGGTTTAATTTCGGGTTCTAGATTGGCAAGGTCAGAATCTCACTTCCAAAAATTACTGTCTTTGTGACTTGGAGCAAGTTGCTTAATTGCTTTGTTCTCTGTTTTCCTTATCTGGAAATATGACATAGAATAATCCCTAACTCAAAGGGTTATTTCAAGGATCAAAGAAGTTAGTATTTTAAATATTAACTTAAACAATGAATCATCATCATCAACCAGAGTCATGTGTGGTCATTCAAGTCTTCCATTTTTTATTCACCATGTTGTTTCTGAAATATAAATATCCAGAGGACAGGGGCCTTGCCTGCTTAGCTTTCGGTGTGAACTTTTCAGTGAATCATATTTGATAAGTGACCTCCCAGGATATAGTGGCTACTACAAGTACAGATTATTTACTTTCCATATGTATTATGTCTGCCAAAATAAGTTTACCTAGGTTTAGGTTTAGTAAGTTTATAGCCAACCCCATGCCTGTATTTACCTTTCCTTGGGAAACCATAGCAAATTAATTCTACCAAAGCAAGACAATAATGTACTCAGATATATTTTTAGATACCTATTGTGGCTGAAGATCCTTGTTATACAATGGGGAACAGAGTCTGGGAGATGGGAGTCACAAAGTGGCAAAAAGAATGTCCTGTTCTCCTAAATAGTTTCAGTTCTATCAGGAAAGATAAAAGAAATGAATTGGGTAACAGTAAAGCCAAACAGAAAGGTGATGCTACCAGAAAGATAGTGGCAAAAGATTTCATGAGCTGAACAAAGAGCTGGCTTGATTGTTAGGTGAGTTTATTCATCTGTAGAATGAAGGTAATAACAGTACCTATCTCATATAGTGGTTTTGAGGATTAATAAATAAGGTACTTATAACATTGTTAAATACCATTGTTAGTAGCATCAGGATGTCTCATTCTAGCCTTCCAAAATCTTGTTCTCTAATTTTCTTGTTCTCTAGTATTTTAGCTCCACACTAAAACCGTTGCTGTTATTGGTGTTGCTATAATTATTTTTTACTTTACTGTTGTTCTTACAGCCGACACTTACTTATATTTGCCAACATTTAATTATTTATTTGTTTTCCCTTATTCTGTATTCCATAGCTTTCTCTGAGTTCAATTTATTTTCTTGCCAAAATAGATTCTTCAGCTGTGCTTGTATTGAGGGTTTGAGGTCTTTAGTCGACATATTTTAATGATATAGACTTTCTTATCATTTCTTGTGTAAAATGTATTAATTTTGCTCTTAAGTTTTAACCACACTCTATCTGGGTACAGAATTCTAGGTTGATGGTTATTTTCCCTCAGCAATTTGGAACTATTACTTTTTTTTTTTTTAACCTGTATGATTGTGGACAAGAAGTATGTCATTTCTTTGGAAATATTAGTCATTTGTCTCTGGTTGTTTTTATAGTTTACAGTCTCTCTAGATGTTCTTCATTTGTTTTTTGATTGTCCTTATATTTTCCTTTAAATCCTTGAACATATTTATACTTACTAGTGTTTTCTCAGCCAAGGGGTGAGGAAGGTGGAGTATGTATCCTCTAAAACCTTATCTGTGATTGGTTGAGGGCTGCTTCTAAGGCTGCTAACTCTCGGGTTTTTCTGATTTGACCTGGAAATGGGTTGGCATGACTCCCTGTCCAGAAAGGAGGCCCCTGGCCAAGAGTCACGGATGCTTGTGGTCGGCAGCCTGCGGGTATAGACGTGAATGTTGAAGGCGTGTGAAGCGGCATCTGCCTACAATGTTGTCACCCTCCCATTCCCCCTGCTCACTCAGATATCAATGATAGAATCACAGGAAAGGCGAAAATAACAATTAAAAGGGCCTCCTCCTTCAAGGGTTGTTGTTTGAGGGAATTTGTGGGTTTGTTTGCATGTGTGTCTGCGAGTATAAAAACAAATGTTCTTAGGACTGTCAACAGTACAGTCAAGGGAGTGGTGAGCTGCTGCTTCAGTTCACGAACACTAAAGAAGAAGAGAAATAGATTTAGTCTCTTCACTTCCACTGAGGGGTCTCCTTCCAGTCATTGGTTATTTGTGCATCTTTCCCCCAATCCTGCAAGATACACATATGGCTCAGAGGTGGTCAGTTGTGATTAGGACAAAAAGTGAATGTTTACTTTATGGTCTACTGATTAAATATTTAAGCCAATCTGCAAAGAGCTGAATAAAACTGGAGTAGAGAACTGGGCTGTCCCAGCCACAGGCTTCATCTTTACAAAGTGCTGAAGTCCAAAGTTGAAGCTATGATAGCAGGAGGTTTAGAAACACTTAACTGTTGTGAAAATCCCTCCAAGTTTGTTCTTTGTATCTATCTCACAGTTTCCTTTATGTTATAAACACATATGCACTCACTATAATCATTTCTTGTTCCCACTTTGAGAGGCATTTTAGGATCTGAAGGAGCAAAGAATGGATAAATTAATTTGATCACTAATTTGTAGTTTTTGGCTGAGTCCCTGAATTCTAGGATATGAAAATGATAGTAAAAGTAGCTAGATGAATATTTCAGTTCGGTTCAGTTCAATTGCTCAGTTGTGTCCGACTCTTTGCGACCCCATGGACTGCAGCACACCAGGCCTCCCTGTCCATCACCAGCTCCCAGAGTTTACCCAAAATCATGTCCACTGAGTTGGTGATGCCATCCAGCCATCTCATCCACTGTCATCCCCTTCTACTGCCTTCAATCTTTCCCAGCATCAGGGTCTTTTCCAATGAGTCAGCTCTTCACATCAGGCGGCCAAAGATGAATATATGGGAGGTATTAAATCACCTTTACCACAGATCCATAATTATAAAGTTTCCACTTCATTTTAGGGTCAAAGGGAAAATGATGTGGGTAAGTATGTCAATCCTGATAAATAAAATTCTAGGTCCTGAAAATCAATAAGTAACACGCTTAATGAAAACAAGGATCTCTGTTTTTCTGGGTTGCTTTCATTTAGCTATTCCCTACACATCTCTGTGAAAATGCTATTCAGCCCATTGATTGGAAGTACTATATGTCTCCTGTTTTTCCTGTCTTGACTACATCTCCATGTGCCCTTTTCCAAAGGGAAAATCTTTTTCTTTTTCAATCATCTCAGTCTAGTAGGGTGGAGAGCCAAACCGGGGTAGTACAGGAGTGGCACTGAAGTACACGGACTTCAAAGTGTGTTAGTTCAGATAAAAGGAGTTTTGAGGCTGAATGAGTTTGGAAAGTTGAGAAGGTTCCTAGACAAGGTGTTTGGTTGATATGGAAATAAACGAAAAAGCAAAGAGCAAATAGAACAAGAGTGAATCTTGGACAATTTTCAGAGACAAACATATAGGCTTGGTTTTAGTCCATAAGGTCAAATATTCCCTCTGTCTCACATTGGGCCATATGCTTAATCCACCAAGACAAAGACCAGAGCAATGAGGATTAACTTCAAGGTCAGAAGAATCTATTATGACTTTGTCACAAAATAGCTGTGTGACCTTGAGCCAATCAGATCACTGTTCTGGGCCTCACCCCAAAACAAAGAAAGCAAAAACAAAAGCATAAAGTCTCTATGAAGCCTTTCAAGTTCTTTTCAGCATTGTGGATCCATAAAATGCTACTTAACAGAAGCTTGCCTGGAATAAAATTAAATCCAAAAGGAAAATAGCTTTTTTAAACAAATCATATCTGAACATTTAATTTGTCATTTGCTTTATGACATGTGCATGAGGCTTGTTTAAAACAACTCGACAAGGTTAATTACCAGTGCAGAATACAACGACTGTGTCGGTAGCACAATATTTTGTTAGGCTTGTGTGACAACATTGCAAAGTAGATCAGCTGCACGATTGTTTGTGATTTGGCATCCTCTTAGTTTAAAATGGCCACAATCCTAAACATGTGCCCCCCAATTCCCCACCTCTATGGATAAAGAGTGTGCCATTAAAAAAAATTAACTAAAAAAAAAAGCACTTTTCAACAATTTATTGAGCTCTTCAGAAGGTGTACATAGGGTGGAAACACAGGGGAAAAGTTTGCAGGTGGCTCTGATGCTACATAAACAGAAGCCTGTAAGTGCTGTCTTGGAAGATGTGATGTTATTCAAACACTGGCAAAAAGCTTGTCCCAAACTAAGAGAGATTCTTGATTTGGTTAAGGTGTCTTGCTGAGAAGTATCAATTAGTTGTTTAAATACTTCAAACAATTCCTTGCCTTGTCATAAAATCAAATTCTTAAAAATAACTGTCAACTCACTTTTTGAATAACCTACAAATAGCACCTTAATATTCAAGGAGGGGTGACTCCCAATTACAATCACCTGGGTTTTGTACACATAATGTCAGTTTTCGCTTACAGAAGGAAACAGGTCACCACATTTCCCTAGACTGAAAAAACAGAGGCACCCACCTGCAATAAACATGCTATTTCCTGGGGAAGATTCCACTTTTTCTCCTCTGGGGAGAATCAAACCCTCTGTCTGTTGAAGGAGTATTGAACAAATGCCATAAAAAGCGAATGCCAATTTTTCTGAGATTGTTAACAATGGTGAAGATGTTTATTTTTATTGAAGTTATTTATTCTCATTTATATGACCTTGAATAAAATATGCTCATATAGAAGACGGGCACTTATGTCAGGCCAAACCTACTAATTCATGTATTTTATCATAGGGTGATGTGGGTTATTTAATCCAGCAGAATATTTAGACTTTATCTTTTTGCAACATGAAATGACAGCAATTGAAAAGCCTTATGATTTGCATAAGGAGTTTAATCTTTGTGGCCTTTCAAGAAAATGTTCTAGTTGAAAAAGTAACATGGCTGGTTGATTTCCATTGGAAGCCATTTGCTCTTGGGGACTTATGAAGGTCACTGTGGTCTAGACCAGGGGGAGATAATTTTATTTTTCCTGAAAAGTTACCTGGTTAAGTGGGATCAAAATTGTTCTCATTTGTGCAACTGCAGAGATACGGTTTTGCACGTGCTGTGTACCCTCTCCTATTATATTATGATTTGGCTAATAATTTGATATAAGAGATGCAGGTTTGATCCCTGGGACAGGAAGATCCCCTGGAGGAGGAAATGACAACCCACTCCTGTATTCTTGCCTGGGCAATCACATGGACAGAGGAGCCTGGTAGGCTACCTACAGTTCATGGGGTTGCAGAGTGGGACATGACTGAGTGGTTGAGCACACAATAATCTGACACCTTATATCAGCTGTTGACTATAAAGGAAATTTGATAAAATACTAAGAAGTGGGAGGAGGAAAATAACTAGACAGCAGCATCAGTGAAAGCAGAGCATCTTTCTTCTGCGACGGCTTTGGCCTTTGTTGGACACGTTTCTGACGTCTCTGCTCCAATGTTCTTCTCTCATATCAAATTTGTATATTAACTGCCAGGAAGAAAAGAAGGAAATCAAAGTGAAACCATAACTCTGAACCAAACTGCAGAGAATTTTCTTTTTTTCAACAGAAGAGATGGAAAGGAATTGGCACTGGCACTTAGAAAATTACCCACGCTTGTTTAAACGAAATGTTTTCCACCTTTAGACCCATGGCTCAACTCCTTACAATCTAACTTCTTTACAAATGTGGCTCTACCAGCATCCTCAAGTGAAAAAGAAAATTGACACCATTATTTGAATAATATACATTATCATTACCTATTAAGAACTTCATCCTTTGATGTTCCAACATTTAACAATACCCTATGTGGGGTAACAGGCCACCTGCTACTCACTCCCCTCTCCATTTTTTTCTGGTATTAATATTATTGAATATCTTTGTTGAATAAGTGAAGAATTAAGTGAACAAATAAGTGAAAAATAGACAAGTTCTGCTACCCAGAATACAGAGACAAGAGAAGTGACCCTCTGTGAGCAGTTGTGTTTGGGACTCAATGGACGTGAATGTCAGCGACTCCTGGAGATGGTGAAGGCCAGAGGAACCTGGCGAGCTGTGGTCCACGGGGCTGCAAAGAGTCAGACAGGACTTAACGACTGAAGAACGGCAACGTCAACAAAGCACAAGCACCCCTTCTCCGACCGCAGAAAGCTGGCATCTCTGCATCGCGTCTGGAGGCTTCCTTAATAGTCGCTTTCTGGGTGGGTTCAGCATGGGGACAGGCCATGGGCAGAATGTCAAAGAAAGAGCCTTCTAGGGTTGGGGAGTATCTCCTCCCAGCTCCCACCCAGCAGGTCCGTCTCAAGTCAGCTGTCCGCCTAGATCCAGACCACACGCGTTCCTGCAAAGGTGGCCAGCATGCCTGGCCGCCCCTCCGTGTCTGGTCACTGCCCCCTCTCTGCTGCTCCTCAGGTCTGGGGCTGGCGGTAGCCCTGATGTCCCTGCCTCCTGGTCCTGACAGGCTCCCTACATGCTTTACCAAACTCTCCTCAAAGGGTCCTCATCTGAACGCGCAACCTGTTTCCTGCTGGACAATACCCTGAACCACACGGTAACTCGTCATGTTAGGGAACGAATGAACCGATGTTTTGCTCTAGCATATATTTTGTGCATGTTGTTTTGGTGGTGGTGACTTTGTTACTTTCAAAAATACTATGTCCCTAGAAGTGTTTCTCACAAACAGATAAAGTGCAACTGAATGAAATGACACTCAAGTATTAAGTTAAAAAGTTACAAAGCAACACATTATAATACACTATCCCACATTATAGTATCATACACTATCCCACGTTATAGTATCATACACTATCCCACGTTATAGTATCATACACTATCCCACGTTATAGTATAATACATTATCCTACATTTTATTATATTACCGTAGCTGTGTGTGTGTGTTAGTTGCTCAGTCATGTCTGACTGTTTGCAGCCCCATGGACTGTAGCCCGCCAGGCTCCTCTGTCCATGGGGATTCTCCAGGCAAGAATACTGGAGTGGGTTGCCATGCCCTCCTCCAGGGGATCTTCCCCACCCAGGGACTGAACCCAGGTCTCCTGCATTGCAGGCAGATTCTTTACTTTGTGAGCCACCAAGAAGCCCATTTACAATAATTATTGGATTGGCCAGAAGATCTTATGGTAAAACCCAAGTGAACCTTTTGGCCAACCCAGTTTATTAATTATATGACTATATTATATTACATTACACTACAATACATTACATAGTATTACACCAATCTTTTGTTAAAACTATAGAACACATGTAAACATTTCTGAGAAGGTAGGTTGTTTGAGACTTTAATTTTCTTCCTTGATTTTTTCCTCCACATTTCAAACTTTCTACAATAAATATGTGCTGTTTTTGTCAATAAATATTTAAAAACTATTAACCAGTTGGGCAGAATCCCAAACATATATTATCTTCTAAGCGAGAGCTGAATGAGCCTGATCTAGGGTGCTGTTTGCACATGTATCCTTGTGCTCTTTCTCTCAGTAGAGCTCTACAAAGACATATTTCTGGCTGGGAGGATACGTGAGGGTCACATGAGCCCTAGGTGGCTGCTGTCATTCCCAGGTGAGACCCTCAACCATTCTGCACTGTTTTCCTCAGCTCACCTCCCCTCTGGCTCTTTCCCCTTCTTCCAGGCCTCTCTGCACTTTTGGTTCCCCAGGAAGACCCTCACTCTCACTCTTTCTCTCCTGACCTGCCTCCAGCCATGCCTGGGCCCCGGTGGCTCCTTGAATCAGCCCCGTGGTCCTCCACCTCGGTTCTGCCCCCTGGCTCCCAGCCACCCCTGTCTCTTCTGCACTTGTCTCTCTGAAGCTCTTCATGGTCACTCCCCTGAGGTCAGGCCACTCTCCATCCCCTCTGTGTCCACACCTCGCCATCAAGGGCCACCCTCCACCAAATCTGTATCATCTTCCTGCAGAGGGCTTGGTTGGTCTAACTCGTACCATGTACCTTGGATGATGTACAAAGTCCTGACTTTATCTTGAGTGAGAAGCCTCCCTGTTGAGTATGTCTGTGATAGGTGGATTCTATGATAAATTGTGCCTGAGCAAAACCATCTGGGGTTTTATTGTTTAATTATGTTATGTTTTGAGTACATGAAACTAACATGTAAACATAACTTACATGAACGCTTCATGATGATCGGTCTCAGCAACCTCAGACCCACACCTGGAGTTTCACGGGGTGCTGTGCCTTTTGTATATGTGACACAACCCTTTATGGATCCAAACCTAGGATAGCTGTAAAAGAGTCAGACCATTCCACATGAAGAAAAGGTTAAGCAAATGAGGAAAAAAATCCCATGGCTCAAGCAATCAAGGATACAGAGGGGTTTCTGAACAAAATAAGGGACGCGTCCTCTTTCGTCTAAGAAATATGGGAAGGTCATTACCGAAGTTTATTAAATCTTGAACTAAAGGGGAAGAGTTCACCAAACTCTAGACAATCTCCTTTTGCAGCTAGAATTAATAAATGAGCACGTACACAAAAAGGCAATATTTGGAGAAACAAAAGGGAACCCTATAAAATTAACATTCTTTCTTTCCCCTAAGAGGGATTCTATCACAAGTAACATTTTTGTGGCAGGCTCTGCCAGTGTTCTGGTTACAGGCCCTTAGGACCTCACACTCCTACCTCTGCATTCCAGCCCGACTTCTAACAGCCTACAGCTGCACCTTTGTCAGTAACTCCCTGGGTAGAAATAACCCTTCACCCAAGTGATGTGTAACATGCCCTCTGAGGTCTTCCTTAAGTGATGACTAAGGATGATGGGGATACCAGTATCCTCATTCTCTTGTCCCTTGACTGGTATTTTACACTGTGTCCCGCCTAGCCCCTGGGGTTAAGCCTCGGTCACTGGCTCTAGTTTCCTAATGCACTTCTGCTGGCTGTCTTTCCTTCCCTGTGTCCCCTGACTCCTGGCACACCAGTGTACCCACACGTCTCATTCGAACCAAACCTGTTTCAAATGTTTCCCAGGGGAAGCAGAGCAGGGCCAACAAGGGTCCTGAGGTTATAGCCCAGCTTTGAAGGATCATGGTGAATGCCTGCCTTGCTTCCTTGTGCATGCTAAGTCACTTCAGTCGTGTCTGACTCTGTGACCCCATGGACCGTAGCCCGCCAGGCTCCTCTTTCCATGGGATTCTCCAGGCAAGAATACTGGGGTGGTTGCCATGCCCTCCTCCAGGGGACCTTCCCAAAGCAGGGATAGAACCCATGTTTCTTATGTCTCCTGCATTGGCAGGTGGGTTCTTTACCAAGTTCTTTCATGTGGGTATTTGCCAGCGTAGACAGGAAGGGGCTGCTGAAACAGCATGCATCCTTCATGTCTTTCTAAGAAAGATTCTGCTGTAATGAAATAGTTCTTCTGGTTAGTAGGCACGCATGACAAGCTATGGATACTAAATTTAGATATCAAACCTTAACTTTTTAAGGGAAGTTTGGAAGCTGGTCACATTCAGAATGGCATGTCCCCAACTTTATTTCCATGATAGAAAGACAGTGGGCAGGACTGTCAAACAACAGGCATTCTTAGTTACACAGTCCAGCCTACCACTTAGGAACAAAAGCAAGCAATTTATTAAACGTTCCCTTGACCAACAATGGCTTAAGAGAAGAAAAACATCCAGTGTGGTGGGGGGGCAGAATTTCATGAAACTCCAAAGTTATTAAAAGTCTAAAAGCTTAAAAACCCTCCAATTCTGTTTTGCTTTTCCCCTCTTGGTTAATGGCAGCACTTCATCACACATTTCACTTTGGAGCAAGTGTTGTGATTGTGTAAACTCTCTGTAATGAGTGGCGACTCGTAGCTCTGCATAAACACATTGCACTATATTTATAAACTTTCCTTTCTATTTACATTTGAAAATGTTAGGTGACAAGCCATCATAAATGTCCCTCCTTTTCTTTTCTCTCTTATTTTTTTTTTTCAGAAGCAGTATACATGAGGATGACTGGTGACTCTTTCTTCATTGAAACTAGCGTTGTGTGTGTGTGCGTGTGTGTTTGAGTGAGTGATTGGAGAGGATAAGCGTTTTATAGAGGAAGCAAGATGGAGTAAATTTGAGAGAGAGACAGAGAAAGAGAATGGTTATACCTAGAAAAACAATTTTTGGAGATGCAAACTTTAACATGAAAGGACTTTATTATCTTAAATAAACTGAGGATAATGCAAAGTATAGAAAAATCTGAACTGAAATTCTAATGCTCATCAAGTGTTTGGAACTGTGGTGCCTCATACAGTGACTAGTATCCACAAATGGCTAAATTTAAATTAGTTAAAATGAGTCAAAATTTAAAATTCAGTTATCCATTAGACGAGTCACATTTGAAACCTTCAGCAGACATGTGGAGCTAGTGGACAGACCTAGTAAGGATACAGAATATTTCCATCATTGCAGAAAGCTCAGTTGGGTAGTCTTGGTCCAGAAAGTGAAATATTTTGGCATCATATACAACAGACGTAACTGCGTGCTATCATCTGATGAAGCATATGGAAATTCTGCCATCCTCCACCCCATTTCCTCTTTCTTCCAGAGACTTGAAATAGGAAGAAAAAAACCCACAGAACTACAAAAAAGAGAGAAAAGACAAAGAGGACCGTTGTAAAAATAAGACGCTTTGAAGAATCTGAAGCAGATGTTACACTGGGAGCTAGTATGTACTATGGTACCACCTGCGCCCACTTAATTCTGTCCAAGATCGTTTCCTCCACAGTTACCATGAACAAACATGGAGATTCAAGGATTTAAGAATATTTGATGGGGAGTCAGGGAAGACAAACGCAAGAGTAAGGTGCACATGGGGATAACAGTTCATTCCCAGTGGGCATTCCTGGTTCCCTGCCCAAAGCTTGACCACCATGCAAAGCCATCCCATATGTTCACGTTTTGCGTAAGAAATTATATCTTAGCTACTGCTGGTATATATATATATATGTCAGAAGGGAATATATACTTATACACACACACACACACACACACACACACACACACACACACATATATAAGTGTAGAAGTGAAATTTGTGTGTGAAGATGGTCGAGGACCATTCTTTTATCCCACCAGCAACCTGTTTTGCTACCTCTGTTTCATAGAACTTCAGTGATTCTGAGCTTGGCTCAGATGATATTGTTTTAACCTCTTCCTTGGAATGACTGGCTCATTTTCTGGCACGACTCTTAACTTGACTATTCTCGGTGAAGGAAGTTGCCAGTTTTAACTCACTGATTCTAATTATTGAAGGTATTCTATTGCTGAACCCATAGAGACAGAGTGAATTATCTGATGAGTAATATGAACTTTCTCTTCAAAAACAAATTGCCTGGAAAAAGATACATTCCTCAGAAGATGCCATCATTTTTCTTCTGGAGAAGGTACTGGTTCCCATTAATGGATGTAAATCAGAAAATCTAACTGCACCAGAAGAAAGACCATTTTGGAGTCGATGTGGATGACCCAGTATATTACCACTCTAGTGACAGTGGGATCTTTAGAGAAATTGAATAGGAAGTATCAGCCAACTGAAAAAACACCCCATCTGAAAGCTCAAATAGTAAGTGCTGTCCCAGACCTATGATTTGCTGGCATCTTTGATTGTTCTCTTGGCTTGGCATAATTCTTCTCTCTTTATAGAAGAGGGCTCGTTTTTCACATTTTCTCAGCCAATGTTTTCCCTTCTGACCCATAGAGAGAAACTTGAGATCATCCGCTGCATTTTCTGCTTGATTCTCCACATGTGTGACTCTCACAAAAAGAAGACAAACACTCTGAATGAAGACCGCAAGGTGAACTTTAGGATGGGAATCACAGATTTCTTAGTTTATTCACTTACTCATCTACTTATTCATTCAAAAAATTTATGTGAGGTGCTGTGCTATAAACTGGAGATCCAATGAGAAAGGTACACAAATCCCCTCTCTCTTGAAGATTACATTCTAGTAAAACAATAACAAGGGATATTAGTTTCCTACTGCCGGTGCAACAAATTACCACAAATTTAATGGCTTAAACCTGTACAAGTGTATTATCTAACGATTCTGCAGGGCAGAAGTCTGACATGGGTCTTGCAGGATTGAAAGTTTCTTTCTCGAGCCTCTAGGGGAGAATTCACTTCTTTACCTTTCCCAGCTTCTACAGGCCACCTGCACTTTCTGTTTCACACCTCTTCCCTCTATCATCAGAGCTACAGTGTCAGAGCCAAGGCCTTCCCACGTCACAGTCCTTTGGTCCTTCTTCGGTCATCACAGCTCTCCTTGACCACAGGGTCAAGGAGCGGTCCTTTACTTTTAAGGATTCACATAGATTGGGCCCACCAGGATACTCTCCCTATTTCAAAGGTCAGTGATCACATCTGCAAAGTTCCTTTTGGTCATGCAAGGTATTTAGTCACAAGTTCAAAGGATTCGGGCAAAGACATCTCTTGGAAGCCGTTATTCTGCCCACCATATCTTGCGCACCGATGAAATTAAAACAGTTGTTACAAATGAGGCATCAGCACACACTGGTCAGACTGCCCATCATCAAAAGATCTACAAATAATAAACGCTGGATAGGATGTGGAGAGAAAGGAACCCTGTTGGTGGGAATGCAAATTGTTACAGCCACTATGGAGAACAGCATAGAGATTCCTTTAAAAATAAAAACAGAGCTACTGTATGATCCTGCAATCCCACTTTTGGGCATATAACTGGACAAAACCACAATTCAAAAAGATATGTGCACTCCAATGTTCATTGCAGCATCATCTACAATAATCATGACATGGAAGCAACCTAAATGTCCACCGAAAGATGAATGGATAAAGAAGATATAGTATATGTGTGTGTACACACACAATGGAATACTACTCAGCCATGAAAAAAAATAGTGCCATTTGCAGCCACATGGATATTCCTAGAGATTATTACACTAAGTGAAGTAAGCCACCGAAAGATGAATGCCACCGAAAGATGAATGGATAAAGAAGATATAATATATGTGTGTGTACACACACAATGGAATACTACTCAGCCATGAAAAAAAAATAGTGCCATTTGCAGCCACATGGATATTCCTAGAGATTATTACACTAAGTGAAGTAAGCCAGACAGGGAAAAAGAAATATCATTTGATATTACCTCTATGTGAAATCAAAAAAAGATACAAATAAACTTATGTACAAAACAGAAATAGATTTGCAGACATAGAAAACAAACTTATGATTACCAAAGAGGAAGTGGGGAGACAGGGATAAGTTAGGAGTTTGGGGTTAATGTACACACAGTACTATATATAAAATAGATAGCCAACAAAGATGTGCTATACAGTACAGGGAAGTACGCTCAGTATTTCATAATAACCTATAAAGGAAAATAATCTGAAAAAGAATATCTGTTTGAAATACATTTCAATATTAATCAAATTTGAATATTTGAGATATTCAATATTTCATAATAAACTGTGAGGGAAAAGTATTTGAAAAATTATATATATATATGTATATATATATGTTGAATCATTTTGTTGTATACCTGAAACTAACACAGCATTGTAAATCAATTATGCTTCTAAAAAAATCACAAAAAGACTGTCTTTGATGAAGCAGGAAAAATTGATGCTATTTTAAAAAACAGTTGCATATCGTGGTGAATGTTGCAAAAGAAACACAGGATGATACGAGAGGGAATAACAGTAGGGCGTTCACTTGAGCGCGGTTAGGAGAGGCATTTCCGAGGTGGTATTCAAGCTGAGCACTGAGGGACTTCCCAGGAGTCTCCATGGTAAAAAACCGCCTGCCCATGCAGGAGGTGTGGGTTGGATATCTGGGTCAAGAAGATTCCCTGGAGGAGAAAATGACAACTCATTCCAGTATTCGTGCCTGGAAAAATCCCACGCACAGAGGAGCCTGGCAACTACAGCCCATGGGGTTGCAAAGATCGAAGGCAACTGAGCGACTGAGCCCGCATGCACACATAGGGGTGAAGGGAAGTTCCCCTCACTCAATCAGCGGAGCTGGGCTGGGTGTGAGATCTGACAGATCCCATCCTCTCCCGGCAGCTGATTAGTTTAGGGATGGGCCTGTGACGTTGCTTGGGCCCACGGAGCTCTTCTCTAAGACTTGCAAGCTTAGTTTTTCAGGGAAAGTGTTTTATTCTTATCTGTGGCGGATCTTGTAAGTATAAAATCTTAGCATAGTCATCAATGCTTTTTGCCTTGCAGAGAACACTGATATAAAAAGGAAAGCTGGCAAGTAAAGTTAAACAGAGACAAAAGATGGCAAAAAGCCTTTTCCTCGAAGTAAAATTCCTGAAGGTATTATTTAGGATTCTTTCGGTGTTAAACGTTAGAAACTGAAAAACCTGTCTGAAGCAAAGACGTGAAATATAACTCTGGTTGCGTGGTAGAAGCCTGATCTCTCAGGCTGGTTGGACCCCTAACCTTCTTATGGTCTCATGAACCTCTCGATGCATTTTACTCTTTTGTTCACAAAACACAGGTTTCTATCTTCAACAACCAAAGTAATCCTAAATAGTGCAATAGTAAGTAACTCTACTTTGAGAAACTATAGCACACCCAGAGCTCCCATGACATCTGATAAACATTTAAAAATTGGTGTAAAATGTTACTACTGGCTTTTATTTTTTTATTCCAAAACCACAGATACCTCTTCATATCACATTATAAGAGCTGGCTTTGCTCATTTGTCTGATTATTTGTGATCAGAATGCATTTGTGACCTCCATAAGCTAGCCATTTTCTTTTTGCTTTTTAAAACATTGTGAGATATAGCACACACATGAAGTATACATACAGCTTAAAGAATCATAAAAGATAATAGTAAAGTGACAACTTGCAATGACCAAGCCTAAGATCTTGAACAATCTCCGTGCCTTTGAACCTCCTCTGTGCGCCTGTATGCATGCATCTCTCTTCCTACCTCCAAAAATAACCATGATCCTGACTTTTCTGTTAATCAGGCTTCCGTTTTTCTTTAGAATATTACTGCGTACATGTATGCCTTCCCAAGTGATGGTTTTTAATTTGTCGATTTTAACATTTATATAAATAGATCCCGTAAAATATATTCATCTACTACTTGCTTTTGTTGCTCAGCACTGAATTTTGAGACTCATTCACACTGATATGTACAGGGGTTCATTCACCTCCACTACTATATACTAAACCATGCTATGACTATGCAACAATTTACTTACGCATTTCTACCGAAAATGGACAGTTAGATGGTTTCTAATAGCTTGCTATTAGAAAACACGTCACCTGGGGCACAGGAGTAAACTTCTCTGCTGTGTACACCTAGGGGTACAAGAACTGGGGCATAGAAAAAGAGCATCTTCAGCTTTAGGAGTAATTCCAAGTAGGTCTCCAGAATAGCTGCAGCATTTTATAATCCAACCAGTAGTGTGCAGGATACAGACTGCTTCATGTTGCAGCTCAAATGTGGTATTGTGAGACTTTATCATTATTGTTAGCATGACTATTATTATTAATAACTTGTTAGTTGTGAAATGGTATCTCACTGAGATTTTAAATGGGATTTTCTTAAGGATACTGATCACTTTTTGCAGGTGTATGGTAAAAGCATCATTTTTCTTCTATAAAAGCATGTTTGTATGAAAACATTGTGTATTCTGGAATTGAATTATCAGCTTATTCGTGTTGCAGTATTTCATTGAGTTTGTGAGTTGCCTTTAAATATTTTATTTTTTTAATAAACAAATTCTTAATTTTAATGTAGTAGAATTTATTGCCTGGGGTTTGTATTCTTTTGTTCAATTCTCTGTATCTCCCTTCACCAATGCTACCTATTTTTATTGCTAGTAGTGAAGTAAAAAGTCTTGATATCTGGTAGGACTAGTATATTCAGCAGTATATTGATTATTCTTGGCCATTTGACATCCTTGTAAATTTTAGAATTACTTACTAAGTTCCACAAAAATCTTCTTGGAATTCCAACTGAAATTCTACTTTATCTGGAGATTAATTTGGGGAGAATTGTCATTTTAAAAATATTGTCTCCTTATCTGTGAATATAATTGGTATTTCCATTTATTTGATGTCTACATTGGCTTTCAAATTTAAAAATTATGTTCACATAAAGGCCTTACATTTTGTGTTTGATCTTTCTAAATAGGTTATATTTTCACTGATATTTTAAATTGTATTCCTTTTAAATTATATTTTCTGTTTGCAATTGGTGTATCACTGACAATTGGTTCTTGTTAACTTTATGTTTGACAACCTTGCTTAATATTCCTTTAAAATCTATTATTTGAAGAAATCTTGTGCTTTTTATAGTTATAATTTTAGCATACAATCGTAAGGAAAAAAAAGGTAAAGCTTAGAAAGGAACAGAGTATTTTTCATTTTTCTCAAATGGCTGCTGTCATACCACCTATGAAATAGATGATTTGTTTCCTTTTTTAAAAAATGTATTTGTTTATTTGGCTGTACCTGGTCTTAGTTGCAGCATGTGGGATATAATTCCCCAACCAGGGACAGAACCCACCCCCCTGCACTGGGTGTGTGGAGTCAGTCACTGGACCACCAGGGAAGTCCCAATATTTTGTTTCTTGATTTGTAATCTTTATTCTTTGTATTTAAAAATTTTGTGGACACTCTATCAAAAAATCCTATAAATAGAATTTTCCTGATATCAAAAGAAAATATTTTAACATTTTACTGTGGAGTGGTTGTTTGTTGTGGGTTCATTATAGATAACTGTTATCAGATGAAAGAGAGTCCTCTCTCCTGAGAAGTCTTTAAAAATTGGCTTCCCTGGTGGTTCAGATGGTAAAGAATCTGTCTGCAATTCAGGAGACTCAGGTTTCATCCCTGGGTTGGGAAGATCCCCTGAAACAGGGGAAGGCTACCCACTCTAGTATTCCATGGACAGAGGAGCCTGGGGGGCCTCAGTCCATGGGGTTGCATGGTTGAATTTTATTAAATGCCTTTTTTTTTCTAACATCTATGGTGATTGTATAATTTTTTCTGTATTCTTTGAATGCAGTAAATTACACTAATACATATTCTATTGTTATACCAACCTTGCATTCCTGGAATAAACCCATTAGTCATCAGGAGTTATCTCTTTATACAATGCAAGATTCAGTTTCATAATATTTTGTTTAGAATTTTTAGTATATGTTCATGTGTGAAATTACCTATGCATTTTCTTGGTTTTTAAATTTTTTCTTTCTTGATTTTATTAGTAAGTTCATACTAGTCTCATACATTGAAGAGTATTTTATTCAGCTATTGCTACAGTAATGACTCCATTATCTCAATGGTTTACAGCTACTTTTTCTCATGTTCTATGTTATATTATAATTCTTATTATCTTTGGTGAGCTCAGTTAGACTCTGTCTTATGTGCCTTTTCATTCTAAAACCAAGGCTAAAAAAGTAACTCATTTAGCACATGCTGTTTTCATGACTGAAGATGGAAATGTAAGAGGTATGAGCCAAACTTAAAGGGGCAACCATCACATTTTCTTGTAATTTATTGGCCAGTCACATGGAGAAGCTCAGAGTCAATGAGGTCAGACATTGCACTCTGTCCCTGGGGAAGCTTGGCAATGACAAAATGGGAATACGGAATTGTTAATAAATATCAGCTTACCATAGTCACCCCTTCTTGATCACAAAAACGTTCTTTCTTTCAAAAGTAAAATACACTTACTCGCTCATGAAGACATCCAAAAATCTCACTCAAATACGGCATTAAGATCTAGATCTCCACTGGATTCAACTTCTTTTACTTTTGAGACCTAAGCACACAAAAAAGACATCTTCTGTGTAAGACGTTTTATGTCTTATGTTTAACATGTCCTTCCCTCACCCCACACCAACTCTAACAGTGGAGCAGAGTTCAGTTCAGTTCAGTTGCTCAGTCTTGTCCGACTCATCGCGACCCCGTGAATCGCAGCACGCCAGGCCTCCCTGTCCATCACCAACTCCCGGAGTTTACTCAAACTCATGTCCAGCTGACCTTAAATCAGCACCCCCTCTGGAAAGGGAAAGAATGGGAATTTCATCACTGCTACTAGTGTAACAATTTGGAAATTCCTCTAGGATAATGTGGTCCACCCCCTACTGTGGAGGTAGGAAGTGTTTCTTTTTGCTTCCTTCCTTCCTCTCTCTCTCTTTCCTTTTTCTTTATTTATTTTTGCCAACCAGGCATTGAACCCAGACCCCAGTAGTGAAAGTGCAGAGTCCTAACCACTGGATTGTCAGGGAATTCCAAGGAAGCCTTTCTTGATTAAACTTTAGGCATGGCTGCCTGGGAGAAGTTTCACAGCCTAGTGTCCTTCTTGCCTCCTTAACTACTCTCTGGGTCATCTTTCCCGCTTCATAATTTTCCCCAGTCACATCTACAAAGGTCTACAATGTCTGCAGCTCAGGTGTATTGAATAGTTGCAGTCTCTTGTTAATCCAGGTTGTTGGCATTTTTGGAAACAAAATTGTCTTAAATACTTTAAAAAAAAATGATTCCTTTCCCTGGGCAAAATAATGTACACTGTCTTGTTTGTGAGATGCCACTCGAAATATCATTATGGGTCCTTTGAGCTTGACAGGATTCTTATGGCAGTCTCAGTCCCTGGACCATTCTGCCTAATTGAAGAGTGTTTACAGGGAGTCATCTTAACCGAATCAGAGGATTTAATGAAAATATATTAGCTAAGATTTTTTTATTTGGTCTTTTCTCCTAGTCTATATTTTAATAGCCACAATCTTAGCCCTGTGACTGTGGGAAAATTTGAAAAAGATTTACCATCTAGAGATGAGTAACAGTTGTAATTTTTAATCCTTCAACTCCTGGAATTTCTGGACTCTCATTTTCCGTCTTACCTCTGCAATAACTTGAAAAGCAGAAAATACCTAATAAACTTATGACTTGGGCAGAAAAGTTATAAGACAAAGAGTGTCTCCAGAAAGAACTTTTAGGTCAGTTTTGATGTTTTATGTGTATGTGTGTGTGTGTGCAATTTATTCAATTCATTTAAATTTTACACTTATTTTTATAAAATTTTCTTTATATTTTTCATTAAAAATTTAATCTCCACAGTGGTTACAATCATTTTTTTTCTGCTAATGATAATTATTCATGCTTTCTCTTCCTTTTTCTTAATCAATCTTGCTAGAAGTCTGTCAATTTTCTCCATCTTCCCAAAATATCAATTTTGTGTTGTCTCTCTCGACTATATCTTTGCCTTCCATTTCATTCATTTTTGTGTTTATTGTTGCATTTTCCTTCCACTTATTTTCTTCAATTAATTCTGTTATCTTTTCTTATATCTGAAATTAAATGCCTTTTCCTTTCAGCCTCTCTTCTTTACTAATACATGCATTTCATTTATACAGCCTATAAATTTTGCTCTAATTGCCATTTTAGCTACAATTCACATTAAAATATACAGTTTGAAAATCATTTAGTCTTTTTTCCTAATTGCCACTGTCCTTCTCCTTTAATCTATGAATTACTTAGAAGTGCATTTAAATGTACAAATATATATGCTCTTAAAGTCTTTTTTATTGGTTTTTATTTTGTGTTACTCAGAGAATATTGATTTATTGAGTTTTGTTTAACCTTGATTTGTAGCAAAGCACAGAATCTTTTTTTCTTTTTTTTGCATGCAAGGAATAAGGAGTAAGCATCCTTAAAAAAAACATGTATGAGAATGCTTATATCAATTTACTCATGATGCTCAAAATGAAACAGCTCATATATTCAGCAATAGGAAAATGGATAAAGAATTGAATATTACTCAAGAACAGTCAGTCACCAATAAAAAGATAATGAATAACATAAATGAATCTCAAAACATTATGTTGCAAGAAGGCTTACACTTGAGCACATAAAAAGTACAAAAAGTAGAATTCCTTTTATATAAAGTTCTAGAACTGAAAGAATTAGTCTACAATGGAAAAAAGCATAGAAGTTGGTTGTTCTGGAGTGGAGTTAGGGAGGGTGAGGATTGACAAAGAAATGATAGAATTTTCATGATAAGGCTTTGAATTACAATTATAAAAATTATTAAGTTGTACACTTTAGCTTTGTACTTTTTAAACATCCGAGACATAATTTACTATTGCTTTTGAAGGTCAATTTAACTAGGCATACAATCTTGAGTTACCAGTTGAATTACACCCTGTAGTTTGAAGACATTTTTTTAACTGTCTTTGGACTCTTATTGTTACTGTTGAGAAATCATCTGTTACTCTAATCATTGTGCTTCTGTAGACTCTATTTGACTGCTTTTATTACCTTCTCTTTAGCATCAGTGCTTTGTACTTTCAAAGGAGATTGATCTAGTTTTCATTTTATTAATTCTTTTGAGAATCTTTTGGAATTTCTGAATCTGGCTCTGGGACCTTTCATCTGTTCTAGAAAATGTTTAGCCATTATTCCTTGGACGTGTGCCACACCCTATTTTTAATATTAACTCTAGGTAGATATCACAATACCCTCTTACTTATTCTCCACCATGCCTCTGCAACATTCTGGGCAGTATCTTTTTAACTGCCCTACTGTTAATTAATTCTATTCTCAGCTGTACTTAATTCACTGTTTAACTGTTTCCCTGCCTTTCTAATTTCAATTATGATGTTTTTAACTTCAAGAATTTGATTTTTTAAAAAACCTGCTTGATTATTTTTTAGGAACTGTTATTACTTTTTGTACTTTAATTACATTTTAAATATTTCTTTAAATATATAAAACAAGCTTATTTTATATGGTATATATGATAATCCAATAAATATCATTTTTAGGTGTATTATAATGCCATATTTGGTTTCTACATGTGTTTTTGCCTCCTCATATGTCAAATAACTTTTATATATCAATTCATGTTTCTTAGAACATGGAGATTTTTTGACACTGTGGTGTTAAAATATTTTTCATGGTGTATTTGTGTTTGCTTATGCTTGGAACCTGGGACATTACTTATCAGGGACAGCTGTAAGATAAATTTCCAGCTTGAAGTTTCTGGAAATGGCCTCAGCATGAATAAGTATAGTCTTGTAGCTGACAGTTCTCAAAGCAAACATTTTTCTTTTTAGACTTAGCAAAAACCCAAACCTAAGACTGGCAGTTAACCTCCTGCCTCCCACTATGGGATAGGTTTTTCCTAGCTCAGCATTCAGAGGTGTGGACTCTAAGAGCTGCTCTCTGATATAATCTCACAGGCTTTGTCTTCTGCCTGTCACGTGCCTGGCCCCTTAATTCCAGGTGTGGGCTATGAGAAATTGGCACATATCACCAGGGAAACTGTTGTTCCTCACATGAACACTTCTCCCAGAATTTATTTATTTTCTGGATGATGTCCTTTCACAAACTGCACTTTGTGGTTCAAAATTTAGTTATGAGAGAACTTTCTAACATGAAAGAATTTGTTGTCATTTGAATGTCCAGTGATTTTTGGTATGTTATATATACATCAGAATAACATATCTTCTTTATCTCTTTTAATAGCTTTGCATTTCATTTAATATTAATACAGTCATGTTGATTTTAAAAATCAGTCTTTAGAGTTAGCCAGCATTTATATATTTCCCCTCACCTTATTCATTCCTACTTCTCTCTCCACACCAGTTTTGGTCACTTGTAGAGACAGTATGAATCTCCCCCCCAAATTAGATTTGAATGTCAAGGCTGATGGCACCACATACCCATTAAGGTGAGATGAAAAGGTTTAGTACGTGAGAAGGCTTTCCGAAGAGAGGATAGGAGATCCTCAGCTTGGTTCAAACAAGGCTTGAGAAGGTCTGGAGAGGAGACTGGTTGAGTTCTCATCTTCACTAGGAGTTGGGGCTTGAGTGAGGGTTCTTGCATGTGACAGGGCCCTGCGTGGTTTGAATTTCTGCCGGGACCAAAGGTAACCCAAGCTTTCTGATTTCCTTGTTCAGACGGGAGCAGAGGGGAAGGGAGAGGTGGGAGGTTTGTCAGCACCCAAACATCAAAGATGGGGTCAGCTTCTTTATCACAGCACCTCCCACAGTGGGGTCATTTTGGACCTTCATTCCAGATTCTAGATAATTTTCTTTCTCATGTGTATCTAAACAGTTTTAAGTAGAAGTGTGGCTTTTTTCTTTCCTCATTATCATTTTCTTATTCTTCTTTCAACTCATTTTTCTTTTTGCTAGAATGTATTTTTTTTTTTTCCTGAGGTGGTCTGTAAGTGACATAATTACTAAATGCTGGTTTTCTGGGATATCAGACATAAGTATAAAACAAATCCTCTCATAATTTTAACCCTGTATCCTCTTCTAGGGTCTGGTTTTGCCTTTGAGAACTCAGACTCCAATCTGATTTTCATTTGTATCTTCCAAAGTCCCCTCCAGAAGTCTTACTCTTGTATTATAGTTTTCCTCTCTGCTTTGGGGTATTTCTAAACAGTATTGTTGCTTATCCTGCTTGGTATTTTCTGATTTTAGAAATCTGAATCTTCAGTTCCTTGTGTAGTTCTAATCTCACTGCTCACTCATTGGTCCTGCATCTGAATTGTTCTGCTCTTCAATTCATATATTGAGCATGTAATTTTTATACTAATGCTATTGGTTGTTAGAGATGTTTATTTTCCATGCTTTTAATAACTTTGAGAATCTCTGTAAGGATATTCAACATGTTTATGTTAAGGTCTTTTAAAATTTTTGCTTCTCCTGTTAACTTTATTTCCTCAAGAGTTAGTTCTTCTATTCATTCATCTCTTCTGTGATGTTGGATTTCCCTAAGCATTTGTGAATTTTTGATCACCTTCCCATACTCATGTGTGAAAATACCTATTCGCTTCTGGGAAGTTTCCAGTCTAGACACAGAGGCACATTTTCTATGGCTTTTGAGTATGGATTGGATGTACTTCCAAATAGGTTACAACCATTCATGTGGGGAAGCTTCCTCTCTCTCCTGATTTTGCAGCTATTTGAAGCAATGAGCTGTCTCTTTGGCCAAACATCTTCACCGTATGCTTTAACGGGGAGGTAAATACCAAACACTTCTACTGCTGAACTCAAGTGAGGGTCAGAGAGAGAAGCCAAAACTCCAGGCTGACCCATGTACACTTTCTTATCTGTATACAGGTGTACTTATCCTATGGCCCCTCCTTTATTTTTATTTATTTTTTCAGTTGGTTATGTATATTCATTAATTCTTCTCTTTCCTTATTCCTAGGGTCCTGGATCCATACTCCTATCTCCAACAATCTCCATTGGCCCATTTTTTAACCTTTTACATCTTGGGTTTCCATGTAAGATTTCATTTGAAAACAAATGAATTTGTAAGTGAACATTTAAAAATCTCTCTAAACATGACCCTATTCCCATTAAGAATTTTATCCTATGGGCAGCCTGCTGATAACTTGTATTACGCTTTGCACGTTGCTGCATTCTTATCAGTGATGATAGTAATGCCAGCCAAGTCAACAGTTTCTGAGGGGTAGCTATTAAGAAGAAAACTTTCAATTAACACAAGAAGGGTAGTTAAGTAAACATAATCATAAGGAATTGAATTTATGAGAATTTCTTCCCCCAAATGAAATTGATATTTTGTTACATATCTTGATCTAGTGTTGTTATACCTGCAAGCTTAGATGTGGTTAGGGTCCTGGGTGAACTTAAAAAGGATATGACTGAGTGAGTACAATTTTCCAATCTTATAAGAGTTTTAATACTGTGCTACACTAGTTTGGATCAAGTTTTGTGGATAATCATGAGTGGTATAATGCAACCACTGGTATGGCTAAGACATGGGCCTTCCTGGGCATGGGAGAAGCCACACACTGTTCATTCTGCAGCATTCTGCACTACCCTGGAAGCAACATTGGACAGGGAGGTGATTTTCTATTATTTGACTGGGATGGGTGGAATAATTTTAATTGCTAAGAAATTGCATTTTCATTGTAAAGCAATTCAAGTTATAGCAGATTCATAATGCAGCTATTGTAAAAATGACATTTCAGTGACATTTCTGTGAGAAGAACATGGTGATTTTGAAAATGACATGGTGAGGGCATAGCAGTTATGCGAATAACACGTTTTCACAATCCATGTGCTGAGAGCATAAATAATGATGATGGCAATAATATTAATAATAATGGCATTCCATGAGAGAAAACCTTTTATCTCCACAATTCCAAAGTTCTTTAACTCACACCTATCCAACGTTACATTCCACTTAAATAATTGATCTTGACTCTTTTTGATGGAATGGAGCTAAGGAAGCAGTGGTTGCTCAACTCTGTAGCAAATTAATGGCAAGCATAGAATCAGAACTCTATTTTCTTTTAAAAAGTCTTTGGGGATGACAACAGAATGAGTATCATGAAGGTATGGGAAATGATATTGTTCCAATTTTATTATAGATGTATTTCCATCAGTTTCTTAGGTGGGTTGTTGGTGAGCAATTAGCAACTTCTTTCTTCATGTACATAAAAGAAAATGTAGCATTATTTTATTTCAGGATGAACTGAGTTGCTAATTTCAAATATGTTTATAAAACACTCTAATAAGTTAAACAGGTAAGCTGCTTTTGTTAGCCTCAGGACATATTATTCCCACAGTGGGTATATCATCACCATTTTCTTTTCACAATGTCATTATCATGTCATTAATATAGAAATTTCCCATCTTTTCTTCTACATATATTTTAAGAGAAAAATAGCTCCTTCGCAACTACATTGTCAGTGATTGGAAATAAAGAGTTGGAGTGATGGCTGTCAGCACACATGACCCATGTGGTCAGCGTTCTGCCATGAGCGTTACCATTATAATTTATTAAACAGGCTACAAGACAGAGGAAAAATTTACCCTTTGACCAAATGCCTTGACCACTTGATTTGATGATTTGTGTATGTATGAAGCGGCTTACTCAAATTTAAGAATTTGGAGTCAGAGCTTAATTACTTGTCGCTGATAGCTTGTATTTAATTGATAGCCTGTATTTAATTGATACAGTGTATTCAGGCTGGGTTTTATTGTGTTAGTTCTAATGCAAAATGTGAGGCTGAGGCTCTCTCTCAGGCTAGAGGGGAGATGAAGCATAGTTGTAAGAGTAAGATTCAGAAATTCCAGTTTGGATCCATTTGGAAGATGTTTGCCTATAACTGGCCATTATTTCATTATCCATTAAGTTGGCACTGGAAGTGGAAGTTGAATGTCTCTTTATCATTATGCCTTTGGTCTTCTGGAAGGGTGGTTAGGCTTAGTAAAATTTAGAAGAAACAAACAAAAACGTTTCTTTGGTTTTTAAACAAAGCACTTACTCTTTACGAATTCATTTTCCTTACTGGGCAAAGAATATATGATTCCAAGCTAATTCCATTACTGATTTGTTGCTACAATGAACACCAGAGAGCTAATGAATTCTTCTGTTTCAAAGGCTATGATTTACATCTTGTTTGGATCACTTGGCCCCATGATGTCAAGCCTTCAATCAGAGTTCTATGGTCTGACTTCTTCATTTTCACAGCTTGCAGGCAGTATCTCCCATGTTCTGCCAACACAGGGCTCCCATGTCTCTTGTCAGCCTTCACTCAGATGACTAAATGGCAAGGTGTATCAATGCATGTTAAAGCGACCATGCAAATTTGCCACAAAACACTGACATTGTAACATCTGCAAAGGAGTCGTCACCATATCAATAACAATAAGTAATACTGCCATTTCTCTCCCATGGTTTCAGCAAAAAAAAGACACGGGGCCAAGATGAGAAAGACTTGAATATGTTTCATTCTGGTTTTTGTAAAAAGTCATTTGCAAAAGAAAGTCTAAGAAGGTATATTTAAATAACTGTAAAACAAAAGAAAATATAAGAAAGTAGATTAAAATATTTAAAGGTAAACACCCAATACAGTGATGGGGCAAGACCCAGGGTAGGACTGGAGAAGACGTCTGGAGCTTGGATGAGAAAAATGATAAAATTAACATTATACAAAAGTCCCACCTAATCTCTAGGCTCTTGATACAGTTACTGAAATCAGTGATGATAAAGGATGATGATGACAAAGGAAAAGGTCAAATCTCATTGAATACTTCCATCCTACACTAGCAGTCAGAGGAAAAGAAGGAAAATAAAAATCTGTATCTTCAGGACAACTGGACCAGTCAGACTCTTCAAAGAGTTTCATGATAAGTGTCAACTTGGAAAATGCAGCATGTGAGAGTTGTGAGTTGTTTTATCCAGGGCAAAACGAGGACTGCAGCCCAGAAGACAGTGCCTGAGCTAGCTTGGAGAAGCTGCTTCCAAGAGGCAGGAGGAAGATCAGCATACCTGTGACTCTGGTGAAGGGGGAGTACATGGAATCAAGCACCTATTTTTCCAGAAGGTTTCAGCTAGTTGCGTGAAGCTTTTACTAGTCACAAGGAATGATCATCACCTTGAAGGATTTCAGTGCTTTTCTAGCCATGAGGGGACAGGAGAATTGGGTTCATAAAGTCGGCTCCTGAAAATATCTAACAATCTGAAGACCTGTCTGCCAGTTTTTCCCCAAGCACAGAGTGCCTCATTCCTGCTCCCCACCCGGAGCTCCTTCCAGGGGGTGTTGGAACCCAGCAGCTGCAGCAGAACATGATTTAGTGCCTGCAGAGGTGGATGGCAAGGGCCGTACTGCAGTTGACCAAAGAAACTGTCAACCTGGGTGCCTGACCTCACGGAGCCCCAAATCCCTTCCCAGCTGAGACCAGGAGCTGGCCCAGCCCCATCTCTGGTGCCGCAGTGAGATGCTGGCCTGGCACCTCTGTGCCACTAACCCATTCAGCTCCTCAGCTCCCATCTGGGGACACTCTGGGGAAGACCCAGACATTTGATTATGCTTTCTCTAGGAAAGCGTGTTCAATATCTAGTTTAGACATTTTGTACAGGTTCTCAACAGTCTTGGAATTTGGTCAAGGCAGCCCCTGAAAAAGAATGAGAGCCGAGTGCGAGCCCCAATCCCACTTTTGAACAGAGCAACTCCACTTTTCATCTTATACTTTGTTCATAAAAGGGGTTCTACTGCAATCATTTGTAGACCACATCTCCAGTTTTACTCCTCATTTCACGGAAAGCTAGACCAGAGAGAAGTGACTGACCCAAAATCAAGGTTCATGAGGCTAAATTCAGGCAACTGATAACACGATAATAATATGAGGACTATTTTGCCGAATTGAGAGAGGAATTATAAATGCTGGATAAAATCTGGTGGCTGGAGAATGAATGAATTCAATAGTCACAGAAAACCAAGCAGGTATTTATGCCTGCTGTCACTCTTGCTTTAGTTTCTTAGCCAGAAAATGTGGGTTTTCTGCCAGGGATCTTAGCTAGGCTACCTATACAAGATAGAAAATTCCTGGGCCCATAACAAATCTCTCAAGATGAGGAGGCATTGTGGACAAGAGAACCTTTTCTCGACCCTCAGGTGTTTCATCCAAAGAGCTCGTTTTGGTGCCAGAAGAAGAACTGTGCCCTTGGCAATGTCTCGGCTGTGATCCAGCATCCTGTGATGCCGGTCTCTGACCTTGGCCGTCCAGAGTCCAAGGTCACTGGGTAGAGGGCAGTGGTCCACATACTGGGCTCCCAGGCCCGCAGGATGGGGAATTTGCAGCCCGTCAAGCTGCCCGCACCTCTGTTCTCCGAGCCGGATTCCTGATGGGTCCGTGGGATGCCCGTGTCTCCTCTGTGCGAAGCCCGCCCCTCTGCGGTCTGGCTTCCCGAATTCTCTCCCGGACAGCTGTGGCTGACAGCCTGCCTACAGCACCGCTCTGAGATGCCTCAGGGAACAGCTGGAACGCTCCCAAGGGCTGAGTTTTCCACCACGACTCTGGTACCAAATATTTTTCCCACTTCATAGATAATACGGAAAATATGTTAAGGAAATACCACTTAGCGTCGGAAGTTCCAAAATGGACCAAATATTATTGTGAGAATTGCTTGCCCTATTTATTTGCCGCCTATTAAATCAATTTGCGGGGGTGAGTATTTTCTGTGTTAACGTATCATGTTGTTCTGAAGCTCAAATGGAGGTCACAGATTAGATTTACTCACTGGGGGAAAAAAATGCAGCTTTCTTGTGTTGGAAGAGGACATTTTCTTGCTTCTCTTTAGATTCCAAATGTTTTTTCTTCAGTAACCCTCCCCCTAAATCCTCTACCTGCTACTTTTTAAAGCTCGGAGATCTGGAGCTGGAGGTTTCAGTAACGAGCTGTGCCTTTAAAACCAGTAAAAGCAAATGGGTTTTAAGAACCCAACCGGATCTTGGTCCATCATAACATTTAATCTGTGTTACATCTCACTTCCTAATCACTCCTTCCGTGCCAATTGTAAGCCGGGAGGTGGGGTGGGGGGCACCCCAGAGAAGCGCCCGGGAAACAAGTTTGCCTGCGAGCTGCCCAGCCCAGAACACGCGCTCCCGCGCCTTCTGACCGCATCCTCCCGGACCATCCCATACGCTAAAAATAACCTCCCGAATAGTAGTCCCTCTTCCAGTTCCTTGTTGCTGGTCGCTATGGTGCTGCTTTCGACTGTGAAGAACTCAGCGCCATTATCACTCTGAGTGTCTCTCTCGGAGATGTGATCTAATTGCAGAATCCACACCTGTTCCACAGTTCAATAGAATTCAGCTCCGGTGGAGGCAGACGCAAACAACACAGGCACACTTGTGCGCGCACACACACACACACACACACACACACACACACACACACACACACGATTACCTAAGAGTTCAGTGGGGGTCAAAGACAAATAAATTGATCAAGAGGGTGAGCTTATCAGGAAATAATACCATGAAGGGGAGGAGGGGGGGAAAGGCTGTGTTTTGTGGTCACTGGAAGATTGCTGATGGGTGCATAAATAAGGCATGCTGCAACATCTGTTCTTTGTTGTGCATTCAGCTTTTTAATGTGTTCAAAGAGCAGCTCTGACGCATCGCTGACTACCACTCCCCATCCGAGCAGCATTTTACCAGAAAATAATAAACCTTCCTGGTGGGGTGCAGGGAGCCAAGGCATTCGGGCAATGCCATTAATTTGGAAATATCTCTTTTTTTGCTGGGATTTTAAAATCTCTCTCCCTTTGAACATTGCACAAATTTGGGACCCAGCCTAGCATCCCTCTCAGCCTAAACATTAAATCAGTCTGAATATCTATTCAACCGTTTTTTGTTGTTTTTTTTTTTTTGAGTCAGTAAAGGAAAGGTGGGAGGGGGCAGTCAAGTCCAAGTTTATAGACATTTTCCCCTCTGTTTTTAATTCTATTAATGTGAGCGTCTATCTATCGGGATGATTTTTTTTTTTAAAAGCATGTTCCAGTATTTATTTGTACTGATAAAATTCAGAGGCAGCTGAGGCCTCTGACAGTTGAACAATATTGGCTGGTTATTTTGATACAGTGTGGTAGGCAGCACAAGATTAAAAAAACGGAGCACCCGAAACTGAGAAAAACCAGCTTGAATTCTAAAATAAAATTTTAGCAGCATGTATTTCTCTTGCCATAGGCTATGAGGCTACTATGAATTTCAGATGCATTTCCTGGGCTGTCAATGAGGTGGAAAGATGAGACTGGCATCACGAAGATTTGCTGCGGCTCCATCCAGGGTAATTGCAAGCCTAGGTGGAGCAGCATTAAGCCAGCACCAAGAAGAGCTACTGGTGTGCACACAGCGCGGAAACAGCTCGCCAGGCAACCGAGGACCGGCCCGGGACTTCTTTATGTCCCTTCATCTGACTCCTACATTTCCCCACTTTTTAGGTCAGGGCTCAGAGGCACTGCAACGCCAGTGCAGTGCTGAAGGTCGCCTCCATAACCAGCTGGACTTAATCATGTGAAAGGGGGACAGGACCTTTTGGGTACAGGACTGCCATTTAAAGTCCCTCTTTCCAATGTTCTCTTTTATAATCTTGGTGTGCAAGATTTTGGTCTTCCCAAAAGAAGAAAGGCTTAGTCAGCCCTTTCCCAAAGGACAGTTTCCATTCGATTGATGTCAAAGGGACCAGGTCTCCATTAGGCTGTGCGTCATTAGTAAAAGCATCCTTAACTGCCTGTGGGACTTCTTGGTATCACAGCTATACGTTCAGCTAAAATCTTTTTGTGCCTTTTCGTGCCAGGATTCTAGGTACAGCGGGTCACCCAAAACTTCAGTGTATAATACCAGAAGACAGACATCTAAATTTGTGGTTAGATGGGTGATATTTTTAAAAGTATAGTTTCCTGTGTTATACGTAAGACGTTTATCTATTTTATATATCATAGAGTATATCTGTTAATCCCAAACTCCTAATTTATCCCTACCCCACCTTTGGTAGCCAGAAGTCTTGGGTGTCTGTGAGTCTATTTCTGTTCTGTAAATAAGTTCATTTGTGTCATATTTTAGATTCTACATACAAGCAATATCATATGATATTTGTCTTTCTCTGTCTGACTTACTTCACTTAAAATGATAATCTCTAGGTCCTAGACGGGTGATATTTAAAAAATTCTATCCTTTTGTTGGCTGTTGCATGATCTTCTTTTTGGCTTACATGGGGATTTATAATGTTCAGTGTCAAGACAACACACTCATAATGAAAGATATTGGATTTGTCACAGATTAAACCTAATTATCCTGGAGGAAGGCATGACAACCCACTCCAGCATTCTTGCCTTGAGAGTTCCCATGGACAGAGGAGCCTGGTGGGCTACAGTCCATGGGGTCACAAAGACTCGGACACAACTGAGCGACTAACCACATAAGTGCAAATCTAATTATGTTATATTTGATGGTATCTTTGCTGCTTAAAAATCCCACAGGATGACAACTTTCAAAATGGTCAACTAAAATGACCATTTCCAAGGGTGCATTCTATTCTACTTTCAACCCCATCAGCATGGAAGTAAATGAAGATTTAGGGAAGGGTATATTTTGTGGATATGTGGTTAGCATATATTCTATACAGACTTAATGCACATAACAATTGCCCAGTTAATGAATTTTCACCACAATAATGCTTGAAATTTTGAACTATTTATCAAACAACTTCTTTTTTTATATAACAACTTTTAACCCCCTCAAGCCCACTAGACAGACATGCTATGAGAAGTGACATTATTGTTTCAGACAAAGATATACTAATTTACTGAGCACAAATGTCTTGTCAAAGAATAGGATGTGGAACAAATTTTAATCATGTGCCCTATTTGGGTGAACTCCTAAGTTTTGCATTGTTTTTGCCAATCAGATGAAAGGGAAGAAGATATGGCATTTTCAATGATGCTTTTTCAATATGTTACAAAGCTCAACTTGACCATTTCTAGGTTAAACATTCAAAGAAAAATATATGCTTAAGACAAGACTGAGTGATTCGGATGTTGAAGGCATACATGAAGATCAGTCTCCTGACTTTCTACCACCTTCCAAAAAAGGCTCTGCTCCATAGGGCCTGCAGCGAGGACCAGCCCAGGCCAGCCTGTCGTCCTGCGGGATTGTCACCCAGGGTCTGGGGTCAACTCACAGTCTGCTCTGGGTGTTGCCCCAAAGAGAAGACAGTGTACCTTGACTGAGGTGTTGATACACTCTTAGGCACAGCCTAACCCCAGTGACAGGTCAAAGTGGGGATGTAAAATCCAGGCCCCTCCACAGCAGGTCAGGACAATTTGGAATGTCCATCCCACTCTGGAGCTCCCAGGGCAGCTGGCTGAGCAACTTGCTGGGACCACTCAGCCAGTCTTCCACAGTGAACTGATTCTGAGGTCTCACCTTAAAATTGTGGCTTACCAACCTCCTTCTCAGAGTCTGCCTCCCTGGGAAGACTCTACCTGCAGCACTGCTTCATCTTTCTTTCCAGCCCCCACCACTGCTCACCGCCTTTGATGACTACAATAAACCTTCGTTATCTGACATGTGGTGACAAGCTATATTTATTATCATCTCCTTTATTGCTTATCTAAACTTGTTTTTATTGTTTGATTGATACATTTTTTTTTCCAATCTGGGATATTATTCAGATACCTTGAGTTGGGATGGAATGCATTAGAATTTTCCCATTGAAGTTAATAAAACATTGTTTCATTTAAACGTCTTCACACAGCAGTGAGGCTTGGGGAGAAAGTGAGATTGTTGAGTGAGGGAGAGCGCTGTTGGAGGCTGCATCGGCCAAGAGTGCTCTCAGCCACATGGGGCTGAAGATCCAGCCCACAAAGACCTGAACAACCAGGAAAACACACTCCCTTGATTAGCAAGAAATCCAGAGGCAGGAAAGTTCCAGGCTGGATAACAGTGGCTCAATCACATCATCAAGGACTGACCTCCTCACCTTCTTCTCAGACTTTGGTCCTCAGCGTATCAGCCACCCTTCATGTGGCAAGAGATGCTTGCCTCTCTGATAGGCAACAATGTCAAAGGCTGGAAGAGGGGGAGAGAGATTTCCACCTCCCTGAGTCCATCTTTACAGACAGTAAAACCTTTCTCAGAACTCCCCTCATTAGACTGCACTTGTGTGGACGATTCTGCAGCTTCTTCTGCCATAGGAGGTCGTGGCGGGCTGGAGCACCCACAGCCTAGCTCAGTGACATGCACCTGTCAGACTTCCCTTCCTTCTTTTCCTTTTTTGCTCATTTCTCACTCTTCCTTTCATGCTTTTCCCAAATGAAGCTATGTGCACGCAAACCCTGTCTCAGGCTTGTTTCTTGGGGTAACTCACACCACACAAGGGTACTGCCTCCATCACTAGGGACCTCCCACCCCATCTCCCTTGACATGAGCAAACGCATCCCTAACTGCCTCTGGGGCTTCTTGGCACCCCAGGTATACTTTTAACTTCTTTCTGCTACAATCTTTTTGTGCCTTTTGCAGACTCTTCCTGACCAGTATCTCAGATCACCAGTATCTATCTCAGCTCTCTATCTTTGCAAAGGAGCCTGTTTCTGGTTCAAAGGAAACTCACAAATTATAAATGACAAACCAAAAAGCACAACAAGAAACTGACTGTGCAGGCTGAGCCCAACATACCCACGTTTGTTTCTTCTCCCACCAGCCAGCCTTTCCGTTTGAGATTTCTCAGGAGTGAGGGCAACACAAGGGCATGATGGCACTGGGGCTGAGTGGATTCATAGCACATGCAACACTCTCTCCAAAATACTATTTCTTAGTCTGATTTTTTCCCCCTTATTTTCTCCAAACTTTTCCTGAGATAAAGGTGGTTGATCAACTAAGAATTGCATATCTGGTTACCAAACACTTCCTTTCACCATCCTCTGTGTATGTCTCACACTTTGATTTGGAAGATAACCTCTATTGTCTTGGAACCTCATGAAAAACAGTTACAACTGAATAAAATTTGTACACATATACAAAGGATTGCAGCCTTATGAATGCTCTGAGCCTCTAAGATCTGATCGTTGGTATAGAATTATTTGATTGTAATTGTCTTTGTGGTCTATTTGCAATGACTAAAGATGAAGAGTTCCTGATGGTCAAAGAAGAGTCAAAAAGATGGCAAAACTTTAAACTAAAGATCATTCTCTGTTAGGAAATAATTGATGGGCAAATAGATGCTGAATTAGGGATGTGTAAGTGGCTCTTCTAGTCTCAAATCTGTTTAGTTCTTTGTTGGTAATTAAAAATATAATCATTCCCTCATGGAAAGCTGTTTTCACAAACTTGCTATAACTCTTTTTGTATTTGGGGGCCTCAAAAGAGAAAAAAATGATCCTACTGATGAAGAGAGAATGGGGAAATAAATGAAGTAATTATGAGCTGGAGTAACAAATACCACTTAGGCATATACCAATTATTTCTGCAAAATCCACAATTTATGGCAAGAAATCTCAATGTTTACATATTGATCAACTTTTATTCATACCAAAAGAGAATACATTGTAATAAAGATTTCTCACTGATTTGGAGAAAAGTGTATTCCACTAAAGTGTTAGATTACTGCCTCGTCTCATCATCTCTTATTTTTACCACCACAACAAAAACAGCTTTATGGGAAGAAAATATTGTACTGTATAAATCTCTTCATGAATGAATGAGCCTAAAAAGGAGAGAATTGTCCAGGTCCTCTTTACTATCTGGCTGTTCATTGTAAAGTATTGTCTGAAATGAAAGCTTAATTGGGTAACTCTTGCACCAAAGCTGCTGACAAAGATTTATATGGTTTCACCACAATGAGTCTACCTCACTTTGAATGATGACAGGGACTAGAATAATGCCATCCCTGCCCTAGAGGAAGTATTTTTTTAATCTTAGCCATGTTTTACAGACAGCAATTTTTGGTTCATGGAAAGCAAACTTAGAGATTATTTCATGTACCCCTTACCATGAGAAAGCAGAAGTCAGAGAGATTAAAGAAATGCACTAAGTTAATGGCAAAGTTCAAGTCCTAGAGTTCAACTGCCTAGAGTTCAAGTCCTCCAGTTCCAAATCTAGCATCCTTCCCTTGGCACCATGCTGTGAAGAATAATACCAGTCAGTTCTCTCTATCAGCCTAAAGGGGCATCACAATGTTGCTCTCTGAGATAGACACGTGCTGGGTAATTTATGGGGGAGTGTTCAAGTTATAAGTGAAACATAGGACTTTTTTCACTTCTAAAATCAGAAAGGAGTTCAGCTTTAAGTTTTCACTTGATATTTGACCAAGAATCTTTCTCTTATAATTTACCCAGAATGTGGTAATGATGCACCAAACCAATGATGCTTATAAATGAATCTTTGCTCTTTGTAGTTATCCACCAGTATCATCATGAGCTGGTGCCCAAGAATGTCTGTATAGACATCTGGGAGCCTACCTGACAAGGAAAATCATTAATCTAATGGACACTGTAACTGAAAGAACAATCTTCTATCGTCCCATCCTAATTTCCAACTCTGGATAAGAGGAAAATGTGTCTTTATTCTTATCATTTTCCACTTAGGGTTGTAATGGTTACATTACCTAAAAATAGAATTTTTTATCTTGTAAAGATTTCACTTCAACTGTTTGCATGTGACTATAAAGGGCTAGCTGTTCAAGCTGGTTTTAGAAAATGCAGAGGAACCAGAGATCAATTTGTCAGCATGTTAGATTATCGAAAAAGCAAGAAAATTCCAGGAAAACAACTAGTTCTGCTTTATTGACTATGCCAAAGCCTTTTACTGTGTGGATCACCAAAAACTGTGGAAAATTCTGAACGAGATGGGAATAGCAGACCACCTGACCTGCCTCCTGAGAAACCTGTATGCAGGTCAAGAAGCAACAGCTAGAACTGGACACGGAAAAACAGACTGGTTCCAAATTGGGAAAGGAGTATGTCAAGGCTGTATATTGTCACCCTGCTTATTTAACTTATATACAGAGTACATCATGAGAAACACTGGGCTGGATGAAGCACAGGTTGGAATCAAGATTTCTGGGAGAAATATCAGTAACCTCAGAAATGCAGATGACACCACCCATATGACAGAAAGCAAAGAACTGAAGAGCCTCTTGATGAAAATGAAAGAGGAGAGTGAAAAAGTTGGCTTAAAACTCAACATTCAGAAAACTAAGATCATGGCATCTGGTTCCATCACTTCATAGCAAATATCTGGTGAAACAGTGGAAACAGTGACAGACTTTATTTTGGGGGGCTCCAAAATCACTGCAGATGGTGACTGCAGCCATGAAATTAAAAGATGCTTACTCCTTGGAAGAAAAGCTATGATCAACCTCGACCAACCTAGACAACACAGAGGCATTACTGTGCCAACAAAGGTCCATCTAGTCAAGGCTATGGTTTTTCCAGTAGTCACGTATGGATGTGAGAGTTGGACTATAAAGAAAGCTGAGCATTGAAGAATTGATGCTTTTGAACTGTGGTGTTGGAGAAGACTCTTGAGAGTCCGTTGGACTGCCAGGAGAGCCAACCAATCCATCCCAAAGGACATCAGTCCTGAATATTCATTGGAAGGACTGATGCTGAAGCTGAAACTATACTTTGGCCACTTGATGTGAAGAACTCACTCATTTGAAAAGACCCTGAAGCTGGGAAAGATTGAAGGCGGGAGGAGAAGGGGATGACAGAGGATGAGATGGTTGAATGGCATCACTGACTTGATGGACATGAGTTTGAGTAAACTCCAGGGGTTGGTGATGGACAGGGAGGCCTGGTGTGCTGCAGTCCATGTGGGTTGCAAAAAGTTGGGCACGACTGAGCGACTGGACTGAACTGAACTGAACGAAGGGCTAAATAGCTTTGTTGCTTGAAGAGACCCTTGTACACAAGTAACCCTGTAGCTATGATCTGGAAGGTAGAGAATAAATAAAGAAAATTTGATGATTCCTCACACCACAAAGTGAAGCAATGTTTTTTGCTGGGACAAGAAGATGACATGGCATCCATGGGTTTTTTCCCCCTTTGTGTAGTAGGTGTGAACTGCACAGTTTCTGAGAATTGTTGCTTTAATCTGGGATGTTATCTTTATTGGGTGAGGGAGATCACAATGTTACAAAAGGTGAGGAGACACTGCCACACACATGGATGAAGAGACCTTGAGCGGAGGCAGGCCCGGACGGCACAGTTCATGCTGGGATGGCTGGATGAATCAAGTAATTGGGACTCTGAGCAATACAGTTTGTGTATCATAATATCTGTCTCCCCCTTTTCTTACAAGGAGAAGGGTGCACATTACCTACTCATAATAGAACCAAGCCTTGAGGAAGAGACAGGAAATATTCCAGAAAGGAGTTGAAGGGTTTTAACAGGAAGATATTAGAAGGGTGTTCGCTCTTTGAGGAGCCACCCTCAGGGAAGCCCCATGAAGAGCTTAAGCTCCTTTTCTTCACCGTGAGACCAGGGGCAATTTCCCCTCTGAGGGACTATTTGGCAATGTGTGGATACCTTTCTGTGGTCCCATCTTGGGGCCAGGTGCTGCTGGTGTCCAGTGGGAAGAGCCCAGGGGTGCGGGTCAGCACACCACCATGCTCAGGACTGTGCTTTGCAGCAGAGGATCATCCAGCCACCCGTATCCACAGCACCGCGGATGAGAGACCCTGCTTCACATTCAGAACAACCACAGCATGCATCCTAATTGAAGTGTTTCTCCTCATGTTTTCGCTCCCAGCCCATGGGTAAAGTGAGTTCTGCACACGTTGTCTTGTACTTGGAGCGCAAGGGGAGAGGTTCAGAGGCAGGCAGCAGGTGGACAGGTGGTCTTTCTCACACCGCCCTTCCTTGAGGTCTCAGAGCTGGCAGAAACTCACACCTAGAAGGGAAAGGCCCTGGTTCCAGAAAGTAACCAGCTGTGGAGAGCTGTGCCCTTGGTTTCCGCATGGTTTCAGAGACCCCAGTGCCCCTTTTCTCTACTCCTCTTAAGTCTAAAAACTACACGGGTTTCCATTACGTTCTTCTTGTCAGGGGAAGGCCTTGACAAGAGACCGGAAGCGGAAGAGGTGGCAGGAAGGCCTTCCTTCCGGTCTTCAGAGCCCGCTCCTCCCCCCCAGCAGCGGAAGACAGCTACTGCTCCAACCTCCAGGCGTTCAAAACACCTCTATATCCTGCCTGTGGCGCTTCTTTGTGAAGGGGCCCCGCCATCGGCCCGTGACCGCACCTTCTGTGGTAAGAGCGCCGGCTGAATCCTTATCCTCTGAAACCTGATTACCAACCACATGACTCTCCCCCACTTCCGAACACCAATAATACGGGGTTCTTCCTCTCGACTCCTAGGTCCTGGGGAGCACAGATCTCCCCTTTGGTTTCCTCAGCCCTGAGAGTTGTAGCTGCTTCCTATAGTTAGGATGATTTTCAAGCCTTCTTTTTGCTCTTTTAGTTTTCAACACCTGTGTAACCAATTGCTTGTATTAAATACCCTCCATTTGAACGTCCTGCATGGCATCTGTTTTCCTGAAAGAACCCTGACTGTTACCCCTCAGGATTGCTGAGAGGAAGGGGCAGAAGTTGACAGAGGATAGAAACCACCAAGCGGTTTGTTTGGGAGGCCATCCTGAAGAAACGGCCATCACCTCTTTTCCTCCAAACACTCCTGGTAACTCTTGCATGTGGGGAGGCTAACACTTCCGTATCATTGATGAAACTCAGATGTATTTGCTGCGAATCTCTGTGGTGCAGAAGATGAACACTGAAGCGAGACGTCCTTCCTCTCACATTGAAAGACAACTACCTTCACACTGAGATAATGGTGAGCAGGACACGGCAGTTCTTGGTGAAGAAGCTTCCTGACAACAGTGAAAGAAATAGAGAATTCAGATTCTTGTGAGAAGGTACGGGGTGAAGACAGCCCTGTCCTGCGGTCACTATGGTGGGAGCTGCCACAGACGTGCCCTCAGGGCTGAGAGCTGGAAGTTATTCAGTCCGGCCCCAAGAACAAGCAGATCTGCATGGACCAGAGCAGTTGAGTCAGGAGCAATCCTAGACAAGAAAGACTATCAGATGTTAGTAACTGTATGACACACCCTCATTTCAGAGATTTCAAACGTGAGCATATGCTTTTCACAGAAATGATTAAATATGGAAATCCAGAACCTAGAGAAACCATAGCAGCTAATACAAATAGAGTATAAATAAGAAGGCAAATACATAATGATAAAGACTAACACCTTGAATATGAAGAGAACTCTCCAGTGCAAATTTAGAATATGGAGAAATCTCAATCCCATCACAAGTTCTTTATGGAAGCCTCCAGATTCAATCAGGTGTAAATACTTCATTGGCATGAGATAAACTCCTGTTTAGACAGCACTCATTTATGGGTTATGTTTGGCCCACACTTCTTCTTATGGACAGAAACAAATTGGAAAAACAACAATTTATACCTTGGTATATGCCCTTATTACAACACTTTGGTTTCCAGTGATACCGTATATTCTTATATTCTGCCTTATGCTTAGTATGAGTGCCTAAAATTTTGAGAAAGAAGAAGTCATCCCTTTTATGAGTTCGTGGTTGAGTCCTACATGATAGCAGGGCTTCTCCTCTCTGCCTGCAGTAGTTACCTGTAATGTTACAGGTAACTTGGACACAGGCACCGCACATGGTGAGTTATTCACAGGAGCACTGGCCAGAAGAAGAAGCTAGGATGTGGCTCTAGATGTGCACAACCAGGCAGGGTAGCTGGGACGCCTGGCCCAGCTGCAATGATGAACTCTGGAGAGTCAGGTGGGTTGTTGAAAGCTGGTGTCCTGGTCTTCAAAGAGCTTACAGTCTCAGACAGAAGACCAAGAAGTGAATGAACCCAAAATAAAGCCACATGCTGAATGCCAGCATAGAGATGTGTGTACCAGGTTTTGTGGGAGCCCAAAGAAGTGAAATAGTAAATGTTTCTGTGAAGCAAGGTCAAAATCCAAATGGATGTGGTATTTGGGTTGAGTTCTGATGAATGAGAATTTCCCCAAAACACAAGGTTGCAAGGGAAGGAGGGTAATTTCTAGGAATAAAGAATAGTATGGTGAAATTCCTCTCCTGGGCATATATTTAGAGAAAACTCTGATTTGAAAAGGCACATGGACCCCAATTTTCATACCACCACTGCTTACAATAGCCAAGCCAAGGAGGTATCCATCAACAGATGAATGTATAAAGAAGACGTGGTGCATACATATAATGGAGTACTACTCAGCCATTCAAAAGAATGAAATAATGCCGTTTGCAGCAACATGGGTGGAACTGGAGATGGTCACACTAAGTGAAGGAAGCCAGATGTGTGCATGGTCAGTCACTGAGTCATGTCTGACTCTTTGCAACGCTATGGAATAAAACCCGCCATAGTGGCTGTCTGTCCATGGACAGGTTCCTCTGTCCATGGGATTCTCCAGGCAAGAACACTGGAGTGGGTTGCCAATTCCCCCTCCAGGGGATCTTCCTGACCCAGGAATCAAGCCCACATCTCCTGTGTCTCCTGCATTGGCAGGTGGGTTCTTTACCACTGAGCCACCTGGGAGGCCCTAGTGAGTCATATAGAGAAAGACAGATATCTTATGATATCACTTTATATGTGGAATCTAAAATGTGACACAAATGAACTTCTGCAAAACAGAAACAGACTCACAAACATAAAAACAAGTTATGGTTATCAAAGAGGGAGTAGGGGAGTGATACATTAGGAATTTGGGATTAACAGATGCATACTACTGTATGTAAAATAGATAGCCAACAAGGGCTTACTGTATAGCACATGGAACTAGATTCAAAAAAGAGAAAGACCTAAGGATAGAAGGCTAGGTCATTTTGCCCAACCATTGGGCAGAAAGAAAAATAGAAAGTAGTTGGAAAAATAAAGGTCAAGGAAGCAGGAGGAGGTCAGAAGATAGTGGAATCAAGGAAAGAAAATGGAAGAATCTATAAAGGAAGCCACTAACATTGCTATGTGTTGTGGTTCAGTCACTCAGTCGTGTCTGACTCTTTGTGGCCCCAGGGGCTGCAGCACACCAGGCTCCCCTGTCCTTCCACACAGCTATGTGTAGCAGTAGTCAAAGTGGAAGAACCAGAGAATGTTCTCACAATTGGGAGGCCACAGTCATCTTAGGTGGAGCGTTTTAGTGGGGTTTTAAGGGTGAACATTGGATGGATTAAGGAACACAGAGGACATGGAAAATGTTAGTGCAAGCTAGTTTGCCACAACAATGGAAGAATTTTGACAGCAGAGAAAAGTAAAGAGTGGTGGTTGGAGATAAACGCAATGTTGAAGTGGCAGAGATGTGACCGTGTTTATATGCTGAGATGACAGAACAAGTAGGGAGGGGGATTCGTGGAAGAAGAGGAAGCAAATCTTGAGCACAGGGAGGTAGCTGCTCTGGATGAAAGTTGTCTTTTTTTCTGAGATGGGAGGGAAGAATTAGTTTGCTATAAATATGGATTCATCTAGCAGACTGCTGGTTCATAGTGAAAAGGTATGACAAGACAGCAGGCTATCCAAATGGCTGATAACACTCATGGTTAAGATGGGAAGTCTATCTATTTTGGTGGGGGCGGGAAGGAATCTCTAGCTAAGAGGCTTTTGAAATACTGGTTAAAAGCATGGGCTTTAGAGGATGACAGGACAGCAAGTAGTAATTCTGACACTCCCTAGCTGAGTGACCTGAAGTTGTTTAAATCCTTTTCTAGGCTTCCAGTCCTTCATTTGTAAATTAGGAATTATAATAATATCTATGTTATACCATTTTGTGACGATTTAATGAAATCATACATGTGAAGTGTCTGCCGTCTCGTAGGTACTCATGTCTAACTGGGCTGAAAAAAAGTGAGGACCAAAGTAGACATTCAGATATGTGTATAGACCAGGCCAACTTGGAACCAGTACAAAGCATCATTGGAATTTAGCCATCATCCTAGAGACTGGCTGGGGTGAAGAGTGAAGCACTTCCAAGAGCCAGGTGGGAGCCAGTGGGTTGTGGCCGGCCCTGCAGGTAGCAGATCTGTGCCGGCGCCCAAACACAAGCCCCGCTGAGAGCCTGCCGCTGCCTCTGAGATCCATCCTGCTTGTGTAGGTAGTCCCCACTTACTTCCTGGTGAAGATGGCCACATAAGCACAGGAGCCTGTCAAATTCCAGCTAAAGCGTCAAAGGGAACACGAGAATCGGAAAGTCCATCACCACTGCCGAGAGCTAGAGCAGAACCCTTTTCCTTTGTGGAAATGTCAGGTAAGATTTTTCCAATGGGACCCTATCTAGAAAAGACACTAGGGCTCCCTTACTGAGAAAGTGGTACTGTCCTGAGAGGAAAAAGGCAAAGGAGGTCTTGAAGGCATTGTAGTAATCCCTTGATACACGGGATCCATGGTAGGAAGGCATGACAGTCTCGGGATCAGCAGGGAACGCCTCCCTCACAGGTCTTAGGAACCCGAGGGCAGTCACTGCTTGGGGCCAGGCCCTCATGACCGCATCATACGGCCAGTAGTTGGGCTGAACTGTTGAGGATTCTCCACAAGCTCACAAGGTTCTTTTCAGTTGATTTTGTGGTCACATAGACAACGAGATCAGGTCATTCCGGATTTGGCTTCTGGCACAA
Source organism: Cervus elaphus (assembly GCF_910594005.1). Classification (NCBI taxonomy): domain Eukaryota; kingdom Metazoa; phylum Chordata; class Mammalia; order Artiodactyla; family Cervidae; genus Cervus; species Cervus elaphus. The sequence continues at coordinate 63,329,709 of NC_057833.1, read as the reverse complement.
TGACTTTGCATACACAGAGAAAGCTATGACCTCAGCTCATAAAATGTCAGAGTAAGTCTCCCACCAAGATGAGTAATCACTGAATGGGTAAAATGTCATATAGCATAGATCTAAAAGAGGATTAGAAAAAAATCCAAGCAAACTATGATGGAATCTAAGAAAAATCTATTCACTGTTTTGCTGAGAAATACTAGGCCAGATAAAATAGTCATCGTTCAAGGATGAATAAACAGACAAAATAAAACCTCATTATGAGGCAAATGAAAAATTTTGTGACTTTAAGAAATGAAAATATAGCACTCAAGAGGCAGAGGAAGAGCATGCTTTTGAAAAAGATTTACTACAGGAAATGGGAATAAATTTTAAGCAGCATATGCTTTGTGCTCTAAATAACATTCAAAGACCCCATGAAGCAGGAGATGAAAAATGAGAGAAGAAAATATATCGAGGTAAGAAAGGAGCTGGTTAAGGAACTAAATATAGAGTAAGATGAAAGAAGGAAAAATGCTATAAAACTGAATATGAACTATCAAAATGGAAAATGCATTAGAAGCAATAAACTGATTAATTGGCTATGTTTATAATGAAATCAGTAATATAGAGGACAAATTTGAAGTCTTCTTCTAAAATTAAAAGAAAATGAAAATTATACAAAAATGCTATGAAAAGAGCTGACAGATGCAGAGGGCAGAAAGTGAAACCCAACATGAAGAAAACTGGTACTGCCAAAGAAAACACCTGAATAAATAGGAAAAATAGCAATGCTATAGCAATGCTATATGTGTGTGTGTGTGTGTGTGTGTGTGTGTGTATAATTTTAAGTTATAGAAAATAATTAAGTAAACATTTGTAATCATTTGAAAATAAGTAAATTAAAAAGATACCTGAACTTAAGTAAGTAAATATTCAGATTAAGTGGGCTTGATGAATGCTAAACAAAATTAAAATAAACCGACCAGCTTCTTGGAAAGTTTGAAATTTTAGTTTTTCATAAAAAGAATTATGGAAGACAGAGGAAAAAAACAAAAGAAAATAATCGGGACAAGAAGTTAATAAAGCAACATCTTCAGAGGCCTAATTTACTAAGATCTAAGAATGCTAAACCTAGACACATTATTATTATTGTATGCTTTTGAAGTCAGTAAAAAATCATTCTGTGATACCAAGTGTCAAAACCTAAATCAATCAAGTCATCTTCATGACAGAAAAAAATAAAAGTTTTCCAGATAATCATAAAATAAGTTATTTTAAAAACAACCTGTAAAATAAAAATGTACTTTATTAAAAGTATTTCAGTATTTACTGCCAGTAAGTACTGAAATATTTTAATGTGGGATCAAGTCTAAATTGTTGTAAATACACTGTAGCTACAACAGAGATTGCAAACTTCATCTTTAATCCTTGGAAGAGAAAATGTAGCATGTAAATAATAATATCTAGCAAATAAGAGTTTGGGTCTAAATCCTCAGATAGTGGAGGAGACCTCAAAGAAGGGAAGGCAGTATCTCCTGTTTACAGTGCATAGGAGAGAAAATGGTAGACACATTCTTTCCCTTTGACATGAACAGAGAAATAGAGTTATTTATTATTTAAAGGTAACTTTGACCAAAAGTAAAAGTTGGATGTATACTTTTTCATTAGAAGAGAGAAAAGAGAAAGAAAACTTGTATAATAGAGTCAAAGATAAATATCAAAGGAGATAGCAAAGAAACTGAGACAAAATCTAAATCAAGGTGAGTAACACAAACATATAATTTATGACAAATATAATGACTTAATCATATTAAATGGCAAAAATTAGGTCATTAGACAATCAGCACTAATTGTCTATTAAAGATAGCTATGAAAGATTAACACAAGAAAGTTGAAAGTATAAGATTATATTTAAATATAAAGAACTATTCTCCCCAACTAACAGTTGGAATTACAGTCATACAAGATGGATTAGATTTTCAAGGAAAAAAATTTAAGTGTCTCATAGATAATCTGTTTTTTTCAATGTTGGTAAGAAGATCCCAAATTAAAATGTATCAGGATTCAACTTCCATGTGCCAAATAACAGAATATATAATAAGCATAAAGCAAAAACTGTTAGAATTAGAAAGAGGAACTGACTGCAATGGATGCATAATAAAAAATGAAATATTTTTCTGTCCTTAAGAGTTAAAGTAGGCAATAGGCAAAGAAATGGGGTATCTTATGTCACCAACTGAATCAATTTGAAAATGCACATGGAGATTTATTCCTCAAATAGAACATACATTCTGCTTTTAAATATTTGGAAACACATAAAATATTATATATATTTGATCAGAAAGATAACCTCAGAATTTTCTAAAACACAGATGTATGCAGATCATATTCTTTAATCAAAATGTAACATAATTAATAGTTGAAAAAGAATAATTTTTTAGAAAATTTCCCAACCTTTTTAAGTGAAGAAAAAAAGAAATATTCTTCTGGGTCAAATATGAGATTAAAAATGTAATTGCAAAATACTTAGAAAATTGCAATTATAAGCACACTACATATTCAAACCTATAGTATTTAGTTAAAACTGTAGTTGGGCTTTCCAGGTAGCACTAATGGTCAAGAACTTACCTACCAATTCAGGAGACTTAAGAATCATGGGTTTGACCCCTGGATAGGGAAGATCCCCTGGAGGAGGGCATGGGAGCCCACTCCAGCATTCTTGCTTGGAGAATCCCATGGAGAAAGAAGCCTGGCAGGCTGTAATACATAGGGTTGCAAAAAGTCGGATATGAGTGAAGCGACTTAGGAGGCACTAGAGTTTTAAAAAATAAAAGAAACAAATGAATTAAGTTATTAACTTGAGAAACTAAGAGCAAAACAAAGCATGGCTAATAGGAAAAAAAAGGAAAAAGTTATTAAGGATGAAAGCAGAAATTAAAATTTAGTAAACTAAAAGGAATAGAATAGAGAAATAAATCCAAGTGGTTCTTTAGGGGAAAAAGCCAACAATAAATAGAGCAAAAAAATAAAATATACAAACTTCTATTTATTCTAATCAAAGAAAAAATTTGAGATAAAAAAAAATTAAGGATAAGAACTTGTCATCTTAGACATGAAAACACTTGAAAATCTTGATATAATGAATCATTTCATTCTTATCAAACATGAATATTAACTGCTAAGGAAGCAGGAAACATTCTTGAGAACAAAAGAATAAACAAAAGTAAATATTTACCTATTCAGAAGACGTAGAGCAAAATTCTTTCAAATATTAAAGAACAAATAATTTTCTGACTTATTAACTCTTCAAGGGCATTAATACATGGGAACAAATCCTATTTCAAGAACTGGCAAAACTTTAATACCAAAACTTATACAACCAACTCAAAAAGAAAATGACAAAGTAACCTCACAAATATTAAGATTTAGATGCCAAAATCTAAAATGCAATACTACATTTACCTAGCTGTTTGTGAAATAATGGAAACAAACCCTAGCAGATTTTCTTCCAAGAATGCAAATATAAATCAATATTATGAATTAATTTAATTTTCACATCAATATGTCACAGAAGAAAAATAAAGTTATTATTCAAAAATATGCCAAAAACTATGTTGCAAAAAATGCAACATCCATTTTTAGTTAAAGCACCTGATAACTAGGACCATAATAGGCATGAAGTATTCTTTCTTAAATTGGTACAGATTATCTATCTAAATATGTGATCTGTTCAGTTCAGTTGCTCAGTCATGTCCGATTCTTTCGGACCCCATGGACTGCAGAATTCCAGTCTTCCCTGTCCGTCACCAACTCCCAGAGTTTACTCAAATTCATGTCCATCGAGTCAGTGATGCCATCCAACCATCTCATCTTCTGTCGTCCCCTTCTCCTCCCACCTTCAATCTTTCCCAGCATCAGGGTCTTTTCAGTGAGTCAGTTCTTCTTGTCAGGTGGCCAAAGTACTGGAGTTTCAGCTTCAACGTCAGTTTCAATGAATATTCAGGACTGATTTCCTTTAGGGTTGATTGGTTGGATCTCTTTGCAGTCCAAGGGACTCTCTTGAGAGTTCAAAAGCATCAATTCTATGGGACTCAGCTTTCTTTATAGTCCAGCTCTCACATCCATACAAGACTGCTAGAAAAACCATAGTTTGACTAGACGGACCTTTGTTGGCAAAGTAATGTCTCTGTTTTTAATATGCTGTCTAGGTTGGTCATAATCATAACTTTTCTTCCAAGGAACAAGTGTCTTTTAATTTCATGGCTGCAGTCACCATCTGCAGTGATTTTGGAGGCCAAGAAAATAAAGTCTGTCACTGTTTCCATTGTTTCCCCATCTATTTGCCAGGCCAGGCTTCAAGATGAACTGTGACCTTCCAGATGTTCAAGTTGGATTTCGAAAAGGCAGAAGAACCAAAAATCAAATTGCCAACATTTGTTGGATTATCAAAAAAGCAAAAGAGTTCCAGAAAAATATCTACTGCTGCTTTATTGACTACACCAAAGCCTTTGACTGTGTGGATCATAACAAACTGTGGAAAATTCTGAAAGAGATGGGAATACCAGACCACCTGGCCTGCCTTCTGAGAAATCCATGTGCAGGTCAAGAAGCAACAGTTAGAACTGGACATGGAACAACAGACTGGTTCCAAATAGGAAAAGGATTGAGTAAAGGCTATATACTGTCACCCTGCTTATTTAACTTATATGCAGAGTACATCATGAGAAACGCTGGGCTGGATGAAACACAAGCTGGAATCAAGATTGCCAGGAGAAATATCAATAACCTCATATATGCAGATGACACCACCCTTATGGTACAAAGTGAAGAAGAACTGAAGGGCCTCTGGATGAAAGTGGAAGAGGAGAGTGAAAAAGTTGGCTTAAAGCTCAGCATTCAGAACACTAAGATCATGGCATCTGGTCCCATCACTTCATGGCAAATAGATGGGGAAATATGTGATATTAACAATAAAACTTCAGGAACATTGACTTTAAAAGAAGAAAAAAATACATGGATGCTTTTTATTAAAAGATCTGATAGAGAGGGAAAAGGGGTTAGGGATTGAAGAGGAAGAGGAAACTATTACTATTCATTCATTTTGTGATGGTCTATCCTGAAGTCTCAAAACCAGGGGAAAAGAATCAGTTAAAACTGAAAGATTTTTATTGAGAGATTTCAGCTTAAGTGACCGATCATAACCAAATATACAAAAATCAATTGATTTCATACATTAAAGCAATAAATAATTAGAAGAGTTGATTTAAACATCTCACTCATAATTAGCAAATTATCTGGGAATATATTTAATAGGAAATGTTTAAGACCCATAGGAAGAAAACTATAAAATTTATTATGGATTTAAAAGACTTCAATGAATGGAGAGAAACACTATATTTTGTTCCAGTTTGTGTACTGAGAACTTGTAAAGCTGTCAAGTTTGAACGGGTCCCAGAGCAACAGAATCTGGTTCCACTCAGGAACGTAGATGCAAAATTCCTAAGCAGAGCAGCATCATATCAAGTCAAGCAGCATATGGAAATGGTAACACACCTAGAGCAGATAGGGTCGATTCTAAGAATGCAAAGCTTGCTCAACTTCAGGGCAGAAAACTTGCCTGTCTTGTTCTTGTCTATATTCCTGACATTTACCATAGTCATTGACATGTATGTAATAGTGTTAGTCACTCAGTCATGTCTGGCTCTTTGCAACCCCATGGACTGTAGCCCACCAGGCTCCTCTGGCCCATGGAATTCTCGAGGCAAGAATACTGGAGTGGAAAGCATTCCCCTCTCCAGGGGATCTTCCTCACCCAGTGATCAAACCCAGATCTCTTGCATTGAAGGCAGATTCTTTACCATCTGAGTCACTAGGGAAGCACATATACATAAAAAGTTCTCAATAAATATGTGTTGACTGAATGAACATTATGTTGTCCTTTGTTTTGCTACATTAGTAGATTAAAGGAGAAAATCTACTTAATATCTTAATAGATGTCTAAAAAAATCATTTGAGAAAATTCAAAATCCATTTTTCATTAAATGCTAAGATAGAAATAGAAGGAGCTCTTTTTTAAATCTTGCTAACGTTTTCTACTAGAAACATACAGCAAGTGTCCTACTTAATAATAAAATATTCAGGAGCAAGAAAGGTGTGCTTACTATCACCTCAATTTATCACAACTTTACTGGAATTCTTGGTTAAAAAATTAATCCCGAAAATAAGAATAGTGAAAGGGAGGAGTAGATGAAACAAAACAGTTTTTATGTGTAGATGACATTATTTTTAGTTCAGATAATGACACTCGAAGAGGACCAAGAGACAACTGATAAGTAAAGAGATTGACTCCAAGATCAACATGCAGAAAGCTTTTGGCTTTCCCCCACCCTAGCAATAACTGAATAAAACTTTAATAATCATCCCATTGACAATTAACAAAATTGAGTAACAAAATAATTAAGTTTTTAGGAATGAAACAGAAATATGCCAAGACCCAGAAGAAAATATATCATAAAGCTTAGTGGAAAAGTTGAATAAATGCAGAAGAGACCATGTTGCTGGGTTGTATACATATCACTTCTTTGTAACTTCTCTATAAATTCAATTAAATCTTAATTTAAAAAATCCCATAGGAAATTTTATTTTCTTTTTTGGAACAGAACTCAATAAGCCACACTTCCAAACTTTGAAAGAGAAAATAAAAGAAAAATCAAGATATTTTTGAAAAAGAGAAATCAAGAGGGCCAATTTGCCCTGTCAAACATGAAAAATAAACTATAATATATTATAACTACACATGTTGCTGCTGCTGCTGCTGCTAAGTTGCTCCAGTCGTGTCCGACTCTGTGCGACCCCATAGATGGCAGCCCCTGGGATTCTCCAGGCAAGAACACTGGAGTGGGCTGCCATTTCCTTCTCCACTACACATGTTAGCTGGGGACTAATCAATCGATAGACCAAAAAAGAGAAGTAAATCTAGATGCCTACCAGCCAGTCATTAAAAGCCCAATACATTAGAAAAAGAAAAAAAAGACCTGATGTTTAAAAAAACATTTTTATATATCGAGGAGAAAAATAATGTTTATATAACTTTGGCATGGAGGCCTTCATAGCCAAGATATAAAATCCAAAAGACACGAAGTAACAGATGGACAAATTTGCCCACATAAAAATCAAAATCGTCTGTATGACAAAAAGCAATATGAAGTTTAAAAGCAGGTTTAGACTCAAATAAACTGTTTTTGCTTTATCCTTTAATAGATAAAGGATTCATAATTAAAGTAGGTACACTTTTAAATAGTTAAGGAAGACAACCAATTTTTAAAATGAGCAAAGGATAAGAATAAACTATTCACTGAAAAAATCATAGTTTCTAAAGATGTTTAATCTCACTAATAACTGGAGAAAATGGGAATTAAAATATGACAGCTTTGCTCCTAGAACATGAACCCAAGTGTCAGTGAGGGTTGGGGGACAGGCATTTTCAGGTGCTGCTGTTGGGAGTATGAATTGGTGAAGATGATTTGGCAGCATTAGAATTAAAAACACAAGTCTCCCCAGTTATACTTAGACTTTCTGTTAAGAGAAAATATACATGTACTGGGGGAGATTGAAGGCAAAAAGAGAAGAGGGTGGCAGAGGATGAGATGGTGGTTAGATAGCATCACTGACTCAATAGCTATGAATTCGAGCCATCTCCAGGAGATAATGGAGGACAGAAGAGACTGGCATGCTGCAGTCCATGGGGTCATAAAGAGTTGGCCCTGACTTAGCCACTGGACAATAACAACTTATACGTAGTTCGAAATAGAAAAATATTGGAAATGTAGGTATCTGACAGTATGAGTCACTTCTAGTACTATGTAATCTATATGGGCAAATAAAAACAAATATTGCATGAGCAGAGAAAAGGAATTATATAGACTTGTATATAAGAACATAAAGAGCAAGACATTGTTAAATAAACATAAACTCCATCTTCTTTAAGACTTTGTTCATCTTGTATCCTCAACATCTTAAACAATTCTTGGCATACAGGTTCTCAATTAAAAATCTTTTGAATAAATAAGTGTGAAAGTAAGTGTATGAACCATTTAAATATAATGGTCCTATTAATATTTAAAACTGAATATGAACAATGTTTACAAGTATAGAAAAAGGACTGAAAATGTAACAGCAAATATTTTTAGTACTTACTTCTAGGAGTCAAGTTTAGGAAAAGCTGTCATTAGAAAGCATCTCAATTATCCTTTCCTGCATAACAAACCATTCACATTCAGGGACCTAAAACAGCAGTCGTTTTCTCATTCTCTCAGATTCCATGGATCATGAATGTAGACAGAATGCAACAGAGACAGCTTGTGTCTGAGCTAAGATATCTGAAGCCTTGTCTTAAAAGACCGGGGTCTTTTAAGGGGTGACTAAACCACCACCACCCCTAAGCTCACCCCTCAAAAGACCGGGACTCAATGTCCGGAGACTTTTTACATGTCGGTGCCCAGGTTAGGATGATTTCCAGGCTACTCCTCTGGGACTGTCAGCTGCAGTGACGTCTGCGTGGCCTGGGACTCTTCACAGCATGGAGGCTTCAGGGTCGTTGGACTTTTCCTATAGTGACTTAGGAATCCAGCAGCAAGTGTTCCCATGGACAAAGTGGAAGGTGCAAGACCTATCATGACCTAGCCTTCACAGCCAGCCAGCATCACTTCTGCCATGTTCTGTTGGTTGAAGCATTCGTGAGTCCACCCAAATTCAAGGGGAGGAGTAGTAAAGAGCCACCAGAGAGGGGAAATGTTTATTTTTGTTAATCTTTTTTTTTTTTTAAGTAACCTCTTTAATTTGAGAATTTGCTCATGACAGTAAAAAAGGTGGTGAAAAACACAGAATCTGAAACCAGAAAATCCAAGTTCAAATCCTGACACTTCAGTTCTAATAGCTGACTGATCCTGGGCAAACCCTTAGCCTTTCTGTGCCTCGGTTTCTTTATATGTAAAGTTAGAGATAATTACAACAGCTACTTCATGACTGTTGGGAAGATTTTGTGTGTCGACACATACAAAATTCCTTAGGACAAAGTCAGGCATATTGTATTAGGCATAACTATTATTTGTGTGTAAAAATTTTTAAATTGAGCCTGAATAAGAAATGGTCTTTTAAAGATTCAACAATAATGAGAGATAAAGCTTTGTATTAAGTGGATATTCCTAACCCTCAGCTGGGCTTCCCTGGTGGCTCAGTTGGTACAGAATCTGCCTGCAATGCAGGAGACCCAGGTTCAATCCCTGGGTCGGGAAGTTTCCCTGGAGAAGGGATAGGCTACCCACTCCAGTACTCTCGCCTGGAGAATCCCATGGACAGAGGAGTCTGGTAGGCTACAGTCCATGGGGTCGCAAGAGTCAGACATGACTTAGCGACTAAACCACCACCACCCCTCAGGTAAATTTAAAATCTTCTGTCTAGTTGTGTAAGCCATTATTCTAAAAACCACAGTCTGAGCTTCCTCATGACATGGCCGAGTCATGCCTACTACAGAACAGCTCAGGACCCCAGAAATGAATGTCTCAGATTAATGACAGAACAGCCTACCTTGTCCTAATCTCTGGAGCCAGCAGTCTCTTCCGCCATGCTCTGTTGGTCTCTAGAGTTGGTCCAGATTCCACGGGAATATTCTCTTTTGGAGGAATGTCAAAAAAAAAAATTGAAGACACATGTTAAAATTTCTATGTCCTCTCCTTCCAGGACAGCATGTTGGAGTAAGAACACTTTTTAGATCAGACGCATCCCTTGGGTTTGAATACCATCTCAGTCACTTGCTGTTTAGACTTGTTATGGCTATTTAATAAATTAGCACATATAAGATACTTGGTATATACCAAATTAAGTGTTTAGTAAAACCTAGCTGCATTGTTTGAGATAAAAATTAAAAAGTTTTGTTTCTATGGCTGGATGGGTATTTCTTGGGCTATTGTGCTATAGAATAGGAAATTTCAAAAACTAAACAGTAGGTAAATTCATATGATGTGCCAGTATAGAGGGGCAATAAAATTGCTAGATATTCATCTTCTTAGAAAACACAAAAAGTGCATGTATCTGCCCAAGGAATTCTCCCCAATGCATATTCCCAACTGGGGATATATGTCTAGTTTTCAATTTTCAGGGTTGCCTGCATGCTAAGTTCTGTCATGTCTGACTCTTTGCAACCCCATAGACTGTAGCCGGCCAGGCTCCTCTGTCCATGGAATTCTCCAGGCAAGAATACTGGAGTGGGTTGCCATGCGCCTTTTCAGGGGATCTTCCTGACCAGGGATGGAACCCGTACTTCTTGTGTCTCCTGCATTGGCAGGGGGTGTTCTTTACCACTAGTGCCACCTGGGAAACCCAGGGTAGTCTAGTTCCAAGCAAAAAAAAAGTTGAATATACACCTCCTCCTCCTCTTTCTAATCACCTTAGCTTTGTGGCACAAATCTAGAAAATTCAGCATTTATGGAAACCCTTTTCAGGAGTGACCACAGAATTCTCTTTTCTTATGCCTAAATGGTGAGCAAGATCTCATAAAATGCATATCACATCATTATATTATGTTTAAACACTTTTATTTCTCCAGAGAGTTTAAAATATACAAACATGTGACTCTGTGAGGAAATGATCCAAAAAAGATTATAAATACGGCCATAAATGTCAAAGTTCCTAAAACATTTCCCTGGCTCTATCTTCAGAAGAAAGTGTTTACACAGTGAGCACACGCCAGCATGTTTTATGACTGTTATTGTGGGCATTAAATGTTACAAATGCAATCTGTTTGACATACACATAAACGATGATCTCCGCAGAACTTTAAGAAGCACCTCTAAGTCTGTGGGCCTGATCGGCAGGAACAATCGCATAAGGCCCGGGCAGCAGGCACTCCAGAGTGAGGAAGACGTTGCCCTAGCTCGGAGGCAATTAGGAATTCCTCTTCAGGTGACTAAACAGCAACTTCAGGTTTTTTCTTAATCAATGTTTAGTTTTAAAACTGTGTTTGTTTCTGAAAAGTCTGCTACAGTTAATAATCATCACTTGTGTTCCTGTTTGACTCGTTCAGGATAATCAATATTTCTTTTCTTAAAAAAAAAAAAAAAAGAACACAGGAAAGGAAGAAGGAAGGAGAAGGAAAGCAGGAGAAGGAAAGGAAATGCAAAACAGGAGAGAGGAAGGAAGGAATGAAGATGGAGATGGAAGGAGGAGGGGAAATGGAGATAAAATGGAGATGAAGACAGGGAGCAAGAGAGAGGGAGACAGAGAGAGGAAAAAGAAGGAAATGTCCCCCATTTAGACTTGCCCTGTCTAGAGGGTCTCTTGTAAATGTCCCCCATTTAGACTTGTCATATCTAGAGTGTCTCTTGGAAATGTCCCCCATTTAGACTTGCCCTGGCTGGAGGGTCTCTTGGAGATGTCCTCCAGTTTAGACTTGCCCTGGCCGGAGGACAAGACTTGCCTCTTTCCTTCTTGGACTCTCTTACTCTTCAATGAATCAGCAGTGAAGTTGACCTTGCCAGGCCCATCCTCCTTTGAAAGGAAACTACTCCCCCCTCAGCCCCTGCTGCCTGCCTGTTTTCTACAATCCTCTTTCCTAACTTACATCTCAACACCAGTAGCTCTAGAGCTGTGATGTCCAGCAGAAATCTAACGTGAGCCCCCAGTGGGAGCCTCATGTGTAATTTTACCTTGGCAAGTAGTCACATTAAGGAAAGTTAGAAGGAATAGGTGAACTTCATTTGAATAATATATCTTATAAGCCAGTATATCTAAAATATCATCATAGGAACATGCCATCAATATGAAAATGAAATACTTTACACTTTTTTTTAGTACTGACTTTTTGAAATCCAATGTTTTTTCTACACATATAACTCATCGCAATTAGAAGTAGTCACATTTCTCTTGTATCCTATCCTTCTTACTGCTTCCTATTCATCCATAACATAATCCCACCTTAGCTTGAACCAGTTTGAGTTAGGCTCTGCTTCTTCAAACAAAGCTGAATACAATAGCCACAGTGGTCACGGTGTTTCTTTGTTTATTTCCCGTCTTCAAGAAATTATTTGGTATGGAACCAAATTATTTATCTTCAGTTGTCTGCCACTGGAGATGTTTGGGATTATTTGTGCTTTATGGGATGATATGGTTTAACTTTATCTTCCTATCATGTACCCTTTTCTATTTGAGGTTACATTATGTTTACAAAAATGGGCTTCCCTGGAGGCTCAGACAGTAAAGAATCTGCCTGCAATGTGGGAGACCTGGGTTCTATCTCTGGGTCAGGAAGATCCTCTGGAGAAGGGAATGGCTACGCACTCCAGTATTCTTGTCTGGAGACTCCCATGGACAGAGGAGCCTGGCGGGCTACAGTCCATGGAGTTTCAAAGAGTCAGACATGACTGAGTGACTAATGCTATCTATGTTTGCAAAAATACTGATACAATGCATTTTTTCATCTGGCAATTGACAGACAATTTTAACAATGCCCTGTGAGACTCTTATGAAAGTTAACATTAAATGCCTTAGCGAGGGGCTATCCCTCTAACATATAATTTCATTAATTTAAATCCAAGTAAAGATCAAATTTTCCAATTCATCTCAGCCATTTATTAACCTTAGATTTCTTGATGATTAACTTTGATGACAATAGCATTTCACACCATGTTCAAACATAGTACTTTGCTTCTTACACTACAGTGGGGTTATTTTGGGATAAATTTTTCTACTCTGGAGCGATTTAGAGAAACCACAAGTCTGAGTTAATTATCCAAGCCTCAGTTTGCTTATTAATTAAATGGAAGAGTTCCTTGACTGTAACCTGTTCTGATAACAACAGATCTTAATTATACTTGGTGTATGAATGCAACAAAACATACATATCATGATTGTTTTAAAAATTATTGTGAGTGATAATATTGAAAGATTAAAGACAATCACATGGGAAATAAATACTTTTTATTTCTGAAGTTTATTCTAATTATTTCCTCACCTCTGACCTTGTATGTCCAGTAGGGTTGGGACAGGACCTTGGGTGCCCCAAGCCTCATTAATCAAGACAAGTCACATTTTAAAGCAATAATTTTAAAAATAAAAGGGAATACCAAAAATCGATGATGAAAAAAATCAGACTTTTAAACAAAAGATAGGATCAGAGATTGCAGTGAGCAGAAAATACTGTTCCCAGGTCATTAGTAACATTAGTGATCAAACCACTTTACTTCAGTTGAGTAGTATTTCAGAAGTTTCCACCAGACATAGAACTCAATATGTTTTCAGCTCTTCAGCAACCGCTGGGTTCTAATATCTTTACTTACGTATCTTTTTTTTCTCCTTTCATTTTTCACAGGTTGGGGTTCTCCCCAGATATTATGTGAGGAGATTCAAACGTGTTTCACTCTTCAGATCTCTGTTGGTGCTGCATGATTCTAAATAACTGTGAAACCTACTTTTAGGCAGAGTATAAATAACGTGGTTGAGAATAGAAATCTATGAATAGTGGTTTGACTGAAAGAATGGTGTAGCCAATTTCACTCCATTGAGGTATCACTAAACAAGATAAGCTTGTTTAATTGCATACAAAGGAATGACCAAATTAAGCATGAGAGACTGTGAGAAAATTTTCAGTCAGGACTTTTTTTCCCCCCGCCTGAATTTTTACTCTTCTGTGTGGTTTGAAATAGAATTCTCAAGAGCCATTCCACCTTTCTCTCAAGCCCTTGGGGAAAGCAATTTGATCTAGACTTATTTTTATCAGTGGCCTCCTAATACCCTGTGTTTCAGGCCGAGTGGGAAGAAGGAAGCAGTAAGGATGGCAGTGTGCAGTCTAAAAGCTAAACCAGAACTTCTCAAACTCTAATTCCTTGGGATGTTACTAAAACGCAGATTCTGAGATGCAACCTGATATTCTGCATTTCTAACAAATTCCCTGGTAATGCCAAAGTTGCTATTTAAGGCGCCAAACTCTGAGTAGCAAGGATCTATGCTACTTGTGAATTTCTGTTGTTGCTTTAGACCCTGAGTGTTTAAGAAATTACTCTACTTGGAAAAATAATTTAGGTTGCTTCTCTAGAATTTAAGATTCTTAAGAGTGGGAGTTTTGTCTTGTTTGTTCTTATAGCCTTACTGCTTAGGACATTCCAGGATGTATTAAAGGTACTTTAATGTTGTTGATTGTTGAATGAACAAAAAAATGAAATATGACCAATTTTCAAACAGGAGTTCTTAAGTTTTTTTGGTCCTATGTTCCTTGTCCCTTTGACAATCTGGTAGATTGTGGATCCCTTCTCAGATTAATATTTTTAAATGCGTAAAAGAAGATGTATAGAGATTGCAAAGGAAACCAATTAGAGGGAATTATAGTTATCAAAATATGTAAAAGTCAAATGTGATATAATAATACATGTGCTTTTAAAAAACAAAATCTATCAGTAGATCTAATAATTACCATAATTTTGAAGAAGTGATGAGATATAAACAATGTTTTCAGATATCTGCAACAACTCTAATTTGATAGGAAAATATCTGTAATTTTTTTTGGTGATGAAGAGACAGGTACTGCTAATAGTACTACAGGTTGTTGCCTATCTTCATGATTGAAGGATATGCTCAATTTCAGTTGGAAGTGAGTGAAGATAATGTTGTAATTATTTTCACATTCAAGTTCATAGCCACCCTGCATTCTACCCATGACCCTCTTGGGATCTGTGAACCCTAATTTAAGAACCTGTTTTTGGACAGGTTTTATTTATCATTTTCCACTGTTGGCCGAAAATCCTTTCATGAAAAGGATAAAAGCAGTGATACTTATGATTATTTTATCAAATGTAGTGTCTGGTGCTGGGCATACATATTATTCCAGCTTTTTAATGCAGTACTTAAACTTGCAGAAATCTGAAATAGCTCTTCCCAGTGATTATTTTCTTCCATTCCATTCATATTTACAACAGTGACAAAAATATAATGGATGCCTATACTCACTGGATAAACAACTCATAAATGCAGGTTTGTAAAGTGCATTCCCATGAAACAGATCCATAAACCTGGTTAGCACACCAAGACACCGTCAAGAATGTTTGAACTAAATCTTAATTTGTTCCTCACGAACATTTCACATGGCCTTCGAAGTGAATTATGCGCTGCCTCGTTGACAAGGAATGTAACAGACTACACATTTGAGAGATGGAACGGGGCTTGTGGGATTGTTTTATTGAACAATTTCACAGGTGTTAACAGGAGAGGTGGGCTGAAGAGTTTCAGCAGAGAGAAAGTAACTCCAAGTCTGGAGTTACTCACACACCTGTTGGCAGGTCAGCATATCTCTTCTATTCTGCTTCCTTTGCAATAATTTTTATGGCCACCTCACTGATCTCCTCCTCAGAAGTTAGAGTGAAGGGAAGGGAGAGAGGGAAGAAAGAAAAAGAAAGCAGGAGAGAACTAGCTAGTAATCAACTCTGGCACAGTGCCAGTCTGCCCCTAGAGCAGGGGGTCTCAGACTTGGGGCTGGAAGCAGGCACAAAAGAGATTTGTTTGGCTTATGCACCGCTAATAAAAATCAAATTTGGCATGATGAAAAGGGAACCCTCCCCTACTGTTGGTGGGGATGTAAACTGGTACAGTTACTATGGAAAATAGTATGGAGGTTCCATAAAAAACTAAAATAGGGTTGTCATATGATCCAGCAACCCCACTCCTGGGTATATTCACAGAGAAGGAGAAAAGCCTAATTCAGAAAGATGCACCCCCCAATATTCTATAAATGCACTATCTATAATAGCCTAGATATGGAAGCAATCTAAGTGTCCACTGACAGATGAATGGATAAAGACGATGTGGTAGATGTAGTACATATACACAATGGAGTATTACTCAGCCATGAAAAAGGGTGAAATACTGCCAGTTGCGGCAACATGGATGGACCTAGAGATTATCACACTAAGTGAAATAAGTCAGAGAAAAACAAATCTCATATGATGTCACTTATATGTGGAATCTAAAAAAAGATACGAAGGAACTTATACACTGAACAGAAATAGACTCACAAGCATAGAAATCAAATTTATGATTACTAAAAGGCAAATGAGTAGGGGAGAGATAAATTAGCAGTTTGGGGTTAGCAGATACTCACTACTGTATCTAAAACAGATCACTAACAAGGTCCTTCTGTACTGCACAGGGAACTATACTGAGTATCTTATAATAACGTATAATTGAAAAGAATCGGAAAAGTATATGTATATGTGTATATACCCAATGTGTATATATATATACCTGAAACATATACACCCAAAATATATGCCTGAAACATATAAACCTGAAACAGAACATTGTAAATTAACTAGATTTCAATCTGTTGAAAATTGAATTTGGTGCTCTTAGAAGAGTGCAGATAGCTTCATGAACCCCTTCTAGGGCTGAGCGCGGGCTGACAGCACTCTTGTGTAGTGTCTGCCAGATTCCAGGATGCAAATGCTTAGGAAGCTGATCGCAGATTTGGGACGAGATGTGTGGACGGGCCCTGGTGGTCCTGCAAGCTGGACCAGTGAACGCTGTCCTTCAGCCCTGCTGTCCCCTGTCCAACCCCGCCAGATCCTCGAGGGCACTGGAATGCAGGACTTTTCCTACAGCTTGTTTCCCAGGCTTCTGACATGGTTTCCAAAGCCAGAGTGAGGAATGTGCTGGCTATTCTGAGATGCCAACGGAGATTTCTGTTCATTGTGAAGAAACCAAGAGGCTTTGGCAGCCGACGGCAAGGACCGCGCCTGGGATACGGGAGCTAGGGAAACCAGCTTGGGCGACACTTGATTGGCTGCTCCCTGTCTGTTTTTCCATCTGTTAAAAGCAGCTGTGAGGTCACAACTAAGTGAATGGTGGGAAATAATTTGAAAAAGTAATGGGGTTACACAGGGGGAAAGAAAAAAAGAGTAGTACTTTTCTTTCTTCTCCTCAGCTTCCCTACTCCACTAAATAAGACATTCTGCAAGGATTGGGTACTATTTCTGTCTTTTCACACTTCTTCTCTTGCTAATTTTCAGTGGGCTTCTGAGATCTGATATAAATGTGCCGGCGATGTGGAAACTGATAGAGAGGCAGAGATGTATATGAAAGATGATATACATACATTTTACCACTCATCTTAATGTTGCAGTTTTGGTGATGATCCAGTTGCTTAAATGGAAATATAGACTTCGAGAGCATATTACTTAAAAAAATCATATCATGTGTCCCTCAAATCGTATTTTACCCAGGAAACAAAGCCTATCTTTACTTGTGATGATGCTTAGAGAAGAAGTTAGGAGGTTTTGTTCAGGGTTCTTAAATCAGTAGAGCATGATCCTTCAGGAGATCACAAAGCCCCCCTGAGTTCCAAACCAATGACCTAAGCCACCCCAACCTCGCCCTCCTGCCTGATTACAGTGACGCTAGACTATGGAGGAAGTGATGAAGCCGCCACTGGGCTTTTCCTCTGTCCCTTGCGCCCCTGCCCTGCCTCCTCCCCACAGGAAGTTACTGTCAGCACCGGAGGGTTTTCAATAGGAAGTCTGGGGACCCTGGCTTTATTCCATGACCATCTCTCATTTCTTCATGGAGTCCTGTTTCTGGCTTCAGTCACCTCCTCTATCCTAGAGACAACGGAGTAAGGTAGAAAGCAGTAAGATCTGAATATTCATTTAAAGAGCACTTTAATGATACTTTAGGAAAATAAACAGTAAGTTAAGTTTAGATAGTGAGAATAAGTTTAGAAGCCATTTTCTGCCACTTTGCCATAGGTCCGTTATCTCATTTAACTTAGATGTTCATGGTCTACCTGTGCTATGAAGGAGGAGTCATTCTGAAGGCAAGGAGAAGACAGATTCTTATGAACATGTTGGTGTAAGAAGTTACAGTGTGGAATGTCTAGCATCCTGTTTCCAGGCTTGCCATTGACCTCCAGGCCTTGGAGGCCCAGCCTGGCAAACTTCTGCTGATCTTCTGAGACTCATTTGAGATACTATGAGTTTCTTCCAGGAAACATCCCTGTGAGCTTCCCACTGGGGCTCCCCTGGGGTCTCCTCTGTTTGCTGCACATACCACAGTATATCATCTGTCTGTCCCGTTGGGTTGCCCACTTCTTGAGAGGAGAGAAGACAACTTGTCCATCACTGTGATCCTATTTTTTTGCCTGTACATGGAAAGTGCTTCACAATGATTTGTGAATGAATGAGTCCGGAAGGGATGCTACTTTAAGTGCAAAGATCTTGGATGGAGTTGATAGAATAGCAGGATTTTCAGTAGAATTTTAAAGAATGCATTCTTTGGAGTAAGAAGGTATGTTTTCATGGGAAAATAAAGGGTGACTCAGTGGGAAGGACTCTGCCTGCCATTGCAAAAGAAACGAGCCCCATCCCTGGGTTGGGAAGATCCCCTGGAAAAGGAAATGGCAACTCACTCCAGTATTCTTGCCTGGGAAATCCCATGGACTGAGAAGCCTGACGAGCTACAGTCCATGGGGTCACAAAAGAGTCAGACACAACTGAGCGACTAGACAACAACAACAAATGAGATCTGTGTAGAAGGTAGTGTCCCGTTTTATTTTGCTTTGGTTTCATAAACAGTAAGTAAGAGCAGCCAAGCAACAGGGAAGGCAATCGGTTCACTTCAGTCAGTTCAGTCCCTCAGTTGCTCAGTTCAGTTGCTCAGTGTCCGACTCTTTGCAACCCCATAAACCGCAGCAGGCCAGGCCTCCCTGTCCATCACCAACTCTCGGAGTTTACTCAAACTCATGCCCATTGAGTCGGTGATGCCATCCAGCCATCTCATCCTCTGTCATCCCCTTGTCCTCCTGCCCTCAATCCTTCCCAGCATCAGGGGCTTTTCCAATGAGTCAGCTCTTTGCATGAGGTGGCCAAAGTACTGGAGTTTCAGCTTCAGCATCAGTCCTTCCAATGAACACCCAGGACTGATCTCCTTTAGGATGGACTGGTTGGATCTTCTTGCAGTCCCAGGGACTCTCAAGAGTCTTCTCCAACAGTTCAAAAGCATCAATTCTTCAGTGCTTAGCTTTCTTTATAGTCCAACTCTTACAACCACATGACTGCTGGAAAAACCATAACCTTGACTAGATGGACCTTTGTTAGCAAAGTAATGTCTCTGCTTTTAAATACACTGTCTAGGTTGGTCATAACTTTCCTTCCAAGGAGTAAGCGTCTTTTAATTTCATGGCTGCAATCACCCTCTACAGTGATTTTGGAGCCCCAAAAAATAAAGTCGGGCACAGGAGCAGCTGAGAGGAGATGCCCCATGTCCAAGGTAAGGAGCAGCAGCTACACTTTGCTGGAGCAGCCGTGAAGAGATACTTCATGTCCAAGGTAAGAGAAATCCAAGTAAGATGGTAGATGCTGAGAGAGGGCATCAGAGGGCAGACAGACTGAAACCACAATCACAGACAACTAGCCAATCTGATCACACAGACCACAGCTTGTCTAACTCAATGGAACTAAGCCATGCCGTGTGGGGCCACCCAAGATGGTTGCGTCATGGTGGAGTGGTCTGGCAGAATGTGGTCCACTGGAGAAGAGAATGGCAAACCACTTCAGTATCTATGCCTTGAGAACCCCATGAACACTGTGAAAAGGCAAAAAGATAGGACATTGAGAGAAGAACTCCCAAGGTCAGTAGGTGCCCAATCTCCACTGGAGATCAGTGGAGAAGTAACTCCAAAAAGAATGAAGGGACAGAGCCAAAGCAAAAACAATACCCAGTTGTGGATGTGATTGGTGATAGGTCACATGCTGTAAGGTCCAATGCTGTAAAGAGCAATATTGCATAGGAACCTGTAATGTTAGTTCCCTGAATCAAGGCAAATTGGAAGTGGTCAAACAGGAGATGGCAAGAGTGAACGTCAACATTCTAGGAATCAGTGAACTAAAATGGACTGGAATGGGTGAATTTAACTCAGATGACCAGTATATCTACTACTGTGGGCAGGAATCCCTTAGAAGAAATTGAGTAGCCATCATAGTCAACAAGAGTCTGAAATGCAGTACTTGGATGCAATCTCAAAAAACCACAGAATGATCTCTGTTCATTTCCAAGGTAAACCTTTCAACATCACGGTAATCCAAGTCTTTGTCCTGACCAATGATGCTGAAAAAGTTGAAGTTGAATGGTTCTATGAAGACTTACAAGACCTTTTAGAACTAACACCTAAAAAAGATGTCCTTTTCATTATAGGGGACTGGAATGCAAAAGGAGGAAGTCAAGAAACACCTGGAGTAACAGGCAAATTTGGCCTTGGAGTACGGAATGAAGCAGGGCAAAGGCTAATAGAGTTTTGCCAAGAGAATGCACTGGTCATAGAAAACACCCTCTTCCAACAACACAAGAGAAGACTCTACACATGGACATCACCAGATGGCCAACACCGAAATCAGATTGATTATATTCTTTGCAGCCAAAAATGGAGAAGTTCTATACAGTCAGCAAAAACAAGACTGGGAGCTGACTCTGGCTCAGATGATGAACTCCTTATTGCCTAATTAAGACTTAAATTGAAAAAAGGGAAAACCATTAGACCCTTCAGCTATGACCTAAATCAAATCCCTTATGATTATACAGTGAAAGTGAGAAATATATTTAAGGGACTAGATCTGATAGACAGAGTGCCTGATGAACTATGGACAGAGGTTCATGACAGGGATCAAGACCATCCCCAAGAAAAAGGCAGTCGGTAGGCAGTCACTTGAAGCCTTTATGGAAAAGACGTACACAATGACTGGGAGCTATACTGATGGCACCGTCCCTGGATATGCCATACATCTGGTGCACTCTTGCAAAGGTTGTCATGCAAAGTCACAGTTCCTGAGTGTCTAAAAGGCACCCTAGAAAAGAATGAAGCAAACCTTTCACTAGAGGTTTTCTCTGGGACTGCCTCATTCAGCTGTACTTCTGACTGCAACAGTGAACCAGCTCTGAATATCTGCATTTCTTCTTCATCCCCTGGAAAGTAAAATTCAACTTCACAGAAGTAATTTCATTCAATTATTAATGGCATCAGAAAATGTTCCCATTTTCACTTTCTGTGGTTAAATTTTATCTTTCATAAAAATCACATGTAGTTTCTTTATCAGCTGGTAGGCAGAACTGTTCAACACCTGAGAAAATCCCTTATGTCTTAGATACTTCTTTTATTCTCTCATTAAACACTTTTGAGAAAGATTACTTTATTACACTACATTATACACACATACATGCTCACATGCCCTTATGTCATTAATGGTATATCTTTAGCATCTTCTACAGCAAGCTTGCCATGTTTTATTTTTTTAATCTGCACTTCATAAGTGTTGTTGCCAGGTTCATAAAAAAGATCACAAGAAATTATTTCTAGCATGAGAAGCAGTTAACCAAAAACTGTACTGCCTCTCCAACCCCTTCCCCTACTCTGTCCCTTATGAATGCCTCTTGGACCAGAGGGAGTCCAGGATGGTGGTGTAAGAAGATCCTGAACTTTGTCCCACAGACACACCAAACCCATGTCTACCTATGGCATAATTACTGCTAAAAAGAACTGGTAATTAGCAGGGCAGCTCCTCCACAATAGTTCCTCTGGGATAAAAGGGATCCATCGAGATGGGTAGGAGAGGAAGAGATGTGGTCTTGCCAAAAACCCCACTCTCAGCAGTGATACACAGTAAGGACCTCGTGGTCTGACGCTGCTCCATGAGAAGTAAAGGGCTTGTGTCGACCGCGAGCATGCCAACCCTTGGGACCTGCATTGAAGAGACAGGCCCCCAGAACATCTGGCTTTAGGGAGCAATGGGGCTTATGTCCTGGGAACCCAAGGGCTGTAGGGATCCTCAGACACTCCATCTGAAAGACTCACGAGTAACCGCATTCATCCTGACACTCAGCATAAAGGCAACATTTAGAGAAGTGCCTGGACCACATGTAAAAGGGGGTTTATTTGCTAATTTTAAAGCATCCCTGGGGGACAGGGACAAGTTAGGACTTTCCTGGGAACGGAGGCACAGCTGAGTGCCATTTTTGCGTTCTTTCTGTACCTCACTTCTGCAGGTGAAGATGGGGACACAGCCTCAGTAAAGCTGCAGGCTCGCTCTGCTCCCAACACTCATCGCCACCCTCAACGTGCTGCTGAATCATGACTGCCACAGGCACCCCCACCCCAGCACTGTCTCCCAGCCTTGCTCAGGCCCCAGGCTTGCCCTGCCTCCAGTGGTCATCCCGTGTGTCCTGCCCTCAGCACTCCTGCAGTCTTGCTAAAGCCAGGAGGTCAGCACAGCCCATAGTGGGTATACAAAAGTTTATGAGACTCTGGACCACCGGCCCTGGTGGCCACAGAAGCTTGCTTTCTTGGGCCTCGTGGGACTGTGACAATCAGAAAGACAGTTCTGGGCAGGCTCTCAAGCCTTAGGCTCTGCACAACAGCAGGCTGAAACACACTACCCCGGCCTGCCCATGAGAAAGGCCCATTTCCTTGTCCCGATGCTTCAACCTGAGTGACAGGCTTCAGGAGTGCTGCACGCCGAGGGCTTGCAGAGGTGCCCTCACATCACTTAGGCAGGAGACACCATCCCTTTGCACTTCCTTGGTCTTGTCACAGCTCACCAGTATCCCCCAGAGAGAGCTCATACACTCGTCTAAAGCCCCAGTACATCACACAGAGACACCTCAGTTACAAGAAGAAAAACAGAGAAATCACAAATATGTGAAGATTATTCAAGATGTTGCTGAAAAATCAATAGGCAAGTGAAGAAATCAAAGCACAAATCAAAAGATAACTGGAGACAAATAGAAATACAGCATTCCAAAATCAACATGATACAGTAAAACCAGTTCTAAGAGGGATAGCAGTTCAGGCCCATCTTCAGAAGCAAGAACATTCTCCAATAAACAACCGAAGTTTACCTCTAAAGGAACTAGTGAAACAAAATCAAAGCTCAAAGTTAGTAGAAGGAAGGAAATAATAAAGTGCAGAGTGGGAATAAATGAAATAGAGACAAAAAGGAAAGAAAAGACCAATAAATTAAGAATTGATACTTTGAAAAAATAAACAAAACTGATAAGCCCTTTAGAAAGACTAGATAGACTCTAAAAAGAGAACTTCTAGCTGGTACCACAGAAATACAAAAGACAAAATACAAATATAAGACTACAATGAATAACTATATGCTGACAAATTGGGTGACTTAGGAAAATGGATAAATTCTTAGGAACATATAATCTCTAAGACTGAACCATGAAGAGACATAAATCTGCAAACAAAAGCCCTGTATCAGTTGATACTTTGGTGAACTCTATCAAATATTCAAAGAAAATTTAATACCTATCCTGCTCAAACTACTTCAAAAAATTGAAGGGGAGAGTACACTTTCAAACTCATTTTATGAGGCCAACATTACCCTGATACCAAAACTAAACAGGGATATCACAAAAAAAGAAAATTACAGGCCAGTATCCCTCATGAACATTGATGCAAAAATCCTCAACAAAATATTAGCAAGCTGAATTCAACAATACATGAAAAGATCATATATATTGATCAAGTGGGATTTATTCCAGAGATACAAGGTCCACAAATCAATCAACGTGATACCCACAGTAACAAAATGAAGAATAAAAGTCTGTGATCATCTTAATAAATGCAGAAAAAACATTTGACAAAATTCAACATCTATTTATGGTTAAAAATAACTCAGCAAAGTGGGTACAGAGGGAATATACCTCAACATAATAAAGGCCATATATAACAAATCCACAGCTAACATCATACTCAATGGTGACAAGCTGAAAGCTCAGGAATAAGATAATATCCAACATGAAAAAGAAGCAAAACTGCCACTGTTTGCAGATGACATGATATTATATGATTAAAACCTAAAGACTCCACCAAAAAACAGCTATAACTAATAAATGAATTCAGTAAAGTTGCAAGATAAAATATCAACATTTAGAAGTCTATTGTGTTTCTATACACTGATAACAAAAGTCAGGAAGATCAATTGAAATAATTCCATTTACAACTTCATCAAAAGGAATAAAATACCTAGAAATTAATTTTAAACAAGTAGGTGAAATATCTATACACAGACATCTATAAGACATTGATGAAAACTTCAATAAGACACAAATAAATGAACAGATATTTTCTATTCATGGAAAAGAAGGACTAATATTACTAAAATGTCCATACTACCCAATGATTCAAAGCAATACCTATCAAAATTCCATAGCATTTTCCACTGAACTAGGAAAATAATTATAACATTCAAATAGAACCACAAAACATCACAAATAGCCAAAACAACCTTTAGAAAGAAGGAAAAAGATAGAGATATTACACACTCTGATTTTGAAATTTACTACAAAGTTATAGTAATCAAATACCATGGTACAAGCATAAAAACAGACAGAGATCAGTGGAACAGAATGGACAGCCCAGAAATAAACCCAAACATAGTCAATTAATTGATTACAAAGGAGCCAAAAATATGCAATGAGAAAATGACAGTCTCTTTTATATACGGGGTTAGAAAAACTGGACAGCTACATTCAAAAGAATAAAACTAGATTACTATCTTATATAATACACAAAAATTAATTAAAGATGAATTAAAGACTTGAGGCTGTATAGTGTCACCCTGTTTATTTAACATATGCAGAGTACATCATGTGAAATACTGGGCTGGAGGAAGCACAAGCTTGAATCGAGATTGCTGGGAGAAATATAAATAACCTCAGATACGCAGACGACACCACCGTTATGGCAGAAAGTGAAGAAGAACTCAAGAGCCTCTTGATGAAGGTGAAGGAGGAGAGTGAAAAAACTGACTTAAAACTCAACATTCAGAAAACTAAGATCATGGCATCTGGTCCCATCAGTTCAGTTCAGCTCAGTTCAGTCACTCAGTCATGTCTGACTTTTTGCAACCCCATGGACGAAGCATGCCAGGCTTCCCTGTCCATCACCAACTCTCAGAGCTTGCTTAAACTCATGTCCATCAAGTCAGTGATGCCGTCCAACCATCTATTCCTCTGTCTTTCCCTTCTCCTACCACCTTCAATCTTTCCTAGCATCAGGGTCTTTTCAAATGAGTCAGTCCTTCGCATCAGGTGGTCAAAGAGTTTCAGCTTCAGCATCAGCCCTTCCAATGAATATTCAGGACTGATTTACTTTAGGATGGACTGATTGGATCTCCTTGCAGCCCAAGGGACTCTGAAGAGTCTTCTCCAACACACAGTTCAAATCATCACTTCTTTGGTGTTCAGCTTTCTTTATGTGAGAGTTCAACTCTCACATCCATACATGACTACTGTAAAAACCACAGCTTTGACTAGATGGATCTTTGTCAGCAAAGCAATGTCTCTGCTTTTTAATATGCTGTCTAGGTTGGTCATAGCTTTTCTTCCAAGGAGCAAGTGTCTTTTAATTTTGTGGCAGCAGTCACTATCTGCAGTGATTTGGAGCCCAAGAAAATAGAGTCTCTCACTGTTTCCATTGTTTTCCCATCTATTTGCCATGAAGTGATGGGACTGCATGCCATGGTCTTAATTTTCTGAATGTTGAGTTTTAAGCTGATTTTTTCACTCTCCTCTTTCACTTTCATCAAGAGGCTCTTTAGTTCTTCTTCACTTTCTGCCATAAGGGTGGTGTCATCTTCAAATCTGAGGTTATTGGTATTTCTTCTAGCAATCTTGATTCCAGCTTGTGCTTCATCCAGCCCAGCGTTTCTCATGATGCACTATGAATGTAAGTTAAATAAGCAGGGTGACAATATACAGCCTTGATATACTCCTTTCCTGATTTGGAACCAGTCTGTTGTTCCATGTTCAGTTCTAACTGTTGCTTCTTGACCTATATACAAATTTCTCAGGAAGCAGGTCAGGTGGTCTGGTATTCCCATCTCTTTTAGAATTTTCCATGCTATGTTGTGATCCACACAATCAAAGTCTTTGGCATAGCCAATAAAGCAAAAGTAGATGTTTTTCTGGAACTCTCTTCTTTTTTTGATGATCCAACAGATGTTGGCAATTTGATCTCTGGTTCCTTTGCCTTTTCTAAATCCAGCTTGAACATCTGGAAAGTTCATGTTTAATGTACTGTTGAAGCCTGGCTTGGACAATTTTGAGCATTACTTTACTAGAGTGTGAGTTGAGTGCAATTGTGTGGTACTTTGAGCATTTTTGCCATTGCCTTTCTTTGGGATTGGAATGAAAACTGACCTTTTCCAGTCCTGTGGCCACTGCTGAGTTTTCCAAATTTTCTGGCATATTGAGTGCAGCACTTTCACAGCATCATCTTTTAGGATTTGAAATAACTCAACTGAAATTCCATCACCTCTTCTAGCTTTGTTGGTAGTGATGCTTCCTAAGGCCCACCTGACTTCACATTCCAGGATGTCTGGCTCTACATGAGTGATCACACCATTGTGGTTATCTGGGTCATGGAGATCTTTTTTGTATAGTTCTTCTGTGTATTCTTGCCACCTCTTCTTAATATCTTCTGCTTTTGTTAGGTCCATACCATTTCTGTCCTTTATTGAGCCCATCTTTGCATGAAATGCTCCCTTGGTATCTCTGATTTTCTTGAAGAGATCTCTAATCTTTCCCAATGTATTATTTTCCTCTATTTCTTTGCACTGATCACTGAGGAAGGCTTTCTTATCTCTCCTTGCTGTTCTTTGGAACTCTGCTTTCAAATGGGTATACTTTCCTTTTTGCCTTTGACTTTTGCTTCTCTTCTTTTCTCAGCTATTTGTAAGGCCTCCTCAGACAACCGTTTTGCCTTTTTGCATATCTTTTTCTTGGGGATGGTCTCAATCACTGCTTCCTGTACAATGTCACAAATCTCCATCCATAGTTCTGCAGGTACTCTGTCTATGAGATCTAATCCCTGAATCTCTTTGTCACTTCCACTGTATAATCATAAGGGATTTGATTTAGGTCATACCTGAATGGTCTAGTGGTTTTCCCTACTTTCTTCAATTTAAGTCTGAATTTGGCAATAAGGAGTTCATGATCTGAGCCACAGTCAGCTCCCACTCTTGTTTTTGCTGACTGTATAGAGCTTCTCCATCTTTGGCTGCAAAGAATATAATCAATCTGATTTCAGTATTGACCATCTGGTGAGGTCCATATGTAGAGTCGTCTCTTGTGTTGTTGGAAGAGGGTGTTTGCGATGACCAGTGTGTTCTCTTGGCAAAACTCTGTTCGCCCTTGTCCTGCTTCATTCCGTACTCCAAGGCCAAATTTGCCTGTTACTCCAGGTGTTTCTTGACTTCCTCCTTTTGCATTCCAGTCCCATATAATGAAAAGGATACCTTTTTGGGGTATTAGTTCTAGAAGGTCTTGTAGGTCTTCATAGAACCATTCAACTTCAGCTTCTTCAGCATTACTGGATTGGACATAGACTTGGAATCCTGCGATATTGAATGGTTTGCCTTGGAAACAAATAGAGATCACTGTTGTTTTTGAGATTGCACCCAAAAACTGCATTTCAAGCTGTTTGGCTGACTATGAGGGCAACTCCATTTTTTCTAAGGGGTTCTTGCCCACAGTAATAGATATAATGGTCATCTGAGTTAAATTCCCCCATTCCAGTCCATTTCAATTCACTGATTTCTAAAATGTTGGTGTTCATTCTTGCCATCTCCTGTTTGACCACTTCCAATTTGCCTTGATTCAGGGACCTAACATTCCAGGTTCCTATGCAATACTGTTCTTTACAGCGTCAGACTTTACTTCCATCACCAGTCACATCCACAACTGGATATTGTTTGTGCTTTGGCTTCGTGTCTTCATTCTTTCTAGAGTTATTTCTCCACTGTTCTCTGGTAGCATATTAGGCACCTACTGATCTGTCAGTATCATATCTTTTGGCCTTTTCATACTGTTCATGGGGTTTCCAAAACAAGAATACTGAAGTGATTTGACACTCCCTTCTCCAGTGGACCACATTTTGTGAGAACTCTCCACCATAACCCAGCCGTCTTGGGTGGCCCAACATGGCATGGCTCATAGTTTCATTGAGTTAAACAGGGCTGTGGTCCATGTGATCAGTTTGATTGAAGTGAAGTGAAGTGAAGTCGATCAGTTGTGTCCGACTCTTTGCGACCTTATGGACTGTAGCCTACCAGGCTTCTCCGTCCATTGGATTCTCCATGCAAGAATACTGGAGTGGCTTGCCATTTCCTTCTCCAGGGGATCTTCCTGACCCAGGGACTGAACCCAGGTCTCCCACATTGGAGGCAGACGCTTTAACCTCTGAGCCACCAAGGAAGCCCTCGGTTTGATTAGTTTTCTGTAAGTGCGGTTTTCATTCTGTCTGCCCTCTGATGGATGAGGATAATGGGATTATGGAAGCTCCCTGGTGGGGGAGACTGACTGTAAGGGGAACTGGGTCTCGTTCTGATGTGGGGAGGGCCATGCTCAGGAAATCTTTAATCCAATTTTCTGTTGATGGGCGGGGCTGTGTTCCCTCCAGGTTTGAGACCAACCTATGTTGGAGATAATGAAGATAATGGCAACTTCCTTCAAAAGGTCCCATGCATGCACTGCCTCACTCAGTTCCCCCACCCCTGTAGCAGGCCACTCCTGACTCATGCCTCTGCCCGGGACTCCTGAACCCTCACAGGCAACTCTGGGTCAGTCTCTTGGGGTCTCTGCTCCTTTCTCCTGGGCTCTGGTGCACAAAGCTTTGTTTGTGCCTCCAAGAGTCTGTTTCCCCAGGCCTGTGTAATTCTGGTAGCTCTATGGTGGGATTAACGGAGACGTCCTCCAAGAGGGCTTATGCCACACCCAGGTCTGCTGTACCCAGAGCCCCTGCCCCTGCGGGCCACTGGCCACTGCTGACCCACACCTCCCCAGAAGACACTCAAACACTCAAAGGCAGGTCTGGCTCAGTTTCTGTGGGTTCTCCTGGTGCACACAAGGTTTTGATTGAGCCCTCTAAGCATCTCTGGTGCATATGGGGTTTGATTCTAAACACAACTTAGCCTCTCCTGCCATCTTGCTGGGGCTCTCCTTTGTCCTTGGACATGGGGTATCTTTTTTTGGTGAGATCCAACATTCTCCTGTCAATGGTTGCTCAGCAGTGAGTTGAAATTTTGGAGTTCTTGCAGGAGAAGATGAGCACCTGTCATTCTACTCCTCCATCTTCACTTCATGGCAAATAGATGGGAAAACAATGGAAACAGTGACAAACTTTATTTTCTTGGGCTCAAAAATCACTGCAGATGGTGACTGCAGCCATGAAATTAAAAGATGCTTGCTGCTTGGAAGAAAAGCTATGAGAAACCTAGACAGCATATTAAAAAGCAGAGATATTACTTTGCTGACAAAGGTCCATCTAGTCAAAGCTATGGTTTTTCCAGTAGTCATGTATGGATGTGAGAATTGGACTATAAAAAGAAGCTGAGCACCTAAGAATTGCTTCTTTTGAACTGTGGTGTTGGAGAAGACTCTTGAGAGTCCCTTGGACTGCAAAGAGATCAAACCAGTCCATTCAAAAGGAAATCAGTCCTGCATATTCACTGGAAGGACTGATGCTGATGCTGTAGCTCCAATACTTTGGCCACCTGATGTGAAGAGCTGACTCATTGGAAAAGACCCTGAAGTTGGGAAAGATTGAAGGAGGGAGGAGAAGGGGATGACAGAGGATGAGATGGTTGGATGACATCACAGACTCAGTGAATGTGAGTTTGAGCAAGATCTGGGAGTTGATGGTGGACAGGGAAGCCTGGTGTGCTGCAGTCCATGGGGTTGTGAAGAGTCAGACACGACTGAGCGAATGAACTGAACTGACTGAAAGACTTTAATGTAAGGCCTGAAATTGTAAAACTCCTAGAGGAAAACATAGGCAGTAATCTCGTTAGCTTTGAAGTTTTGGACCAGAATTCTCCCCCCACCCAAAAAAAAGGTCAACAAAAGCCAAAATAACCAACTGAGACTATGTCAAATTGTAAAGCTCTGCACAGCAAAGGGAACCATCAAGAAAATAAAAAGGCAGCCTCCTGAATGGGATAAAATGTTTATACATCACATCTCTGATAAGGGGTTAATGTCCAAAACACATGAGGAATTCAAACAACTCAAAAGTCAAACAAACAAGATTTTAAAAGTGGGCAAAGGACTTAGGTAGACATTTTTCTAAAGAAGACATACAGATGGCCAAGAGGCACATGAAAATATTTTCAACATCATTAATTATCAGTGAAATGCAAATCAAAAGCACAATATCACTTCACACTTATCAGAATGGATATTGTGAAAAAGACAA
This sequence comes from Cervus elaphus, assembly GCF_910594005.1. Lineage (NCBI taxonomy): Eukaryota > Metazoa > Chordata > Mammalia > Artiodactyla > Cervidae > Cervus > Cervus elaphus. Next base: position 63,299,447 of record NC_057833.1, on the reverse strand, counting down.
GTGTTGGAGAAGATGTAAAGAAAAAGGGATCTTCTCACACTGTTGGTGGGAATGTAAGCTACTATGGAGAACAGTATGGAGGCTCCTCAAAGATTTAAAAATAGAACCAGCACATGATTCAACTGTTCTACTTCTATTTGTCTGAAGAACATGAAAACCCTAATTCAAAGATATTAACACCCCTATGTTCATTGCAGAATGATATACACAGCCAAGATATGGAAACAGCCTAAATGTCCATCAGTGGTTGAATGGATAAAAATGTGGTATAGTTTGGTATACAATGAAGTACTACTCAGCTGTATAAAAGAGGGAAATTTTGCTATTTGTAACAACACAATGGACCTTGAGGGTATTATGCTAAGTGCAAAATGTCAGACAAAGAAAGACAAATGTATGATTTTATTTCTATGTGGAATCTTAAAAACATAACAAAGGAACAAACAAAACAAAAAGAACTCACAGATGTGGAGAACAGACTGATAGTTACCAGAGGAGAAGAGGGTTGGGGGGGATGAGCAAAATGTATGAAGGTGGGCGTCAATGATACAGTTATAGATGATCATAGACTTATTGTGGTGATCACTTTGTAGTGTATACAAATATCGTATCATTACATTGCACACCTGAAACTAATACATTGTGATGTGCCAATTTTAATCAATTTAAAATAAAAAAATAAAGCAATCCAACATAAGCTCCTGGAGCTAGAGATAAGACCATCAAGCTCACCCTGTCACTGGGCTCCCCAGCACTGTTGATTGTGAGAAAGTTCTGGAGTCTCTGAAGACCAAGAGGCTGGGCACACAGACCACACCTCCTTCCTGAGGGTGAGCAGCATCTCCACCGTGTTGTCGGCCACCCACTCAGCTTGGCTGCTCCCCGGAAGGATGCAGACAAGAAAAATAACTAATGTTTCTGCCCCTGAGGTATCCCAATCTAGCCTAGTGAGGGAGACAACCTGTGAACACATTATCAGCTTCAAGTGGGCTGAACTGTGTCCCCACAGCCTGCCTCGGTCCATCTGCTGAAGTCTTAGCCCCCAGTGTATCAGATTGCCACTGTTTGGGGACAAGGGGTCTTTTAAGAGGTAAGGGTAAAATGAGGTGTCCTAAGTAGAAAGATTAGGGCGTAGACACCAACAGAGGAAAGACCATATAAAAACAGGGAGAAGAGGCCGACCTCCAGACAAGGAGATGGACTTTAGAAGGAACAAACCTGACCGACACCTTGATTGTGGGCTTCTAGCCTCTAGAACTATGAGAAAATAAACTTCTATTGTTTAAGTCAAAAAAAAAAAGAAGAAGAAAATGTCTGCCCCTTTCTATCTAATGCATTATCTTAAGGAATTTACTATTTTCCCCCAAGGGGAGGGAAGAAAAGCCTCACTGTTCAAGATGTTACTTTGTTTATTCCAGTTAATTATTTAAGAGGATTCTTTAAGCCCTTACCACTCAACCTTTACAATTCCACACAGAAACAAAGATTATTTAGTAGACTGAGAAGCTTTATGCAAATCAAGGTTTTCAGAGCCGAAAGGGGCACCTCACAGCTTTGGCCTGGTGAGGCCTGGACACCAGGGCATGGTGGTATTTGGTAGCTGGTGATGAAGGGGATTTTGGCCACAAATGTGGAGCCATTCTTTGAAGATGTAAACAAATACTAATAATGCAGCATTAATTTATTGCTTCTGCGGATTATTTCTAATACAGACTTGCTGACTTGTCCATGTATAATACATAAACACATCCATAAAAATTTAATGCCTTCAGAGTACTGCCTTCACCCACAACACTGCCTGTTGACACATTTTCACTCTCCTTAGCACTGCTTCCTGAAAGAGTCAACACAATGTCAAAGTGGCAGAATTAAGGGTGACATTGGAGAGAGGGTCAGAAAATTAACTTTTCAAAACTTTGGGGTCACCTAGACACTTAGACATTTAGTAACTTGTGTGGTGATGACAAATGTTTTATTTTGAAAACTAGATCTTGAATTACAAATAAGAGCAGCAGAAAAATCCATCTTCCCATGTAGTGCCGTGGTAAAGAATCCTCCTACCAATGAAGGACATGCAGGTTCAGTCCCTGGGTCGGCAAGATCCCCTGGAGGAGGGCATGGCAACCCACTCCAGTACTCTTGCCTGGAGAATCCCATGGATGGAGGAGCCTGGTTGGTTACACTCCATGGGGTTGCAAAGACTCAGACATGACTGAGCATGCATGCATGCACACCCCAAGGATTACACTGAATTCAAATTACACTGAATTCAAATAGCTATTAAGAAGAGTCTCCTAAACTTTGGGCTAAAATCATTTTGTGTCATTCATCAGAGCAGAGTCAGTCCTAAAGCAAAAATTCAAACCACATCTTCCTTTCAAAATGAACATTTGCAAGAATAGAACAGACATGATTGTTTTTGCAGGATCCACATCTGAAAGTTTGGGACACACACCATTTCTTCTTCTCTCCTTGTCAGAGCAGCAGAGGCAAGATCTCTGCGTTACCAGGAACTAAGATTTCTGCGTGTAAACTCTCAGTTCTTTGTAGGAAAGGTATGACGCAACAGAAAACCTTCCCATATCATTTCTCCTTCATCCTTTGCTGATTGGAAAGCAACACTCAGAGTCTGGGTTTATTTTTTAAAAGGCATTTGAATATACATTCTGCTTTTTTTCAGCTTCTGTTGCTGAAATGGAAATTGGAACTGGCCAGCTCCACAAGTCGCCTGCCCCCAAACAGTCTCTAAAATTTCTGTTCCTCTCTGGATAGTGGATGTTCAGTCATTTTGCAGCACTCAGCTCGACTCTAATAACAAGTCTATTATGGCCCTGTGGCCTTTTCCGTAACATTTATTTTCAGGTCTGCCATGTGTTGGGCATTCATAACAGCCGGGCTGACTGTCACTCTGTGGCTCCAAAGGCGTCGGCCGTGAGAGTGATCTGGACTCCTGCAAAGTGTGATGGAGTTGGCCAGGTTTCATGCAACAGACTCAGATTATGGTCCTTTGTCCAGAGCAGGCGTGCTATAGAAAGAGAGAGGCTTAACACAGGGCCTGCTTCCTAAGAACATAAAGGACCATTGATGGTAATCATTTAGATTAAAATTCAACTGTTTCTTGGTCCTGGAGCTCTTTCAATTAGGTAGGCAGTTTGCTTTCCTGGGAATTTTCTTGGAATTGCTATTTGTAAGGGAATTTATTGCTCAAGTGAAGCTTGTTCCAGTTTATGGCTGAAACTAATATGTGGATGGGACCTGAGTAGTACATGCCCTTTTGAATTAATTATAGTCCCCTCCCCTGGAATCTGGGTCCCCCTAGAATCTGAGTCTATTATATCTTTATAGAAATTTCAGAATCACCTGCTTAGAAGTAGGTGTATATATATTACCTATATCTATCCGTGATTAACAAATTAACACATATTGCCTCTTCTTTTACCTAATAACTATTTGTTTAACCATCACATTTATAAAGAGCTTTTATCATATTGAAGGGATATGTGAAAACCCCTACAGCATTGACCTTGGGAAAAGGTACTTATAAATTATCCACTGTTTCCTAACTACTTATTTCAGTATTTGAATAGTTAAACGAGGAGAGCAGCCGTCTTTAAACAAACATGCTATTAGGTTAAGACCATGGAGATAAATTGACAGACAATATAGCAACTCACTGACCTCTGATGGATAACTGGACGGATTGCCACAGCAGCTGGAGTGGTAATTATTTCATAACATACATCAGATTACGTGTACTCCCTGCTCAGAACTCTCCAATGCTTAAAAAAAAAAAAAAAAAAAAATGCATAATCTAGAGGATCTAACGCGATTTTCTTCTGCTCCCTTCCCTAAACTCACAGTCTAACACTTCTCCTCAGTGTTAGTGTGATCTAACCAGTCTCTGCGTTCTAACCGATTTTCTCCAAACACGCTGTGATGATCTCCACCCCGGCTCAGTGCCCCTGATGTTCCTCCAGCCTGGAAGGTCCCGTTTCTACCTCTGCCTGCCTCACCCCGTCCTTGGACTCAGGCTTCTGTTGAAATGAGCTTTTGCCCAGAGAACTCGTTCTTGACAACCTCTCCAAACTCTACCATCCCCACATTATGTTTCCATTTCATCTGGTTCATGTCCCTCATTGCATGTGCATCAGTAAAGGTTCTCCAGAAAAAAAGGGAAGTGTTAAGATTCATCTGCATATAAATATACAGATTTATTTGAAGGAATTGCTTCATGGATTATGGGAGTTGGCAAGTTTGAAATCTGTATGATAGATTCAGTTCAGTTCAGTTCAGTTGCTCAGTTGTGTCTGACTTTTTGTGACCCCATGGACTGCAGCACGCCAGGCCTCCCTGTCCATCACCAACTCCCAGAGTTTACTCAAACTCATGTCCATCGAGTCAATGATGCCATCCAACCATCTCATCCTCTGTCGTCCCCTTCTCCTCCCATCTTCAATCTTTCCCAGCATCAGGATCTTTTCCAATGAGTCAGTTCTTCTCATCAGGTGGCCAAAGTATTGGCGTTTCAGCTTCAGCATCAGTCCTGGCAGGCTGGAAATCTAGGCAGGATTTCTACCACAGTCTTGTAGCAGAATTCCTTTTGCTCCAGGGTAACCTCAGTTTTTGTTCTTAAGACTTTCAACCCACTAAACAAGGCCCAACCGTATTATCAAAGTTAAGCTCCTTTATTTAAAATCATTTACTTTGTAAATGTTAATCATATCTGTAGAATACCTTCATAGCAACTTCTGTACTAGTGTTTGACCAAAGACTGGGCATTTACCACCTAGTCAAGTTGACAGATAACATTTAAAACCACCATGGTACCCACCACTTTGTGACCTTATAAAATCTTTATTGATTTACTTGTGTATAGTAAACCTCCTTCACAAGACTGAAGGGTCATGAGAATGAGATCTGTCTCAGGACCATATTCTAGTGCCTATCATGGCATTGGATACACGGTGCATGCATGCTAAGTCACTTCAGTCATGTCCAACTCTTTGTGACTGCATGGACTGTAGCCCACCAGGCTCCTCTGTCCATGGGATTCTCCAAGCAAGAATACTGGAGTGGGTTGCCAGGCCCTCCTGCAGGGGATCTTCCTGACCCAGGGATCAGACCCATGTCTCTCATGTCTCCTGCTTTGGCACCAGGTTCTCTACCACTAGCACCAGGATACATGGTGAACACTGAGCTAATGAAACCAATGGTTTCATTGGTTTCTGTTGTGTCTTGCATGTAACGGCTTGCTTTGACCAGAGAGTCATAGATGGCATTTTGATGACACACCCTTTGAACAAAGAAGTATCAACCCCTGAGAAGCTACAGAGGATAGACTCTCTGGTGTGCTGTTATGTATTTGCTCCTGTTCTCAAGGTGAACAGAAAACCAGATAATTGACAAGAAAAATGGACAATTGATGACAAAGAGCTAGCCGATGTCAATTAACCAGTGTGTGATCCTAACATCAATCATTTTTAAAATATTTATTCATGTATGTATTTGGCTGCACCTGGTCTTAGTTGAGGCACACGGAATCTCCAGCCTTCATAGTGGCAGGCAGGGTCATTTCAGTTGTGGCCTGTGGGGCCTAGTCCCTGACCAGGGATCCTACCCAGGCCCCCTGCACTGGGAGCTTGGAGTCTCAGCCACGGGACCACAAGGGACGTTCCCCAGCATCAGTTATTGAATTTGAATGTGAGAGTAGAAAACTCATATAGAACGTTAATTTTGTGTTTTCCAAGAGAGTAGACAAATCCTCTAGCAAATTATGACTCAGAGTAAAAACATAGTCATCAAGATCCCTACTCAGCTACGTGAGTTCCAACTTTAACTTTGGGTTTTTTAGGATTGTATGGCTAAGTTTATGGCTTTGATTAAATACTTTAGGAACGTCATATATATCTTCATGAAGGGTTTCCCCCCTTGGTTAATTTGATGGAGTGGGAGAAGATGAAAGTGACAAACAGCAAGGGACTCTGGAGTTTTAGGTCAAGCACCTGGCGGAAAGTAGGACATAGTATGCTCTGGGGATGGAGTCAGGTGGGTTTGAAGACAACACATTTTTCAAATTATCATGTGGGTTTGCCAAGGCAAGATTAAGAAAGTCAGGCTTCCCAGACAGCATTTCGACTTAAGCTTATTTGACTTTGGTATTTATTAAAATATTTGGCAAAAATGAACCCTTCCAGACTTTAGGATTTAAGAATATAACTAGTATTCTAGAGTTGGGAAATCTTTTTTTTTTTTTCATTTATTTTTATTAGTTGGAGGCTAATTACTTTACAATATTGTAGTGGTTTTTGCCATACATTGATCTTATAGATATCTTTTTACGTTAATCATACAAGATTTATGGACTCCAATATTCCACCATGTTTACCTTTATGATCATCAGTCCTGAAGATCTTTTTCACATTTATTATCTTACTTGAACCTTCTGACAACTCTGTGAGGTAAGCAGGAAAATGGTATCATCTCCATTTCACTGAAGTGGGAACTGAAGCTCTAAATATTTAACTTACCTATAGAGATCTCACAGCTAGAACTGATTAGGCTTCCAATCTGTCTTAGGAACCATTCTACAACACACTCTTTTGTCTGCTTTTTAGGGAGGGCTGAGGTTGTCAAGGTATAAACCTTCTGCTTCTTGAGGATTAAATGTCAGACCAGGTGCTCATTCTATTAACTGAGCTGTTGGATGTTTTCTTGATGATTAATCCGAGACTTGTTGAGACACAAGTGAGCGTCTTTGCCTAAGTGTTGTGACGGTTTAGGAAGTGCTTTATGCCAGCAGAGAATGTGTGGCCAGGGCTCGCCTCCTGGGCTGAAGTCTTCTCTTAACTTCTATCATATGTCATGAGACTACCTTCTATTTCTTGCAGAATCATAAGGAACTATTTTTACCCAAAAGTGATCATTTCTCCAGTGATCAGCTAGTCCTTCTCTGATTTTTGGTCTTGGTTTTTTGTTTGTTTTTTCCCCCTTTTTTTTAGCTTTATTTTGTCAGGATTTTTTGAGTTTTGCTTGTTTCTTGTTTGTTTTTGTCTGTTCTTTCCTTCAGGTTCATACAGGCTCTGGAACATTATTTTTACACCATTTCAAGAAATAAACTTTATCCCATATCTCTAAAAGTGTTTCTGACCCAATGGAGGGCCTTTTCTCTTTTTCTCACCAGTTTCCTCTTGCTATAAGGAACACACTTTTTCAATATAATTTAATTTATTTATTTTTGGCTGTGCTTGGCCTTTGGGGCTGTACGGGTTTTGGTTACTCTCTAGCTGTGGTGCATGAGTCCTCATTGTGATGGCTTCTCTTCTCGGGGAGCACAGACTCTAGAGCACGCGGAGGCATGGGCTCAGGAGCTGCAGTTTCCATGCTGTAGAGCGTGGGCTCGATAATTGTGGCACAGGGGCTTCGTTGCTCTGCGGCATATGGGATGTTCCCTGAGCAGGGATCAAGCCTGTGTCTCCTGCATTGGCAGGCAGATTCCTTACTGCTGAGCCACCAGGGAAGCCCTGAGAATACACTTTTTTAAAAACATACTATGATATAATTTGGATGCAATATTTGGTATAAATTTTATGTGATACAAATTAAAATGACTCCCAATTTTGCAGGCATTGAAACAGTAATATGAAGCACTGGTGAACGTAGAAGAAAGCAGAGAGTCTGTCCTGATGGTGAGCCATACACGAATGCATTCCTTTTGGAAACAGTTTGGCAATAATGATATCAAAGCCTTTTAAAACGTGCATGCTCTTTGGCCCTCTAATTTAATATATAGGAATTTATCCAAAACATTCAAGGGTATGTGCAAAAGCTTAGCTAAATGACAATTGCATGAACATTGTTTAGAAGAGTAAAAATTATGTTATGACCAACCTAGATAGCATATTAAAAAACAGAGACATTACTTTGCTAACAAAGGTCCATCTAGTCAAGGCTATGGTTTTTCCAGTGGTCATGTATGGATGTGAGAGTTGGACTATAAAGAAAGCTGAGTGCAGAAGAATTGATGCTTTTGAACTGTGGTGTTGGAGAAGACTCTTGAGAGTTCCTTGGACTGCAAGATCAAACCAGTCCATCCTAAAGGAGATCAGTCCTGGGTATTCATTGGAAGGACTGATGCTGAAGCTGAAACTCCAATACTTTGGCCACCTCATGCGAAGAGCTGACTCATTGGAAAAGACCCTGATGCTGGGAAAGATTGAAGGTGGGATGAGAAGGGGATGACAGATGAAATGGCTAGATGGCATCACCAACTCGATGGACATGGGTTTGAGTAAACTCTGGGAGTTGGTGATGGACAGGGAGGCCTGGTGTGCTGCGGCTCATGGGGTTGTAAAGAGTCGGACATGACTGAACGACTGAACTGAACTGAACTGAACTGGTCAATGTCAGGAGGCTTTTGGTTAGATACACTATAGTGCATCCTGACTCCAGATTATTGTGCATTCATTTTAAAAAGAAGATGAAGAAAAAAATACATGATGGCACAGAAAGATGTTCAAGATACATTTCAAGATTAAAAATCAAATTAAAATATTATTTAATGCAGCAGAGCAACGAAGCCGGTGCACCACAACTGCTGCACCTGTGTGGCAGAGCGCAGGAACGGCCATTGTGCACCCACGTGTGGCAGCTCCTGAGGCTCGCGCACCCTGGAGCCTGTGCTCCACAAGAGCAGCCGTCACAACGAGGAGCCCATGCACTGTAGCTGGAGAACAGCCCCGCTCTCTGAAACCAGAGAGAAGGCTGCACAGCAGCGAAGACCCAGCACCATCAAAAAGATAAATAAATAAATGAACAAAATTTTAAAAATATTATTTAGAACAGAAGCTCACTTTTTTTAAAAACACATTTAGAGGAAAAGAAAGGGAATTTACACACAAAAATATTTGTAGTAGGTGTCTGTCAGATGTAGGTATGTGGATGGCATGTTTTTCTTACCTGTAGCTTCCATGCTTTTGATGTGGTCTGTATTACTTTTGGAAAGGCCAAAAGGAAAAGTCATTAAATATTGGAAATATTGGATATTTGATATTCCAAACTAAAGTGGATCCTGATTGGTTCTGAAGTGCTCTGCTCTGCTCTGCATAATTTTATGCATTTTTTATTGTCATTGTTGTCTTCCAGGACATCTCACAGATTGACTTGAAAGTAAAATTTTTTGAAACCATTACATTTTTTAAAATGACATTTTATAAAACACTAAACTAATGAACCACCTTCAAGCACCTCATTTAAAATGTTCCAAACTCACTATCTGCAAATGGTTGGTGAAGTAATCATTCTGTAAAAGTATGACAACTGAATTTTTTATTTCCATTGAGATAAGAGTCTTGGGGCAGCCAATCTTGTATCTAACAAGAGAAGGAACTCTTGTAGGGACACTAGTCAGTAATCCTGAATTGATTAAGCCCAAATGGAGTACAACAGCTTTGAACACATATGATCAAGCAACTGTTTGCAATCTTGTTGGATTTGAGATGCAACAATTTTTGAACTATAAAAACCTGAAAGTTCAGAGTTGGGCAACACTGGTGGGATCCATCACCCACATTTCACAGACTAGAGAACAATGGCCCACTAAGGCTAACTGAAACACTCAGACCCAGTTCATGTCAAAGTCAGGACTAGATTTCTGATCCTCTAACCTTAGCTCTATGCTTTCTCTGGGAGCAGAGTTCAAGTACCAGTCTTGTGCCATAAAATACGTAATCTCAAGCAAGTTATTTACCTTTCTGAACCCTGATATGTTTCTCTGTAAAGAGTATGCAATATCTACTGGGGGGCTGTGGAGGAAGTGAATAAGATCATTTAAATAAATGCCCTAGGACTGTGTCCGGAACATAGTAGGTGCTGAGTAAGCTGTAGATGTTATTATTACTGTTATTATTCATTCAAGATCCAGCTGAAAGTTGGACTTATGAGGCGGATCTTGGGACAAGGTTAGAATTTCTTTAAGGAGTTCTTTGGGTGGTGATGGCGTTTGGGACAGGAAGGTATCTGAGACTGTTGACAGAGACCCTAGGGAGAGAAGGGAGCAACACTGAGGATAAACCCTTGAGTAAACCTACAATGAAACGTAAAAGGTAGAAGAGAAACAGTTTGAAAGGCAGAAGAAACAAGATGGCCCCGGATCACAGAAACCAAGGAAACCCGAGCTGTGGGGTTTGTCATTTTTGCTGGCATTCTTGGAGGGGAGAGTTTTTGTTGATAGAGAAATAGAGCCCAAACGTAAAGAAAATGAGTTATAAAGTATGTATGTGTTGAGACCTCTCTTTTTTTAAATGCATTTAATTTTTTAAAATTATCAACATATAGTTGATTTAGAATGTCATATTAGTTTCAGGTATACAGCAAAGTGATTCATATATATACATATGCTGTTTTTCAGATTCTTTTCCCACATAGATTGTTACAGAACATTGAGTGTACTTCCCTATGCTGTAGGTCCGTTTTGGTTATCTATTTTATATAGAGTAGTGTGTGTATGTAGAGCATCCCAGGTGGCACTAGTGATAAAGAACCTGCCTGTGAGGGCAGGAGATGTAAGAGACACAGATTTGATCCCCGCATTGAGAAGATCCCCTGGAGGAGGGCAGTATTCTTGGCTGGAGAATCCTATGGATAGAGGAGCCTGGCAGGCTACAGTCAACAGGGGCACACAGAGGGTGCATATGTATATGTTAACTCCAAACTCCTAGTTTATCCCTCCCCCTTTCCCTTTTGGTAACCAGAGATTTGTTTTCTATGTCTGTGAGCCTGTGTCTGTTTTGTAAATAAATTCATTTGTACCTTTTCTTTAGATTCTACATGTAAGCCATAGCATGTGCTATTTGTCTTTCTCTGTCTGACGTGCTTTAGCCAGTATGACAATCTCTAGGCCCATCCACAGTGCTGCAAATGGCAGTGTTTTACTCTCCTTATGACTGAGTAATATTCCCTTGTATATATGAACCACATCTTCTTTCTCCCTTCATTTGCCAAGATATCTCTTTCAATAAACTTGGTTGTTGAAGAAGGGCCAGAGGAAATTGATAATTTAATATGGTTTTAAGGACAAGCAAAGATATTACTTTTACTGTGGAAGGTCTGAGCATCAGTAGGAATTAGTGAGAAGAATTTGACCTAATAGAAAGGATGATGGGGATGAGATAAACCATAGCCAAAGCTGTAAGGGGTAGGATCCAGTCCGTGGATGAGGATGAGTGAGTCTTGGCAGGAAAGGGGAATACCTCCTCCTCTGAAATAAGGGCAAGGGGGAGCTAAGGATGAGTGATTTTGAGGTGAAGAGAAACAGGATTCTTATAGAGTCTCCCCTTAGTCCTCTGGGTAAACCAAGCAGTCAGGCTATTTCTCTCTAAGGAAGAGCCAGGGGCTGGAGAGAGGGGTGTAAGAGAGGCCAGAGGTTTAGAACAAAGCACTGGGGGGAACTGGAGGGACTTGGTCAGAGAACAATACAAAATATGCTGGTATAGACTCAAGTTCCACTGAGATGTGACCCCATGACTGTGCGACGGACCCACTCAGCTCAACATCTATGTATCGAACCTGCAAGCTTTGACAGGCCACAGGATTTCCAAGAAGAGGGCTGGGGAAATACCAAGGGAGCTAGAAGATCTGGGTTGACTGAGAGCAGAGAGATATCAGCAGCCTGGTGATGGAGCAGGGAGCAGAGAGGTGGGGAAGACAAATGCACAGTGGACATCTGTGGCAGAACTGCACTGGGTGAAATGTTGGCATGGCACAGTTTTGAAAGACAAAGTTCAAGGTGAAGTGAGGCAGAAATCAAAGAATTTGGCCCTGAGGAAGTTAAGACAGTGGTCCCCAACCTTTTTCACACTGGTGAGATTCAACTTAGTAGTAAGGTGATGCTCAAAATCCTTCAAGTTATGGTTCAGCAGTATGTGAACCCAGAATTTCCAGATGTAAAAGCTCGGTTTAGAAACACAGAGGAACCAGAGATCAAATTGCCAGCATTCACTGGATCATAAAGAAAGCACAGAAATTCCAGAAAAACACCAACTGCTTCATTGACTATGCTAGAGCCTTTGTGTGGGTCGCAACAAACTGTGGAAAATTCTTAAAGAGATGGGGAATACCAGGCCACCTGACCTGCCTCCTGAGAACTGCCAAGAAGCAACAGTTAGTACACTGTATGGAACAACTGACCAGCTCAGGATTGAGAAAGAGGAGGGCAAGTTTGTATATGTCACTCTGTTTTATTTAACTTACATGCAGAGTACATCATGTAAAATGTCAGGCTGGATGAATCACAAGCTGGAGTCAAGATTGCTGGGAGAAATATCAACAACCTTAGATATGCAGATGATACTCACTCTCATGTAAAAGTTGGACCATGAAGAAGGCTGAGCACCAAAGAATTGATGCTTTTGAACTGTGGTGTTGGAGAAGACTCTTGAGAGTCCCTTGGCCTGCAAGGAGATCCAACCAGTCAATCCTAAAGGAAATCAATGCTCAGTATTCATTGGAAGGACTGATGCTGAAGCTGAATCTCCAATACTATGGCCACATGATGAGAAGAGCTGACTCATTTGAAAACACCCTGATGCTGGGAAAGATTGAGGGCAGGAGGAGGAGGGGACGACAGAGGATGAGATGGTTGGATGACATCCTTGACTCAGCGGACAGGAGTTTGAGCAAGCTCTGCAAGACAGGGAAAGACAGAGAAGGACAGGTGTGCTGCAGTCTATGGGGTCACAGAGTTGGACACAACTGACCAACTGAACAGCAACAACAACCACTCTAATGGCAAAAAATGAAGAAAAACTAAAGAGCCTCTTGAAGAGGGTGAAAGAGGAGAGTGCAAAAGCTGTCTTAAAGTTCAACATTCAAAAAAGGAAGTTCACAGCATCTGGTCCCATCACTTCATGGCAAAAAGTGGAAGCTATGACAGGTTTTACTTTCTTAGGCTCCAAAATCACTGCAGATGGTGACTGCAGCCATGAATTAAAGGACACTTGTTCCTTGGAAGGAAAGCTATGACAAACCCAAACAGCATATTAAAAAGCAGAGACAACACTTTGCTGACAAAGGTCCAAGTAGCAAAGGTCCATATAGTAAGCTGTTTGTTCAGTAGTCATATATGGATGTGAGAGTTGGACCATAAAGAAGGCTGAACACTGAAGAATTGCTGCCTTCAAATTGTGGTGTTGGAGAAGCCTCTTGAAGGTCTCTTGGACTGCAAGGAGATCAAACCAGTCAATCCTAAAGGAAATCAATGCTCAATATTCATTGGAAGGACTGATGTTGAAGCTGAAGCTCCAATATTTTGGCCATGGGTTGCAAAGAGATGGCTGATTGGAAAAGACCCTGATGCTGAGAAAGATTGAAGGCAGGAGGAGGAGGGATGAGTTGATTAGATAGCATCACCAACTCAATGGACATGAATCTGAGTAAAGTCTGGGAGACTGTGAAGGACAGGGAAGCCTGACGTGATGCAGTCTGTGGGGTCTCAAGCAGTGGGACACGACTGAGTGAGTGAACAACATGATTCAAGTGCATTACATTTATTGTGCACTTTATTTAAATTACTATTACATTGTGATATATAATGAAATAATTACACAGCTCCCCATAACAGAGAATCAGATCATCAGGTGTTAGGTTCTCATAAGGAGCAAGCAACCTAGACCCCTCCCATGTGTAGTTCGCAGTAGGTTCACACTCCCATGAGACTTTAATGCCACCACCGATCTAACAGGGGTGGAGGCCAGGTGGCAATGTGACCAATGGGGGCGGCTGGAAATCAGGTGAAGTGTCGCTGGTTCACCGGCTGCTCACCTCCTGCTGTGCAGCCCAGGTCCTAACAGGCCTAGAGCTGGTACTAATGCCTGGCCCGGGGGTTGGAAACCCCTGGGATAAGACACGGAACCAGAGGTTTCATCCAGGCTGACAACGGGACTGGAAGGCTTCAGAAGACGATGAGCCCAGGACCCTCCCGCCCCCAGCTGGTTGCAGAAATGGTGTGAAATGTCCCGGGTCAGAGGCCTTGTCAACAGCTTCGGCTTGGAGCTGGGCCATTCTTACTCACTTCCCTGTTCTGCAGAAATGTCTGCATGTCTCCTCCCAGAAATCTTGACATGCTGGTATTTTGCATTTGTGGAGCCCTATTCATCTCAAGAGACCCTGTGCTTCGGGTCTCCTGCTGGGAGGGAATGTGCCTACCTACATTTTCCCCGAAGTGCCTGCATGTTCACTATCCAGCTCCCAAATATCGCCTGCATCCCCGTGGTGCCAGCCTGTGCCTCTTATTTTGAGCCGAGTGTGATGCCGCTCTCCACTTTGCAGGCTTCATACACATCAAAACAAACAAACAGAGACCCAAACACACCCCAGCAGGCTTATTGTCAGAGAATTAGCTTCCATGCTGGCACAGCCAGACGAATTCAGATAAGAATAGCTTAAAATAAATCCTCCCAGGCAAACTGGTCAGAGGCCAGAGCTATGGGATAACTTCTGGCTCCCACCACATTCTGTACACATGTTCTGTTATCCTAAAAGATTTCATTTTATATTTTTAAAGGACTCAGAGATAACAGGAAAACAAATTAAAGCTGCCTTTCCCTCCCCAAAACCCGAGGTAGTTGAGGAGGTGTTTGGTTGGGAAGTCAAATAGCTGGTGCAACATTGGAGAGCATGTTTATGATTTTTTTTTTTTTGCCTCCAGGTAAATAGAAATGTGATCTTCTACTGCTGGAGGCTTCTCCTTCCTGCAAACATTAGCCACATGCCTTGGCTGGAAGGCATTCTACTCCTAGGTCAAGCCTGTGGTTCCCTCCTCCATAACCTTGAAAGCCACCTATGCACACTCCCTGACAGTTGGTACCAGTTTACCATCACAAACATCTGTGGGGACCATCTCAGTAATTACAGAAAGGAAAAGAATTTTCATCTTGCAGTTAACTCGGGTGGATTTGAAGCAGGAGCTTAGCTTCTCTGTCTATACCTCTTTCTTCGGGGAAATCTGAATCTAACATTTTGACATTGCACATGTCAATTTCAAAGGATTATAACTATTATTTCAACATCCCTCTGTCTGGCTCGACAATGACCCAGCAAGGGAACAAGGGATAAGACCGGGAAATAGAAGAATGCTTTTCAGCTAGTGATTCAGAACATATGGATGCCTCTAGTTCATGGAGGTTCTGTTTTCCTGCTGAGTGATTTTTTTTATAAGCTGGAAGTCACCTTGATCATCCCCAAAGAGAGAGGGGTTATCATGGAGGCAAGCTTTCACCCATTTCCTGGACCCATAAGGGGAACTGTTTGTCTATACTTACATTTATAAATTAAAACTTTCTCTTAGCATGTCCTCTTAGCATGCCCAATCGAAGGGGTCTCAGTCCATTCTCAAATGAGTTATAAAGTTAGGGAGGAGTGAAGTAATATGAAGAAGTAGTGTTTAACCTTCAGTCAAAGAGACCTGCATTTAATTCTTGACTCAATCGCTGAGTGGCCTTGAGCAGGTAACTTAACCTCTACTGCTCTAGTTCTGTCATTTGTATAATTATCCTACTGTTTCCTACTTTATAGTTACTGTGAGAATCAGATGGAATAATGTAATAAAATGCTTAGTACAATCAATGGTTAATGGTAGGGAGAAGAAATAGCGATGATCTCTGCACGATGAGGCATGATACTAAATTCTTTATACAGAGTAACCATTTGATGCTTTCAACAAACCTGTGACATAGGACATATCAGGAAGAAACATTTTCACACAGAAACACAGAAGTCTAGCATGTAAGAGATAAGAAGAGAGGCACAAGAATAAACCACACACGTAAGAAAAGGGCCTCCCTGGTGGCTCAGAAGGTGAAGAATCTGCCTGCATTGCAGGAGACCCGGGTTCAAGCCCTGGGTCCGGGCAGATTCCCCGGAAGGGAATGGCAACCCACTCCAGTATCCTTGCCTGGAGAATCCCATGGACAGAGGAGCCTGGAGGGCTGCAGTCTATGGTGTCTCAAAGAGTCAGACACACCTGAGCAGCTAACACACACACAAACACACATACACACATAGGAAGCAAAGGGCTTAGCTGGTGGCTCAGTGGTAAAGAATCCACCTGCCAAACAGGAGACATGGGTTTAAGCCCTGGGTGGGGAAGATCCCTGGAGAAGGAAACGGCAACCCACTCCAGGATTCTTGCCTGGGAAACCCCATGGACAGAGGAGCCTGGCGGGCTACAGTCCACGGAGTCGCAGAGCCGAACAGGACTTAGTTAAAACTGAACCCACACTTATGCATCCATAGCAATAGAAAGTGTGCAAAAAATAATAAAAAGTTTAAAAATTTTAAAAAAAATTTAATTTGAAATTTGTGTTTTAAAAAAATTTTAAACATTTTTTAAATTTAAAAATAAAGTGTGGTGGTGGTGGAAGTGATGGTGGTGGAAGCTAGTGTTTGCTGCATGCGTACTAAGCACCAGGTCCCATACTAATTTTTAAAATAGGCATTCCCTAACTCATGCCTGACAATAGCTATAACAGACAAGGTGCAATCCTTAGTCCGTTTTGTACTCAGGAAGGTACAAAGGGGATTAGAAACCTCCCCGGGGTCACCCAGGAGGTTAGGGGTGGGCTGGGCCTTTGCTCTCGGAGACTCAGAAACTGTCTCCTTGCCTCCAGTCCAGTGATTCTCACAGTGTGGTCCCCAGAAGCAGCGCCAGCATCACCTGAGGACTTATAAGGAAGGAACATTCTCGGCTCCACCCAAGACTGACTGAATCCGGAAGACTCATGAGGAGACCTGAATCTGTATTTAATAAGGCCTCCAGGGGATCCTGCGGCAAGATGGAGTTTGAGAACCCTGCACTAGATTCTACCGCTGACTTCCTTGGAGACAGTTGTGACTTGGTGATAGCGATCTAAAGAATGGGCTTGATTTTTCTGGCTGGATTTAGCTGTCTCCAGACCAAACTCTCATTATTCCTTTCCTACTGCTGTCCATGACTTCCTGCACCCATTGCCACATGGCGCCTGTGACCAAAAAAGAAAAAAAAAAAGACCCTTTGGGAGTACCCTGTGTCTGACTGTCTTGAGTGAGGCTTCCTTGTAGAGCTGTGGTTATGCATGTTCCACTGAAGGTGACAGTGAAGATTACGCCTCATGTCTCTTTAGCTGTGTGTGAGCAACTAAATTAACTTCTCTGTGCCTCAGTTTCCCACCTGTATAATGGGGATAATCACATCACCTATTTCCAATGGATGCAGTGAAGACTAAGTGTAGCAATCCTTAGACCAAGGGTAAGCTCTGAGCTTAGCGCATTTAACTACTCAATAAACATTAGTTAATGCTATTAGAATTTTTTTTCTTTTTTCTAATTGAAATACAGTTGATTTACAATGTGTGTTAATTTCTGTTGTACATAAAGTGATTCAGTTATACATACATAGACATTCTTTTTAATATTCCTTTCCATTATGGTTTATCACAGGACATTGAATATAGTTCCCCATACTATACATAGGACTTTGTGGCTTATCCAGAATATATTTTTTTCTGAAAAGAATCAGGCACGGTTCTAAAAGATATATTTAGGACTAATAAAATGTATTCTAATGTACAGAGATAAAAGTAAGTGAAGGGTAGTCTGTGGCAGAACACCTTGCTTCCAAGTGCTGTCCATTTCAAGAAAGCTTGAGTAGGAAGCAACTAACTGTGAGTAAAAGAGGGTGGTTTGTCTCTGCTACAATTTCAGGAAGCATGCACTTAACTGTTCTGAGTCACTAATGAGTGACCAAGAAAGAATTGGATTCTCTTTCAAATATACTTTTTCTTTTCCTTTTGATTCCATCAGAACAAACTGCCTCTAAACAGCCCATTAGTTACAACACCTGAGCAGAGACAAGATCACAGGGTTATTCCATCAGCCGGCCCTTCTCGGCACCTAACTGCTTCCCACTTTATTGAAGGGCAGGGAGAGCTACAGGTGTCCCAGGCATGCACACTGTCAGGGTGCTGAGTGCTGACGCCCTGTGAAATGAAAATGAGATGTAGAAGGCGCCGATAGAGGGACTGACTGCCTGAGAGGGAGCTGCTGTCTTGAGCCCTATTTATTCCGCCTACATGATTTCATCATCCAGAAGATAAACCTGGGCATGTCTTTTCCAGGGCGCTGCATGCCCAGCTCCTGCATCAGGGGAAACCCATGGGGTGGTATGTTACTTTGTACTCTTAATAAATTCCACCAACTAGGGGCTTAAACAACAGAATTGCCTTGTCTCAGAGCCCTGGAGGCTGGGTGTCCAAGATCTATGTCAGCAGGATGGGTTCCAAGTCTCTCTCCTAGCTCCTGGGGGTTTGCTAATGAAACCTGGCACCGCTGGCTTCTGCTGCACCGCCTGCCCTTTGCCTTCATCCTCACAGGACGTTCTCCCGTGTGAGTGTCTGGGCCCAGTGCCCCCTTTTACAAGGGTTAGGGTTATACTGCATTCAGGCTCCAGCCTGGCCTGGTACAGCCTCATTTGCAACTAAGGTCACCTTCTGGCTTCCCTGGTGGCCCAGACAGTAAAGAATCTATCTGCAATGCAGGAGCCCTGGGTTCGATCCCTGGGTTGGGAAGATCCCTTGGAGAAGGGATAGCTACCCACTCTAGTATTCTTGCCTGGAGAATTCCATAGACAGAGGAGCCTAGCGGGCTACAGTCCATGCAGTCGCAAAGAGTAGGACACGACTGAGCACCTTTCACTTTTCTGGTGGGCTGAGGGCTCAGGACTCGACATAGGGAATTTTAGGGGCTGCAGTTCAACTCATAACTGATGGTATTTGAAACCCTAGGCCACCCCACAGGTACTTCTGGCCTATTTAAACAGCCTTCGAGGTGTGCTTCTCAGACTGTAAGGGGGACAAGAGCCACCTGAGTGGGTCTCACTGCATTTTAGATGCAGATTCAGTGGGTCTGCTCTGGGCTCAGCACTCAGCCTTTCTACCTGCTCCTAGCGATGTGGGTGCTGCTACTTTGAGTGGAAGGTCCCAGGAGAATTTTGCGAGGGTTCATGTTCATT
Source organism: Cervus elaphus (assembly GCF_910594005.1). Classification (NCBI taxonomy): domain Eukaryota; kingdom Metazoa; phylum Chordata; class Mammalia; order Artiodactyla; family Cervidae; genus Cervus; species Cervus elaphus. Next base: position 63,280,408 of record NC_057833.1, on the reverse strand, counting down.
CTCCATCGCTCACGTATATTATGCCAGAGCGTGTTGTGTTTCCTCCCAGAGGCTGGCAGCTTAGCACCTCCTCACTGGGAACCACATTCCGGGGGTAGCTGCAGCTCAGGATGCAGAAATAATCAGAAACACAAAACTCAGAGGCCCTTAGAGAAACATTCCTGCCTGAACCCGCCAAGGCTAGGCAGTACCTGGTGCACCAATGATTTTCTGAGCCGAGTCCACATCATCTTTTATTAGAGCTGTGGTTTGAGCATGGCCATAGCGGTATCCTTGTGGTTTAACCCTCCTGAGAGCCCACCAGTGACAGGACAGGTTGAGAATGGGATAGGTTTCCTTGGAGAACTTTAACAAATTAATACTTAGATTGGGGGGAGGGGGGTGATATGCGCAGCATATAACAAACTTGGTGTCCTCCTGCAGAATATATCAACAGGGTCTACAAATCAAACAGCTCAATAGAAAAATGGCCAAAGACTGTGAGGAGGGAATTCACCTTGAGGAAACCTCAATGAGCGATAAACATGAACATATTTTTGTTCCCACTAGTAATTTGAGAAATTCATATGAAAACATGAAAGAAAGATTATTTCTCATTCTTTAGAGGAATGAAATATTTAAAACAGTCATTGATGGCAAGAGTATGGAAAAATTGGTGATCTCCTTTATGGAAAGGAATATAAACTGGCAGCCAATTTGGCAAAACTGCTGTATCTGACGTGTAATCCCTTTCTTGTGGAATTCCACTTTTTGTCTCTACCCTACAGAAACACATAGGGTAGGAATACATACATAAAGATACATGAGGAAGCATGTTTAAGGCAAGTACTCTTTATTAATAATAGCAAAACTTATTGACAATCTAAACATGCATCTATTAGCAACTAAACCACAGCATAGATCTACTGTGTAGCCATTTAAATGCTTAACAACAGATAAACATTTGTTGCTTACAATGCAACAGATCCTGTTCTAAGGGCTTTCCATGTGTTAACTTTTTAATATGGCATAGATACTGTCCTTATGCCCATTTTAGATGTGTGGAACCTGAAGCACAGCAAGAGTGAGTAACTTTCCAGCAGGCACGAAAGTGAGATTTGGGTCCGTGTGATCCACCTGCCCAGGGCACACTCTTCAGCATTCAAGGTACTGCGTCTGGACCACTAGAATGGGGTGGTCCTGCAGGATCTCTGAGAAATATTACTAGAAATGTAAATATATGTAATATTAATATTAATGAAGGAAAAAAGCAAGGTTCAGGGTGGGTCACGATCTATCTAACACTCCAAGCTCTCCCATGCTTTATGGAGCTTGTGTCTGCGCGTCCATGGAGTGACAAGTTCCAGAAGGCGTCACAGTAAACAATCAGTTATCTCTGAAAAGAGAGGAGGGGTGGCTCTGAGACGCAAGTTTGGTATAAAAGACATGTTTACTTGTTTGGCAATAAGGTCTTTTTGTCCCCCCCTGAAGGATTATAGGTTAACCGATAGTTGTGTAATCAGCATGAATTCTGAAGCGGCGGGCTCGAGCCAGTGCTGACCCAGCTCTGCTATCGAGGAGGCCCGGAGCAGCCCCGGCCCACTCCTCGCCGCCGGGACCGCACGTCCTGTCCTCTTTGCTCTGGAGGAGGCCTACCCCGGCCCATTCCCCGCCGCCTGGACCCGCACAGCCTGTCCTCTCTGCTCTGGAGGAGGCCTGCCCGGCCCCATCCCCGCCGCCCGGACCGCACGGCCTCTCCTTCCGCTCAGTTCGCACGAGGCCGCCCTGAGCACCTGGCCTTTCCTCCATCGCTCTCATCATCATCACTGTTTCTCTTCCCTGAAGGTGTTCTTTATAAGCCCAGTGGTGGTTGTTTATGAACGTTCCTGTGATAACTGGGAAGAACAGAAAAACCTCAGTTTAGAGAAACTGAGGATCTAAGGGCTACCGCAGATTTAAAGTGACTGATGGCTGGGGAAGGGGCGATATTTGCGAAGGTCCCTGTGCCTTTAAAAGTGTCTGCATTCTCCTGGGTCCAACACAGGATCACCATCTCCCTGATAAATCAACAGGACTCTGCCTCTACATGTATTTTACCCTAATTTATCACCTTGTCCTTGCTTCCCCCTCTGGTGCCCAGAGCACCCCTGTAATTAGAGAAATGTGGACCTGTGAGAAGCAGCAGAATTGATCATTGATCTTTATCTATTGACCAAGCAGATAGACTAGGCGATGCCCAGCACACATAGGCAGGCCATTTAAATACCACTCTTCGTTTCCAGGCTGAGACCAGATGGATATTTCTCCTTAGGACAGCAACCAGTACATTCTGATTGGCTGACCTGGGAAGGGACACGCTTATGACACCTCCAAGCTCTGTCCTGTCCTCTCTTGTGCTGCTATCAAAGCACAAAGAGACCACTTTCCCCACCAAAAGCATCCTCACTGTCAAGGACTCAAACTATAGGAATTCTTTGATGCCAGAGCTCCAGAACACACTAAAAACATACTAGAGTCTCTGTAACTCCAGTAAACGCAGCTTAGTTTCTATATTCCTTATGTAGGTGCTGTAAAGAAAAAAAAAATAATGCAAAAAAAAAAAAAAAAAGGAATTTAAACTTTTACCCCAAAAAAATGGATTGTAGACAGAAGTACAAGAGTACAATAAAACTTCAAAAAATACAGGAGAAAATCTTTGTAAAAGCACAGTCCTAAAAAGAAAAAAACTGGTAAGTTGGACTTAATCAAACTGAAAGATTTTGTGCTTCAAAAGCTACCATTAAGACAGTCAAAAGTCAACTTCAGACTGAGAGAAAATATTTGCAAATCATATATCTAATTAAAGACTTTATTTAGAATATATACAGAATAATTAAAGCTTAGGAAGAAGACGAACAACTCAATATATAAAATTGGCAAAAGATTTGATAGACACTTCACCAAAAAGGGCATGTGAATGGCTAGAAAGCATATAAACGTATACTTAACATCATCAGTCATTAGAGAAACGCAAATGAAAGCCACAATGAAACACAAGTATACACCCAGTAGAGTGGACCTACTTTTAGAAAGACCTATGTTACCAAATGTTGAGAAGGATGTGTGTGGAGAAACCAGAACCTTCATGTACTGCTGGTGGAAACATAAAATGGCACAGCTATTCTAGAAGCAGTTTGGTAGCTTCCTAAAAAACTTACCATCTTTCCATGCCTCAAAGCAATTTCACTTCTAGGAATCTAAGCAAGAGAGATGAAAAGATACTTCCACACAATCATGTATGCAAATGCTCATAGCAGCATTATTCATAGTGAACCAGAACTGAAACCAGCTAAATAGCCATCAGCAGGTGAATGGATAAGTGAACATGGTATATGTTTGGTAGAATGTTTTTTAGCAAAGGAGGGTTGAAATACTGATACTTGCTAAAACATGGAAGGAACTCAAAAAGACATGCTAAGTGAAGGAAGCCAGACTTCTATCTTCTTTCAAAGCACAGAGAGAAGAAAGACTACATATTGTGTGATTCCATTTATATGAAATGTCTAGAACAGATAAATTAGTACAGACAGAAAGCAGACCAATGGCTGCCTGGGGCTGGGGATGGGAACAGGGATTAACTGGAAACAGGCATGAGGAAACTTCTTGGGATGATGGCAATATTCAAGGCGGTGATGGTTGCAGAACTCTAGAAATTTACTAAAAATTAACAAGTTGATTTAGTGAAAATGAAAGTGGCACCCAACTTTTTGCAAGCCCATAGAATTCTCCAGGCCAGAATACTAGAGTGGGTAGCCTTTCCCTTCTCCAGGGGATCTCCCCAACTCAGGGAGAGAACCCAGGTCTCCTGCATTGCAGGCGGATTGCAGCTGAACCACAAGGGAAGCCCAAGCTATGGAAGAAAAGCTCCTGAGCTTGGAAGAAAAGCTACAACCAACATAGACAGCATATTAAAAAGCAGAGACGTTACTTTGCCAACAAAGGCCCGTCTAGTCAAAGCTGTGGTTTTTCCAGTAGTCAGGTACGGATGTGAGAGTTGAACCATAAAGAAAGTTGACACGCCGAAGAGTTGATGCTTTTGAACTGTGGTGTTGGAGAAGACTCTTGAGAGTCCCTTGGACTGCAAGGAGATCCAACCAGTCCATCACAAAGGAAATCAGTCCTGAATATTCATTGGAAGGACTGATGTTGAAGCTGAAGCTCCAATACTTTGGCCACCTGATGGAAAGAACTGACTCATTGGAAAAGACCCTGATGCTGGGAGGGATTGGGGGCAGGAGGAAAAGGGGATGACAGAGGATGAGATGGTTGGATGGCATCACTGACTCAGTGGACATGAGTTTGAGTAAACTCCGGGAGTTGGTGATGGACAAGGAGGCCTGGCATGCTGCAGTCCGTGGGGTCGCAAAGAGTCGGACATGGCTGAGCAACTAAACTGAACTGAACGTGTTAATTTAAATGAGTGGATTTTTACATTTACAACTGATGAGTTTTATGGTATGCAAATTACACTTTAATAAAGCAATTCAAGGGCTTCTCAGGTGGAGTCCCTGCTGGCTCAGATAGTAAAGAAACTGCCTGCAATGAGGGAGACCAGGGTTCTATCCCTGGGTCAGAAAGATCCCCTGGAAGAGGGCATGGCAACCCATTCCAGTATTCTTGCCTGGAGAATCCCATGGACAGCGGAGCCTGGTGGGCTGAAGTCTGTATAGCTGCAATGATTTGGACACGAGTGAAATAACTTACCCTGCACTCAAAGCTATTTTTTAAAAAAGGAAACTAATAGCATATCCCTTGTGCTTGACCTGGACGGAGTCATTTGATCTATCACTTCAATACTAGTTTTGTTATTTTAGCCACATTAACCAAGACCTTTGGTCCCTGGAGATTTTCATTATTCACTTTAGAGATTGACTAGTATCTGTATCATTTTAAAGACAAATACCAAAGTAGTAAAGGGCAGAGCAGATGACAAAGATGCTTACTTTATCATATGGTGGTCACAATTCCGAGAAAATTCAACTTGCAGGAAAAATAGCTGCCAACCTATAGTTACTTAAAGAGGCCTCAGTGAGTACTGCTGGCATTTCTATAGAATAAATACTCCCTTCTCATCAGTGGCCAAAACTCTTCATTCAGATTAATTTGGCCATTTTAAACCCCTGGTCACTGGGGAGACAGGCCTAGAAATCAGGTTGGAAAAATCACTGTGGAATCTAGACAGAGCCAGAAGTCATAGATTCAATTCCAGCTCCAACAACTCAATGAGCTGATACCTAACAGTGTTTTGGAATTCATGAAGTATTCTATGAATAGTGGCTGCCATTATTATAATTCAATAATTCTAGAGCATGTAAAAGAATTTTAAGAATGATGCTGTCTGCATTGAATTTACTACTATGAATTCATATTTACTATAATCTTAAGTTGAATTTATCTCCTTACATAAACTTTTAACTTTCCTATTTGTTTAAGAACTTAAGTGTCTGAAGCTAAAATTCATTCCCAAATTCTCCCCCTTACCTTTTGACATATTCCCCTAGTCTCTCTCCTTTTTTCCGTTTTGATGTTCAAAATCCCTTCCCTTCCCAGTGGAAGTGAGAAATATATTTAAGGGACTAGATCTGATAGACAGAGAGCCTGATGAACTATGGGCGGAGGTTCGTGACATTGTACAGGAGACAGGAATCAAGACCATCCCCATGGAAAAGAAATGCAAAAAGGCAAAATGGTTGTCTAAGGAGGCCTTACAAATAGCCAGGAAAAGAAGAGAAGCAAAAAGCAAAGGAGAAAAGGAAAGATATTCCCATTTGAAAGCAGAGTTCCAAAGAACAGCAAGGAGAGATAAGAAAGCCTTCCTCAGTGATCAATGCAAAGAAATAGAGGAAAACAACAGAATGGGAAAGACTAGAGATCTCTTCAAGAAAATTAGAGATACCAAGGGAACATTTCATGCAAAGATGGGTTCGATAAAGGACAGAAATGGTATGGACCTAACAGAAGCAGAAGATATTAAGAAGAGGTGGCAAGAATACACAGAAGAACTGTACAAAAAAGATCTTCATGACCCAGATAATCACAGTGGTGTGATCACTCACCTAGAGCCAGACATCCTGGAATGTTAAGTCAAGTGGGCCTTGGAAGGCATCACTATGAACAAAGCTAGTGTAGGTGATGGAATTCTAGTTGAGCTATTTCAAATCCTAAGAGATGATGCTGTTACAGTGCTACGCTCATTATGCCAGAGAATTTGGAAAACTCAGCAGTGGCCACAGGACTGGAAAAGGTCAGTTTTCATTCCAAGCCCTAAGAAAGGAATGCCAAAGAATGCACAAACTACCACACAATTGCACTCATCTCACACGCTAGTAAAGTAATGCTCAAAATTCTCCAAGCCAGGCTTCAGCAATACATGAACTTTAACTTCCAGATGTTCAAGCTGCTTTTAGAAAAGGCATAGGAACCAGAGATCAAATTGCCAACATCCGCTGGATCATCGAAAAAGCAAGAGAGTTCCAGAAAAACATCTATTTCTGCTTTATTGACTATGCCAAAGCCTTTGACTGTGTAGATCACAATCAACTGTGAAAAATTCTTCAAGAGATGGGAACACCAGACCACCTGACCTGCCTCTTGAGAAACCTGTATGCAGGTCAAGAAGCAACACTTAGAACTGGACATGGAAAAACAGACTGGTTCCAAATAGGAAAAGGAGTACATCAAGGCTGTATATTGTCACCCTGCTTATTTAACTTATATGAAGAGTACATCATGAGAAACTCTGGGCTGGAAGAAGCACAAGCTGGAATCAAGATTGCTGGGAGAAATATCAATAACCTCAGATATGCAGATGACACCACCCTTATGGCAGAAAGTGAAGAACTAAAGAGCCTCTTGAGGAAAGTGAAAGAAGAGAGTGAAAAAGATGGCTTAAAGCTCAACATGCAGAAAACTAAGATCGTGGCATTTGGTCCCATCACTTCATGGCAAATAGATGGGGAAACAGTGGAAACAGTGTCAGACTTTATTTTTGGAGGCACCATCACTGCAGATGGTGATTGCAGCCATGAAATTAAAAGACGCTTGCTCCTTGGAAGGAAAGTTATGACCAACCGAGACAACATGTTAAAAAGCAGAGATATTACTTTGCCAAGAAAGGCCCATCTAGTCAAGGCTATGGTTTTTCCAGTGGCCATGTATGGATGTAAGAGTTGGACTGTGATGAAAGCTGAGAGCTGAAAAATTGATGCTTTTGAACTGTGGTGTTCGGGAAGACTCTTGAGAGTCCCTTGGACTGCAAGGAGATCCAACCAGTCCATCCTAAAGGAGCTCAGTCCTGGGTGTTCATTGGAAGGACTGATGCTGACGCTGAAACTTCAATACTTTGGCCACCTCACATGAAGAGTTGACTCATTGGAAAAGACCCTGATGCTGGGAGGGATTGGGGGCAGGAGGAGAAGGGGACGACAGAGGATGAGATGGCTGGATGGCATCACCGACTCGATGGACATGGGTTTGAGTAAATTCTGGGAGCTGGTGATGGACAGGGAGGCCTGGTGTGCTGCGATTCATGGGGTCGCAAGGGGTTGGACACAACTAAGCGACTGAACTGAACTGAACTGAACCCTAGTGAAGGTCAACAATATCTGAGCTGTGCCAGAAAGTTTTTGCTTTGCTTTTCTCTTTTCATCAATCCCAGCTGCCGTCATGGGCCCATCCGCTTTCCAGTCTGACACGTGCGGTGGCTCATCACCACCTCCATTCTTACCACCTGCCCATTCATGTGCTAAGTCATGAATCTCACCTCTTCCAGCGGACCCTAATCTCACTTCTCCTAACATGCATCCTCTTCTCTAATCAGACCAGACTGGATTCCCTTTACTGGGCACTCTGTCTTGTCCATCTTAGTCTGTGTCTAGAAGGCCCTCTTTCTACTTTGGAATGTGTCCTTCAAGGGTCATCTCAAGACTTACTTTGGAAAAGGGTGAAGGTGAAGGGTTACTTCACAGGCCCCACAATCCGCTCCTTTTCTTGGTCATCCATGGTCTCATCTTTTGAGTTTTCTACTGAGGCTACCCCACAGTGGATTTAACACATCCACCTTCTTGACCCTCTACTTTTCCATTTCCTTGAGGTTTAGATCTTCGGTACCTTTGGAGTGTTCACAGCCTGATAAAGTAGTTCATATTATGGAATACATATATACATCCTTTTGAACTCTGCAATAAATAAACATCTGTGTTTTAAAAGGGATGGCCTGTGACACGATGGAACAGCCCAGAAGCCACCAGGACTCTGATCAGCACATGGGAGGGACAGGGTGGGGTGGAGCGCGCACACAGGAACACCATCCCGGTCCTGCCATCACTGTCTGTAAGCTCCCACATGTTCGGCCTGCTGGCCGCTCCTTCCTCAGCCTTCAGTGATGAGGGGCCCGGTTCTTCCCTGCAGTGGGGTCCCTGCAGGCCACAAGTGCAGCAGTTAGGAAGGCCTGGATCTAGCTCTTCACTCTGCTCCTGACTCGCCGTGAGGCCTGAGCAGGTCTGTCCCTCTCCCTGGGCTGCAGGCTTCTCATCCGGATCGGGACCATCACATTTAACCTACAGTGTGTCTGTGAGGGGCCGCGGAAATAAGACCCGGGGAACACCCATAACAGCACGTCTCACACAGTAAGAGGTGAATGCGGAGGTAATAGGGGGCTTCCCTTGTGGCTCAGGTGGTGAAGAACTGCCTGCAATGCAGGAGACCCGGGTTCAGTCCCTGGGTCAAGAAGACCCCCTGGAGAAGGGAGTAGCTACCCTTGCCAGTATTCTTGCTGGAGAATTCCACGGACAGAGGAGCCTGGCGGTCTACAGCCCATGGGGTCACAAAGAGTCAGACAGGACTGAGCGACTAAGGCACACACGTATACAGGGTAGTATGTTACCTTATGAAGTCTTGCTCTTGAGTGATTCCATGAATTCATGCTGCATATCCTCAGACTGCTCTCAAAAACAGGCACTTGGTCTAATTCTCTTTCTTTTTTTTTTTCCCAGCATTATAGTGGTTCCCTTATTTGTGTATAGGTGTGTGTGTGTGTGTGTATATGCATGTATTTGTATATATTTCTTTATCCCCATGCCATTTCAGAAGTATTCTATATGGCTTTTCTTATTTCTAAATGAAGCATTAAAAATAGCCTCAAGTTTATACTTAGTTGTAAAGTAACATACATTTAAATGTAAAGTTAAAACTCAAGAAATCTTTAGTACACCCAATAAATGCCATTGCCTGCCTTTAAAAAAAAATCCAGGATATCTCTAGTAACACAATACATCAACATACAGACTTTTATGAAGTCAAATTGTTTCTAAATGCATTCTTGTTTCAATCCACCTCTTTTCTTTTGAAGAAAAGTATTAAAACTTTTCAAATCCTTGAATAATTTAGCTACTAGTATTTCTCTATTGCAGAGTTTAAGTAGCTTGCGTTTTCTAAGCACTGTATAACATGAGCCTTTGGGATTAAAATCAAATGAACATTGACAGTGTATTATATGCACAGAACAGTGCAGTAATTAAAAGCATAGTTTTAGTTTTGGCTCGAGTCTCAGTTCTTACTCTCTCAAAACTTCAACCTCTCTCTCAGTCTCAATTTCCTCATCAGAAAAATGAGATGGTACTTGAATCTATTCCACAGAATTAAATTGAGGGTAAATAGAAATAACCATTTTGAAGTGTATATCTCATGTGTGTTAAGTAATTCACATTGTTGGGCAACAAATCTCCAGAACTCTTTCCATCTTGCCAAAATGAAAGTTTATACTCACCGAACGGCATTTCCCTGTTCCTCCTCTCCAGCCCCTGCTAAGTCCTGTCCTATTTTCTGTTTCAATGCATTTGGCTACTCTTGGTACTGCCTGTAAGTGGAACCTACTCTGTTCGTCTTTTTGTGACTGTCTTATTTTAACTAGCAGGATGTCCTCAAGGTTCATCCACATTGTAGGGTGTCAGCATTCCCTTCCTTTTTAAAGCTGTATAAGGTTCTGCAGTATGTACATATCCTATTTTATTTACCCATTCCTCCATTGATGGATGTGGGTTGTTCCCACGTTCTGGCTACTGTGAATGTGCTGCTATGAACATAGGTGTACAAGTATCTCTTCCAGGTCCTGTTTCCAATTCTTCGGGATATATACTCAAAAGTAGAATTGCCGAGTCACATGGTGCTTTAATTTGTAATTGTTTGAGGGCCTGTTATCCGCCTGTGAGCCGTCCTGTTATCCGCAGTGTGAGCCACACTTTTAAGGTTCCTTCTCAAGTTCCCGGAATCCTCAGAGCTGTGACCCAAGGTTTTAAAGCCGCCCGTTTCTTTCTTTTTCTGCTCACGTGGCAGCGTCTGCTGCGCCCCTAACATGGGCAGAGGTTTCCTCCGTCCTCCGCGGATCTTGGCGTCTGCCACCACCGATTTTCCGCGGGCTTGTATTGTCCGCGCCCTGCGGGGTATATCTTGTTATAGACGAAGCTGCCCATAATGTTACCGATGGGGGCGGGGTGCTTGGACTCTTTAGTCAAGAGACATTTTTTTTTTTTTCTTTCTTTTTATTAGTTGGAGGCCAATCACTTCACAACATTTCAGTGGGTTTTGTCATACATTGATATGAATCAGCCATGGATTTACACGTATTCCCCATCCCGATCCCCGCTCCCACCTCCCTCTCCACCCGATTCCCCCGGGTCCTCCCAGTGCACCAGGCTGGAGCACTAGAGACATTGACAAGAGGCCCGATGATGGATTCAGGCTCTATGGGATCTGCGCTGCAGCACAAAGGCATGAAAACAGGTCGCAGGGTCCCTTGCTTGCTCTTGATCGCGGGGCCAGGGGCAGTCCCTGAAATGGGGAGGGTCTGGAGAGGGACCACGGGTCAGACCGGAGGAGCAGCTCAGGTGGGAAGGCCATCGGGTGGTCCTGGGGGCGGGGGCACAGCGTCCTGCTTTTGCTCCCAGCACCTGGGAAGCGGCGGTTGGGTCTTTGGTCTTTATTTATCTTATTGTTCACAGCCGGCCCCAGCTGCACTTCCAGGCAGGCATTTGTAGTCCTTTATAGTCTCTTTGTGTTCTGTTCTTGGGGAGATGTTTGTCCAGGTATAAGCTCAGATGATAAAGCGTCTACCTACAATGCGGGAGACCCGGGTTCGATCCCTGGGTTGAGAAGATCCCCTGGCGAAGGAAATGGCAACCCACTCTAGTACTCTTGCCTGGAGAATTCCATGGACGAAGGAGCCTGGTGGGCTACAGCCCATGGAGTCGCTAAGAGTCGGACACGACTGAGCGACGTCACTTTCACTTTCAAGCACCGCTGCGCAGGGTCCCAGGTCCCAGGCTGTGTCAACAGTCGAGGTTCGCTGAGCGACCACGCCATGGCAGGGGCAGCGCTGAGGCTTTGCTTCGTTTTCGCATTTCCTCCCCAGAGCAGCCTTCATGGGTGAGCCTAAGCCCTGCTCCTGAGACCCCCGTGACCCTCACAACCGGCTGCACGCTGGACTCCTGGTCCGAGGGCGAGGACGAGCTGTAAGCGAGCAGGACTCTGCGGGGTCTTCAGGGCGCAGACCCCTCCCATCATCTGCTACAGCTCCTCCCTGAAGTGCCCGGATAACGGCAGCTCGTGCACATTTCCTGAAATTTTCAGATGTAAAACCAGCACCAAAAGGGACAAGTTAACTGCTTGATGATCATGAGCACACAGCCCGCAGACCCACTGGTGCCCCAGGACGGATAACGGTGACCTAACCGACCACCAGCCAACTGGAGAATTGGCACCCCTCCCTCAGCTGGCCTTCAAAACCGCTTTCTCCAAACCCTTCAGGGAGTTTGGGATTTTTTAAGCATAAGCCACCCATTCTCTTTGCATGGCCCTGCAGTAAACGCTTCTCTGCTCTGAACACAGACGTTTCGGTTTGCTTGGTCGCCGTGGGACGGGCAGAGGAACTTGTGAACTTGCTATCAGTAACAAAGCCATGTGCTTAAAAACCCCAACGCCTGGCCAACCAGAACATTTGGGGAGTGTTTTAAAAGCTCTCCAACAGATCCCAGTGTTCAGCCCACTTTGAGAAAGAGGGATTTTAGACCCTACTTTTGCCAATGTGGTCCAGTAATGCTGAACTCGCTGGAAGCGTGTCCGAAATGCAGATTTTTCAGCCACACCCCAAACCTGCAGAATCAGAGCCTTCCTTTTAATAACAGCCGCCTGGGATCCAGGTACACATTCAAGTTAGCGAAGCGACGCCTTGGCGCAGGGAGCGGTTAACTCAGACAAATAAAAACAATGGCGCAATAAAGCTTCCACCTGAGGGTCTCAAGTGCTTCCTAGTCATTAGCCAATTCATCTTCCTAATGGGACACTACACCTATTTTAGAGATGCATAAAGAAAGGCATATTTGCAATTTTTAATTATTTGATTGTTTCTCATTGTTAAGTATTCTCATTTCCAGGCTGAGGCATTATGACTCCTTAAATCATTCCCTCCCTTAGCATTCCTAAACCAATTTCTAAAGCAAAAATCAAATGCAGTAAACTAGCAAATGTAGGCATATCCATACAGAGGGGGGAAATGCCTTTTTACCCCTAGAACAGGTTCTTGCCTGTTTTTCTTGTTGCTTGTTCTGTTTACCAATTTCCTTTCAGATTTTCTGCAAGCTTCTACTTGCAGAGTCCTCTCTACAGAAGCCTCAGCCTTTCCCAAGCATCTAGCACAACACGTGCACTCTGGTCCTGTTTTCGTAGCAGTCTCTGAAACTTTCCAGCCTTATACTAAACAACAAATTAGCACTCACCTCCACCAAGCCCACAAATATTTGTACAATTAAGCAGCAAGTTTTGTGGTCAGAAAGGGAAGTGGGTTCCCTTGAATTTTTTGGCGCCAAACAGCCTTTTTTTTTTTTCCTCTCTCTGGTTCAATTAGATTAAGTCAGATTAGCAATATCAGATAAATAGGGCAACTGTCAAGGAACTCAACAATAAATTGAAGCATTCTATTTAAGGAATGTATAATTCAACAGCCTTGATATATGGGAGTTTGCAAAAGCTCCCAGGGAAGTGGCCTGCGGAGAAATTCATCAGTAAGTCACCAGAACAGGAGGTTTTACTGGATTTTAGAAAATTAACCATCAGGGAATATGTCTGGAAGAAAAGCCGAAGCCCCAGAGGGTAACCAAGGTGAAAGCTTCCTGACCCCAAGTCCTATCGGAGGTCATTTTTCCCAGGGGTATTGTGAGCCAGTCTTCTGTAAAAGATCTGTAATCTACTCCGTGGTGCCTCCTGGCCTGCCCACAGCTCCTGGTTTCTGGTTCCCGTGGACAGTCACGTGCAAACAGGCCAGGGTCCAGTGGAAGCCAGCTTCCCCAGCTGGAGTGGGTGTGTGTGTCCCGGTCTTATTCTAAGAGTAGCTAACTTCTCCTTTGCCTCATTCTTGCTAGAGGGGTGGGGTGTATTACATATCTTTAAGATACATGTCTATCCTGAAACAGGGCTTTGTGAAGGAAACCGCTTTTCTTGAAAGGGAAGGTTAGACTGCCCTAGGAGTTGGAGGGCAAGGGGAGAGGAGCATATCACTCAGAGTTGGAGCTAAAAATTTATTTAAAATGCAGACCAAAGAGAACAGGCAAGCACAGTTGTCTTCAGGAGATTCTGGTACCTTCCTGGACTTGAGCCAGAGGCAAAGATGCCCATGTGAGAAAGCATGGGACAAGACAGAAGAAAACCTTCCACTGGAGTTATTTTTTAACGTTATTTTTTAAGCCATTTTATTGAGGTGTGTTGACATGTAGAAAGGTGTACGTATTTGATACCTGTAACTCAGTGGGTTTGGGGCTAAGTAGACACGCATGAAACTATTACTAGCATCAAGGCCATAAACATGTCCATCCCGAACCAGATTTTCCTCCCACCCCTTTATCATCACCATCATTATTGTTGTTGTTGTAAATTTTTTGTGTAAGAACAGTTGACATAAGATCTACCTGTTGTGGTCTGTGCGTGGGTCAGAAAAGAATTTCCAGACAGGAGGCAGAAAGGAGAATAAAGGTTACTAGAGCCGGGAGGGGAGAGTCACAGCAGGCCGGCTTCCTGGCGGTCAGGGAGAGCCGGTGGTGAAGGTGGCTTCTTGGTCCATTTTCACAGTCAGGGTCCAAGGAGCGGGGTAGAGGTCTTACAGCTCATTTGTCGATTGGATGAGGTACGCTGGGTAGGAGAAGAGTAAGGCAGATACCTTCTCCTTATATGGGCTAGGAGGGCAGACAGGCTGTACTGCCCAGGAGGGTCCAAAACTCCCTCAGTAGTTACACCATGGGGGCAGGAAGGGCGCGAAGGGGCTGGTTCTTCTGTTCCTGCATTCCAGGACCCTGCTCGGACACTTGTTCTTCCACCCTTGGGACACCACCCTACCCTCTTAGCAAATTTGCAGTATATAATACAGAGTTGTCAGCAACGGGCACTATGCTGTATAGTTGATCCCCAGGGCTTATTTTTCTTCCTTCCTGAGACTTTGTACCCTTTGAGCAGTATTTTGAAGTATGAATGTCCCTGAACCAGGCCAGTCCTTCTGAAGAATGGTCACACATCTGCCAGCTGTGGAGCAAAGGGGTGATCAATTTACTTTGACCATCCAGGATGGGTACAATCAATGGTGCTTTTAGCCCTCACCAATACCCCAAGATTCTCTTCATTACCAAGTGAAAGGCATGAAGTTCTCTGCCCATAGTGAAAAAACATTCAGAAACCCCCATGAACAGCTGTTAGGAACCTGAGTGGTGTTTCCCAGGCCTCCTTTGCTTAGAAAAATTGGTCACAATCCATAAATACTCTCAATTCCTGGGGAAAAGGAAAACCATTGCCTTAGGGAGTTTCTTGAGGATTCCTAATAGCTTAGCAGAGGTGTCCATGAGAACAGTGCTTTTGGTTTTTCTCAAAGCCTAACTTCTATAGGATTCAATAACTAGGAGATTCAGGAGAGAGCAGACTAGCTCCCCATGATGTTTTTGATATCATCTCTCCCCTCATCTGGGGCTTCCCTATGGGCTCAGATAGTAAAGAATCTGCCTGCCATGTGGGAGACCCAGGTTCTATCCTTGGGTTGGGAAGATCTCCTGGAGAAGGAAATGGCAACCCACTCTAATATTCTTGCCTGAAAAATCCCATGGACGGAGGAGCCTGGCAGGCTACAGTCCCCCTGGGGTCACAAAGAGTTGGCCACGACTGACGGGCTAACACACACACACTTCCCTTATCTACAACAACTTGGCCATGATTAATCAGCCACACTGTGTACATGATGACTTTTTCCCCGTGGTGAGTCTCAGATGGGTCTTCAACCATCTCCCAGGAAGCTCTTCTGCTTTCTGATACAACAGGCCCTGGGAGTCCACACCCCATGCCATTCAAGACATCTGGCCTTTTCTGCTCTCTGATGGTAAGCAGAGCCTACCCTCTAGCCGGGCCATCACGGCAAACGTCCAATGTAGAGACCAGAAAATCCAAGGCCCCTACCACCCACCGATACGCATTCCTATATGTGTATGGGAATAGGATCACAGTGACCACATAAGGAATTCCCCAGGGCACAGGATAATAGCATCAGTTACAGAATGATAGCCCGCGTGTGAGTCCTTATCACACACCACAATTATTCCAACTGTATGTTACTTACGAGTTACAAGTGCTTTGTATTTAATCCTCATAGCAATTAAGTTTCTTATTAGCCTCTTTTTAATAAGGGAGGTGGAAAGCCTGAGGTGCAAAGAAATTAAACAGCTTGCACAAAGTCTTCCAGCTGGTAATTGTCCAAGCCAGGATTTGAATCCAGTACCAGCTGCTCCAGAACCAGACCCCTGCCTTTTTGACAGTTACACTATTCTGAAGAGAGCCAAAGATCTGTTATATCAGATAACTGAAATAGTTAGACCCAAGTCCATTGACTCTAAAAATGAAGGTCTTCCCACCCCTTCTAAGACCCTCTGTGAATTCCTAGAGGAAGGGGGAGGCTCCGAGCCTGATCTCTATGTGAGTTAGAGATGCTGAGTTTCAATAGCCACCATACTGGATGTGCATGGCAGAAGCCAACTTCAATATTTTAAAGGGATGGAGACATCCTTTCAGATGGGGAGTATGCCCCTCCCTACGAGTCCTTACCCTTTATGAGAACTCTCTCTTACATCATCAAAAGGGGCTAGGAAAGCGATGGCTAGCTCACTACTTTTTAAATCACTAGAAAGGCATATTTTGGTGAAAATCGTAACTCTTCCAATGGTATTCCCTCAAGCCGCTTGGCAGCCTTTCGTTTCCCACAACTCATGATAAAATTCCACCACACTTGGCAAAATCATCCCAGCCTTACAGTTGTCTGTAATACTTAGAAAGGAACCAGATGAAAGAATAAAAGCGATCAGTATAGCTGATGGATTTGAAAGTAACAAAGGTCACATTCCAGTTTTGTTTGTTTGTTTTCGAGAAACCAAATGAAATCCAGACCTAGCTCACACTCGGCAAAATTTATGAGCAATCCAACATTAATCAATTCACTTTCAAAGGCCTTCTTCTCTTGCCTTTAATTATACAATATCTAGGGGATTTACACGTTCAGAGTCATGAAGGAGAACCCACGTTCTCAGGCCCCTGCATAGTTACTGGTTCAGGGCTGCATGGATTATTTAAAATTCCATTCCTGGTGTCATTCCACTCCCTCCAAATGAAGCTCAGCCTCTGGAATCTTTAAGGCCATGGTGCCTAAAAGCCCAGCCTGCGTGGGTTATCAGACAGCCAACCTCCTATGGGGGTTCACATGATCTGCACTGTTTTTCAACACAATTTCTGACACCACACGTAGGGTGTTTTCCTCACATCGATCAATTCTCTAATAACTCTCAGGACACCAACTGAGTGTCCTACAGTTTAAACAATTCTGACATGGACTACCAGAAATACAAGTTAAGGGCTCAGCCCCACAAGACTGCCCCCATTTTCAGAGCGGTTACAAGTTCCACATTGCACCTGAACTTCTCACAACTGGCCATAAAGTGAGGGTCCCCACGACCCCATCTTCAGGTATTACAGCTCGCTAGAACGGCTCACAGAACTTCAGGAAACACTTTGCTTACCTTTGCTGTTTAATTATAGAGGATACCACTGGACAACAGGCAATTGGAAGAGTTTCATACGGTCGTGTATGGGGGACCGTCCTTGCTCCCTAGGTGTACCGCCTTTTCAGAATCACCACGTTCTCATCAACTTGGATGGTCCCCAAACCCCACCATTTAAGGTTGTTTATGGAAGTTTCATTATGTCAGAATGGTTGATTAAATAATTGGTCATTGATAAATGAACTGAACCTCCAGCTCCTCTCCCCCAGCAACAGAGGTCAGCGATGGAGTTTCAAGTTCCAATCCCCCAGTCTTCACTTGGTTTTTCTAGGGACCAGATTCATCCTCAGCCACCAATCATCTCATCAGCATACACATGACTCTCGCCTTCAGAGATTCCAATGGCGGTAGGCACTGAGTGCCGGGAACCGGGGACAAAGACCAAGTATCTACTTTTATTGTATCACAGGTGGCAGTCTGGTGTCTGTCCCCTACATTTCTCATAATTTTGTGTCTCCCCTTCCCAGTCTCCAAAATCGTCCAGAGTCAGCCTAGCCTTACTAGCCCTTGAAGTACACAGCCTCCTCCCAACCCCTCTTGTGACAATATGGTGGAAACACCTTGAGAACACGCCTCTTAATTTTGTTGAACACACACCACACAGCACTTACTGTGTCTCAAAACCTGCTCTAGACTTCCCATGACTGTACGCATTCATCCTTACAGCCATCCCAGGAAGTAAGAATATTATCTCCATTTGACTAATGGAAAAGTGCTGAGACCAGAGAGGTTCAGTAGCTTGCAGAAGGTCAAACAGCAGTGGAATCTGGACTCAAATGCTCGACTAGCTCTGAAATCTGATTCACTGTTTTCCCTCCCTGCATCACCAACTGGCTTCAGCGAGAGGTCAGTCCTTCAGAAACACTGCTGGTGTCTCTCACTGAAAAGAAAGAAGGGAGATGCTGCGTTTATTTCTCCTCTGAAGAGTCTGTAGCAGAAAAAGCTCATCATTGCCTCAGGAAACTGAATTTCTCAGAAAATTGTTGGCTTAGGGAAGCAAATGTCTGCAAGGCACTGGGCCGGGCAGAGAGATCTCTGAGATAACTCTGAAGCCCCCTGAGGATAACCGGGCAGGGAGATCTCTGAGATAACTCTGAAGCCCCCTGAGGATAAGAAAAGACAGAGCTGAGTTGAGAGGTTCAAGGAGAATGGTCCCAGCCACACCAAGGCAGGTTGGTCCCTGGATAAAGAGCAACGCAGGTGACTATGAAGAGCCTAGGAGTCCAGCACACGCTCTGAGATGGGCATTGCCGCCTCTCACATCCTGAGGGAGACGTGGAAACTTGGGCACCAATTTACACCAGCGGCAGAGAAACAAAGGCAGAAGCTGAAACTCACGAAGCTGGGCCGCGCCGTGGGCGACGCCTGGCACCAGTGGGAGCAGCCGCAGAGGAATGGCCGTGGGGCATCCCAGCATTGCTTTGACTCTGGACCACAGTGACTCTTTACAGAGGTGCTGACTTCCAGGAGCGTGTGGGGCTGGAGCTTCAGCTTCAGGGAGTGCGCAGGAGCAATAGCTCCCCTGTTGACCGGTGCAAACACAACCATTGATTGTGCACTTGCTGGCCCCCTTGGAGCTCCCTGGACTTATCAGCAGGGTGCTGCATGGGGGAGACTTTTTATTAGAGAACTGTTTTAAAAAGTTGCAAGACTTGGGAATCAAACTGGCGTAGGTTCGTGTCCTGACTCTGCTATTCCCTTGCAACTCATCTTTGGGGGGAATTATTCTATTTGCATCTCTAACTTCTAACAGGGGGTCACGTGACCTATCCTTGTGATTGCTAATAATGTTTTCTGATTCACCATTTTGATGTCTGCTGCGCTGTTCACCCCTGACAAACGATAGAAGTATTTTGAGTATTATTTCTTGAATCTGCCTTACTTTTGTTTCCTTATGTGTAAAATGGTGTTGCCCCATAAGACTGTGGGGATGAGTAATTAAACACAATTAATAATTCAAAGTGCCCTGGAGCAAAGCACCAGTTCTATATAGATTTCTAAAGACAAAACCAGTGTAGCTTCGGTGCACACCCGTCCTCTCAAATGCTCCAGTAGGTTCTCCTTCTTTGTTTTTTCATGAGGCCTTCCTCCGAATGATTCAATTTCCTCTTTTCAGGTGGAACTTTTGAAAAGAGATATACAATGAAACTTTCTTACATTGCTTGTCTATTTCCACATTTAACATTTTCAAGCCTGTAAGTTTCCCAGTTCCTTAAAAAATGAAAAAACAATGTTTTCTATATGTCTTTCAGTCTTCAAAGGGCTCTCCTGCCTGCCCCTGGCAGCAGAGGCCTCAGACACGTCTTTTTAAGCTGTCATGGAGTGATGTCTTGCATGCTTTTTCACAGCATCAGCTTCTCCACTGCATGGGTTCTAGCCATCTTGGCAACAGTGGGAAGGTTTTTCGTTGTTCTTGAGAAAGGCAGACGTTTTGGCTATTTTCACTGCAGCTGCTCAACCTCCGAAAAGAGAAATGTGAGGGTCTGAGACAACCTTTAAGCAGACTTCCTTCATTTTACACATAGGTTGAATCTTTGAGGATCAAGAATTAAAATTGCATTGTAGCTTTAATGTGATCATAAAGCAGTAATTCTTTTTTTTTAAGCATTATACTTTCTGACGAAATTGTAATGCTGCTGATCATTTATTTGACTCATGCTGCTCAAATCTGACCTCTAGGTATCTCTGCCAATAACGAGTTTAAACTGAAAGCAGAAGAACATTTAATTAGTCTTCGCTTGTAACAGTCTGATGAGTTGGGTTAGCTTAGAGCTTTGAGATGAAGAGTTTCAGTTGCCAAAGAAGGATGCTAATTTTATATGTTACATGTGGAGAAGGTCCAGAAATAACCTTCTTACAACATGTTTCTTGGAAGCCAAGAATTTCAAGTCCACTAAATTAAAAGGTATAAGCATTCAAGGTCAGATTTAGAAAGCTACCAAAAAAATCTCATGAACCTTTTATGAAAGCCTATTTTGGAACAAAGATTTCCACTTGGCTTTTATTTAAATCCAAATACACATGTTAAAATTTGTATTGTATCCAATTTACATAAACCTCCTGAAGGTGCCTTGTCCTTCTTGGCTCTGAATCATGATAATACTTCCCTTAGGGTTAAGGTCAGGTTTCCTCAGGTGTATGCTGCCCATTCACTCCACGACACATTACATTCAAAAGTATTATGAGGATATGAAGAATGGCGCTCCTTAGGGACCACTCTCCACTTGACAGACAGAGCCTTCACACTTGAAATCCTATACAGAAAGGCCTTTAATAGATTGTCTAATTAGGGAATATAATTTAGTGAGAGAAAATGGAATAGGATGTGAACACAGACACACATAAACATAACACACCCTTAGAGGAGAGAAGCTAGAGGAGCCAAAGAAGTTATGATGCAAAAAGAAAACCAATACTGGATAAAAATTACTTTATTAAGTGCTGAGCATTTATCTAAGTGCTATACGTGTATTATCATACTTACTCCTCACAAAACCCCTCGTGAGCCAGTTCTCACTACCCCCACCCCATTTGGTAGATGAGCAAAACAAAGCTCAAAGAGAATAAGAGAATAAGTAACTTTCCTGGTGACACATAGCAAGCAAGAATTCTGGAATCTGAGCCCTGTTGCATAAAGTGACATCAGCTTGCATGGAGCAAAGGTGGGAGGATAGGAAGCCCTCCCTCTCCCCATTTTCGGAAGCAGTGAAGTGAGTGGGCAAAGAAGCCGTAGGAAATTTCTTACTTTGGTTACACATTTACTAAATGTAAACAATCTAGGAAAGATTTTGTGGTTTTATATATAAGAACAGCATGCAAATTCATGATAATTCCCATATTTTTATTAAATATGCAGAGCAAAATTTCAAAATTAACCATGATAGAATAAAATTAGAGTGTACAACTTCTGAACAATAAAAGAGGAAATAGTAAGAAAAAAAGAAATAAAAAACAAATGCTTATTCATTTATTTAAAGATAATAAAGTACAAAAAAACATTTTAAAAAATCATAGAAAAGAACATGATAGTTCCAAACTCAAAGACATTAGTAATTACAATAAATGTATTTGGACAAATTCTTAA
This sequence comes from Cervus elaphus, assembly GCF_910594005.1. Taxonomy (NCBI): domain Eukaryota; kingdom Metazoa; phylum Chordata; class Mammalia; order Artiodactyla; family Cervidae; genus Cervus; species Cervus elaphus. The sequence continues at coordinate 63,259,177 of NC_057833.1, read as the reverse complement.
ATTAAAAGACATAGATTTTCAGTTCGGATTTTTAAAATTTAGTATATGCTACTTACAAAATAATACCCCAAATATAAGAAAACAGAAAGCCTGAAAATAAGGAGATGGAAAACATACAACCAGAATACTAACAAAAGGCATAACTATATTAGTAAGTAACAAAATACATGTTAAGACAAAAAAACTGCTTAAGGATAGAGAGAGTGTATCAGTTCTCTTACTACAGCATAACAAATGGTCACAGACTGCAGCTGGAAAACACACCAGTTTATCATCTCACAGCTTTCTGTGGTCAGAAGTCTGGCACAGAGTGGCTAGGATCTATGTTTAGGACCTTATTAGCTGATATCAAGGTATTGGCAATCTGCAACCCCATCTGGAGACTTGACCAGGGGGAGATTTGCTGCAAGCCCCTTCTGGTTGTTGGAAGAAATTCTTTCCCTGTTGCTCTAAGACTGAGGTCTCTGTTGTCTTGCAAGCCGTTAACCAAGGATCTTTTTCATCTTTTTGAGGCCACTCTCGACCCTTGCCCTGTGGTCCCACTCATTTCAGGAACAGAAAACATCTCTTGTATCAGATCTCTCTTACGCTTCAAATCTCTCTGACTTCTGCCATTCCCAGCCACAGAAATGGCTCTGCTTTCAAAAGACATGTGTGATTAGCTTAGACCCTCCAAATCATCTCCCTTTCTTAAGATCAATTGTGCCATAACATAACCATGGGGTAAAAGCCATCAAATTTGAGTTCTACAATCTTATAGGTTATGCACAAGTTGGGGATGAGGTCTTGAGGGATATTTTAGCATTCTGCCTATCAAAAAGGGCACTATAATCATTAAATGTGGGCTGTGCCACACATTTAATCTTGAACTAAAAAGTTCAATTTTTCCAGGAAGACATAAAAATTAAAAAGTCTTTGCATCACTAAAATATTTGTAAAGAAATAAATCAGTAGATGATAGAAATCAGGGAGAAAATTACATATGCATTGTCATAGTGGGATGTTTCGATATACCACTTCTAAAAAGTCAAAAAATTAGTAAGCTAGATTACTAGAAATGCATGACTAATACATTTGTGATTTAGGACATTTGTGGAATATTTCAATCTTAGGAAACATATTTTAAAGCAAAGAATCACTACATACTAGCAATAGATTTAAAATTTCTCAAGAATTAGAAAGTCCACATAATTCAATAAAGAAATTTACCAATAGTTTAACATATTTCTACAAAAAAAAACACCAATCTCTAAGAAATTTTTAAATGAGTCTATGAAACTTTCAAACAAACAATCATTCCAAACTTACCCCATACTCTCCAGAATATAGGAAAAAGAGCAAATAGGCTCCAATTCAATTTATGGGTCTAGTAAAACTTTATTATCAAAGCCAGACAAAGGAGAGTACAACAGAAGTAATTTTAACATGTGAACATAGATAAAAGCTTTTAAAATGATATATGGGCAAAATTGCTTCAAGAAGCATATAAAAAAGATAATATATCATGATCAAGTGGAATTTGGTACATTTATACAAGGACGGTGAAACATTAGAGAAATCTATAATCTATCATTATAATTATAATATTATATAATTAGTAATGCCACTAAAAGGTTAAAGAAAAAAACAAATATGGTCTTGATGTATGCAAAACAGCTATCTGATAAATTTAAGCATCCAATAATAATGGGGGGAAAAAAAGGCTTCCTTAGGAAATTAGGGGGAAAAATTCCCTTAGCCTGTTAGAGGTTGTCACAAAAAATGTAAAACAAATATCTTATTAAATGAGGAGGCTATTTTTTTAAGTAGGAACAAGACAAGAATGCTCACTAACCACTAATTTTATTCAAGATTGAATTTGAATTCCAAGTCAATGAAATAAAACAAGAAAAAGAGTTAGAAGATATAAGGGCCAGATAGAAAGAAGAAAAATTGTTATTTTCAAAAAGGATGTGGTTTTGATATAGAAAAACTCCCCAAAATTACACACTAATAAAAATAAGACTGTTTTGCAAGATTTATAGATTTAAGATCATTTCAGAAATAAATGAAATTGAATCCCTATCTAACACTCCTTACAAAAATAAATTCTGTAAGGATTAAAGGTGTATGTGAAAAACAAAATATAATATTTTAAAGTAAATGTGGACAATATATTTCTGAACTCAAATTATGGAAGTCTGTCTTAAATAAAACTGTAAGAAATGATTGACAAATAAAACTACCATAAAAATAAGATCAACAGTCACCATAAAGATAAGGAAAGGACAAGTCACAAGGTGAAAAAGTAAATGAAATAAAATTTAAAAAGAATTTAATCTCCAGAATATATAAATGATATTATGTATACAAGTCAATAGAAAAAGTACAATAATGCAAGTAATACAAAATGGGCAAAACATACAGTAAAAAATATCCCATAAAAGGAAATGCAAATAACACTAAAATAACCTAGGAAACAGATTCTGAGTTTGAGATTAATATGCAGGAGAATTCATGGGAAATGCTCTCATAAAGTGAAATATAATGATAAGAATAGACATTTTCAATATATAAACCAATATTATATATATCATATAATGTAATGTGCCATATATTGGTGCCTGTATGCAATACAGAGCTGAATGAAGCACAAGCTGGAATCAAGATTGCTGGGAGAAATATCAATAACCTCAGATACGCAGATGACACCACCCTTATGGCAGAAAGTGAAGAACTAAAGAGCCTCTTGATGAAAGTGAAAGGAGAGTGAAAATGTTGGCTTAAAACTCAGCATTCAAAAAGCTAAGATCATGGCATCTGGTTCCATCACTTCATGGTAAATAGATGGAGAAGGAATGGAAACAGTGAGAGACTTTATTTTCTTGGACTCCAAAATCACTGCAGATGGTGATTGCAGCCATGAAATTAAAAGACACTTGCTCCTTGGAAGAAAAGCTATGACAAACCTAGACAGCGTATTTAAAAGCAGAGACATTACTTTGTCGACAAAGGTCTGTCTAGTCAAAGCAATGGTTTTTCCAGTAGTCATGTATGGATGTGAGAGTTGGACCATAAAGAAGGCTGAGCACTGAAGAATTCATACTTTTGAACTGTGGTGTTGGGGAAGACTCTTGAGAGTCCCTTGGACTGCAAGGAGATCCAGCCAGTCCATCCTAAAGGAGATCAGTCCTGGGTGTTCATTGGAAGGACTGATGCTGAAGCTGAAACTCCAATACTTTGGCCACCTGATACGAAGAGCTGACTCATTTGAAAAGACCCTGATGCTGGGAAAGATTGCAGGTGGGAGGAGAAGGGGATGACAGAGGCTGAGATGGTTGGATGGCATCACCGACTCGATGGACATGAGTTTGAACAAATTCCGGGAGTTGCTGAAGGACAGGGTAGCCTGGGGTGCTGCAGTCCATGGGGTCGCAAAGAGTCGGACATGACTGAGCAACTGAACAAGCATAATACATATATAACATGTTTACTATGTGTATTCTTAAAGCAAACACCAAAGGAGGAGCTTAAGAATATTTATAGTGTTTTTATCAGGTGACAGTACAGAGATTTCATTTTTAAATATTCATTTGTCTATGTGTACTAAAGTTATTGCAACAAATATGTTTTTGTTAATGAGGAAGAAGAAAAACAGATGTTAATTGAAAAAAACTTACTGAGCAGTGATCTCTGGCTTCTTGAATTCTTCTTGAGATTAGGACGTAAAAGGAAATAGAGATAAAGAGGTGGGAATTAGGGGGTGGATCACATCACGTTCGGTTTACCAGGAGCAAATCTGCTTCAAGTCATTAGTGCTCCCTCAGACATCTTACCCGTTCCCCACCTGTGACCAAGTGTGATCATTTCCAACACCCAGTCTCTTTATGTCTACACTGTGTGAATGTTAGCATGAAAATATTATGCTGTTGGAAAACAAAGGTTGAATGTATAGAGTTCTAGCCTTGAAAGTGGAGAAGACAACGGCACCCCACTCCAGTACTCTTGCCTGGAAAATCCCATGGAGGGAGGAGCCTGGTAGGCTAAGTCCATGGGGTCGTGAAGAGTCGGACAAGAGTTGGACACGACTGAGCGACTTCACTTTCACTTTCCACTTTCATGCATTGGAGAAGGACATGGCAACCCACTCCAGTGTTCTTGCCTGGAGAATCCCAGGGATGGGAGAGCCTGGTGGGCTGCCATCTATGGGGTCGCACAGAGTCGGACACGACTGACGTGACTTAGCAGTAGCAGCCTTGAAAGGGCTAAACGCGGAACATAAATTTGAGGAAATTTAGAAACACAGAGAAGGGAATTTCAAGTGTGACTGAGTCTAGATTGAAGTTGACGAGATTTAGAGCCATCCATGGAAGAATTTCCACAAAACAAAGTTACTAAACCTCAGAACAGACTGTTCCATATATTTGCTGTGAACAGAACATACTATTTAAGTGTTTACAGGAGCTTTGTTCTAAGTAATTTCTCAAATATCAAATAAGTAGCCAGTTATTTTAAAGGCATGGAATGGAAGCTACTTTTAGAGGAAGAGACATAACTGGTGATCTAAAGTCTTGGAATAGTTTTTGCTTGTTCATTTTCACCCAGTCTTTACTTAGTGTCTTAATGACTTGACAGGATTGTAAAATGTTGACATTTTCCCACAATACCACTTTTGTAGAAAGCAAATTATGAGCCTAAACCAGGATTTTCCTATGGTTCCCATCTGCAAACCTAGTAACATAATACACTTTACAAAAAAGGTTTCCAAGCAAAACTACTCTGCTCTCTGAGAGACTGATAAGATGTGAGCATTTAAAGGCCCTGAGAAGTTCTGCAGGAAAGACGTCAAGAAACCTGTATAACTCTACACTAAGGCCCATTTTGGGAAGCGCTGAACCAAACCAATAAGGAAAATTTTATTAGAAGATTAAATCAAATGAAAGCAGACTCTGAAAGCACAGAAGATGCAGAACTATTGACTCAGGATAAAAGCAGAAGATAAAGCAGAGCCACAGAGCAGTGCTCCTTAAATCATCTGTGGTGAAAGACCATACTTCTAACCCATTATATAGTAATGGATTTGTAATCCTTATCAGTTTTATTTAAACTAATGACATTCATAATCTATCATGTATCAAAACCTTTGTGGAAGTCCACAGGTCATGCACTTGGTATCATCACAGTGTCAAATGACTACAGGAGTTTTGCTATGTTTATTCCTATCTGTGTGCCTTCTCATTGTGGAGGAAAATAATCTGTGGACTGGCAGTGTCTACAGAGCATGCTTTGAGTACCACGGCCATAAAGATAATATGCTGAAGATATAAATCTGATGCATTATTTTTTTTTTCAATGCACAACATTCCAGAATGGATAAACAAAAAGAAATGCTAATCCTTTTTTAGAGATTAACAGGATGCAAACCATCTTAAATCACAGTAAAAGGTAGAAACAACTTTCTCAAACATCAAAAGCAAAAGGAGTGTGAGGAGTGTGGACATTTTCATAAGGTGGTGGCTCTATTATGTTCGTTTAATAGCTTGTGTGTGTGTATGCTCTGTCTTGTCCAATTCTTTGACTGTAGACTGTCAGGCTCCTCTGTCCATGAAATTCTCCAGGCAAGAATACTGGAGTGGGTGGCCATTTCCTGCTCTAGGGTATCTTCCCAACCCAGGGATCGAACCCATGTCTCCTGAGTCTCCTGAAATAGTAGGCGGATTCTTTACCATTGCACCACCTGGGAAGCCCTGTTTAATACCTTTCTTCATGACAACCCTGAGAGAGCCAAGAGTTGTTTCTATATCTCCAGATTTTTACTTCATTGAAATTGTTTTTGCACAAATGTCACTTAAAGTGATGGCTATCCTTTCCTCTTGTTCCTAAATAAAAAGAGAAGAAGTAAAGTACCAGTTACTACAATAAACAGCAAGGAAGGTGTAGACATTAAAACAGCCTTACATTGGTATATCACTGATGGGAGTGCAGAGTACTACAATACTTATGGAGGGGAAATAGGTAATAGTTGGTGATAATTAACAACATTTCATGGCCATTTACTCTTTGACCCAGCAATCCCACTTCCGGGGATCTCTTCTAAAGTTCCTCTGGTGAAAATACGAAAATACATATACACTAGAATATTGATTATGTGTCTATTTTTAATAGCAAATGCATAAAAATAACCCTGATAAAAAACAAGTAACCATGATAAGAGATTGGTTGAATAAACTATGGTAGAGTGGTAGAATGGAGTACTATACAAATTAGAAGAAATAAGAGATTTTTTTATAGGACTATGAGAAGATCTTTGAGTTGTACTTGAAGTGAAAAAAGACAAAGTGGATAAAAATGTGCATAGCAAGTTACTGTTTATCTAAAGAAGGGGTTCCAGCTATATAAATATATACATTTATTTATGTATACAAATAACGCACTGAGATTTAGTACCCACTGGCCATAGCAAACAAGAATGCACTGGTCAGAGCAAACACCCTCTTCCAACAACACAAGAGAATACTCTACACATGGATATCACCAATTGGTCAACACTGAAATCAGATTGATTATATTCTTTGCAGCCAAAGATGGAGAAACTCTATACAGTCAGCAAAAACAAGACCAGGAGCTGACTGTGGCTCAGATCATGAACTCCTTATTGCAAAATTCAGACTTAAATTGAAGAAAGTAGGGAAAACCACTAGACCATTCAGGTATGACCTAAATCAAATCCCTTATGATTACACAGTGGAAGTGAAAAATAGATGTAAGGGACTAGATCTGATAGACAGAGAGCCTGAAGAACTCTGGATGGAGGTTCGTGACATTGCACAGGAGACAGGGATCAAGACCATCCCCATGGAAAAGAAATGCAAAAAGGCAAAATGGCCATCTGAGGAGGCCTTACAAATAGCTGTGAAAAGAAGAGAAATGAAAAGTAAAGGAGAAAAGGAAAGATTTTCCCATCTGAATGCAGAGTTTCAAAGAATAGCAAGGAGAGAAAAGAAAGCCTTCCTCGGGGATCAATGCAAAGAAATAGAGGAAAACAACAGAATGGGAAAGACTAGAGATCTCTTCAAGAAAATTAGATACACCAAGGGAACATCTCATGAAAAGATGGGCTCAATAAAGGACAGAAATGGTATGGACCTAACAGAAGCAGAAGATATTAAGAAGAGGTGGCAAGAATACACAGAAGAACTGTACAAAAAAGATCTTTATGACCCAGATAATCATGATGGTGTGATCACTCACCTAGAGCCAGACATCCTGGAATGTGAAGTCAAGTGGGCCTTAGGAAGCATCACTATGAACAAAGCTAGTGTAGGTGATGGAATTCCAGTTGCGCTCTTTCAAATCCTGGAAGATGATTCTGTGAAAGTGCTGCACTCAATATGCTAGCAAATTTGGAAAACTCAGCAGTGGCCACAGGACTGGAAAAGGTCAGTTTTCATTCTAATCTCAAAGAAAGGCAATGCCAAAGAATATTCAAACTAACACACAATTGTACTCATTTCACATGCTAGTAAAGTAATGCTCAAAATTCTCCAAGCCAGGCTTTAACAGTACAGGAACCGTGAACTTCCAGATGTTCACGCTGCTTTTAGAAAAGGCATAGGAACCAGAGATCAAATTGCCAACATCTGCTGGATCATTGAAAAAGCAAGAGAGTTCCAGAAAAACATCATTTCTGCTTTATTGACTATGCCAAAGCCTTTGACTGTGTGGATCACAATAAACTGTGGAAAATTCTGAAAGAGATGGGAATATCAGACTACCTGACCTGTCTCTTGAGAAACCTGTATGCAGGTCAGGAAGCAACAGTTAGAACTGGACATAGAACAACAGACTGGTTCCAAATAGGAAAAGGAGTACGTCAAGGCTGTATATTGTCACCCTGCTTATTTAACTTATATGCAGAGTACATCATGAGAAACACTGGGCTGGAGGAAGCACAAGCTGGAATCAAAATTGCCGGGAGAAATATCAATAATCTCAGATATGCAGATGACACCACCCTTATGGCAGAAAGTGAAGAGGAACTAAAGAGCCTCTTGATGAAGGTGAAAGAGGAGAGTGAAAAAGATGGCTTAAAGCTCAACATTCAGAAAACTAAGATCATGGCATCCGGTCCCGTCACTTCATGGCAAATAGATGGGGAAACAGTGGAAACAGTGTCAGACTTTATTTTTTGGGGCTCCAAAATCACTGCAGATGGTGACTGCAGCCATGAAATTAAGACACTTACTCCTTGGAAGGAAAGTTATGACCAACCTAGATAGCATACTAAAAAGCAGAGACATTACTTTGCCAAGAAAGGTCCGTCTAGTCAAGGCTCTGGTTTTTCCAGTGGTCATGTATGGATGTGAGAGTTGGACAGTGAAGAAAGCTGAGCACAGAAAAATTGATGCTTTTGAACTGTGGTGTTGGGGAAGACTCTTGAGAGTCCCTTGGACTGCAAGGAGATCCAACCAGTCCATCATAAAGGACATCAGTCCTGGGTGTTCATTGGAAGTACTGATGAGGAATCTGAAACTCCAATACTTTGGCCACCTGATGCGAAGAGTTGACTCATTGGAAAGACCCTGATGCTGGGAGGGATTGGGGACAGGGGGAGAAGGGGACGACAGAGGATGAGATGGCTGGATGGCATCACAGACTTGATGGACATGAGTTTGAGTAAACTCTGGGAGTTGGTGATGGACAGAGGCCTGGCATGCTGTGATTCATGGGGTCGCAAAGAGTTGGACACGACTAAGCGACTGAACTGAACTGAACTGATATTTATATACACATGCAAGTATATATGGTGGAATATGCCTGATAAATGCATAGATAGGTAGAACTATGATGGTTTAGTCACTAATTCATGTCCAACTCTTGTGACCCCATGGACTGTAGCCTGCCAGGCTCATCTGTCCATGAGATTCTCCAGATAAGAATACTGGAGTGGGTTGCCATTTCCTTCTCCAAGGTAGAAGTATAGCTACTTAATAAACTTACATTTAGGAAATAAGCAGCTGAAGGTTTAAACCATAACTTAATTTTCAAATAAATGGGAAAGTAATTTTTTAAAAAGCTGTTACCTTTGGATTATGGAAAGAGGGAAGGCTAGGGTTAGATACTAGATTGTATTGAATTCGCTATATTTGTAGAGTTGGCTTTGGCACCATGTAAATATTTTATAAAATTATAAAATAAAAATAAATGTTATGAAATATTCTTAGAGAAATAAAATGAAGCAAGTATACCTAACATATATCCAGTTGGTGGCATAAAAAGAAAGAGAGAAATAATTTCAAGTGATATTAAAACACTGTAATTGACAAGTCTAATGCGAGATATTGTATGTACAAAAATGAGTTTAAAATCATAAATTATTTTCAATAATCACCTTATTGCTACTGTTGGTTCTGCTGGTATTGCTATCCTGCTCTGAGTAGACTGGATAAGGATGGGATATTCCAACTCTGTCATTTCTGGTAGATTCTTAAATCAAATATGGATTGAAGATTGAAAAATTAAAATTCTGTCTTCCTGAATTTGAATTGGAAACATTTCCATGAACTAATGGCATATATCTCCCAGCTCTGTCCACTGAAAGGACCTAGAAACACTAATCCAGTTACAATAATCAGTCCTACTGTTCAGATTATGGCATCCAAATATCATTTCCCACTGAAAGGAACCCAGGCACCTTAAAAAAAAATGGCTGATTCCAAGTCAGAGATACAAAATGTACAAAATGAATCTGGGACGTCTTGTAACAAATAGCAAAGGAGATATAAAAAATCACCAGAGATGGTCTCTTCTTTGGGGGAAAAAAAATTTCGAAATGTGTGGCACACCAGCTGATTGAAATATCTCAAATATGTTTAAATCTGTGAGTTTATAATGATATTTAAGAAGAGCAAATAGGTAACTATTGAACCATATTAGAAAAGCAATGTACTATTTTGAAAACTGATAGATAAAGGGAGAAAAATTAAGTCTTTTATCCAAACTATATCACTTTGTAACCAGTAGCAGATCAAGAGATTTTTTTTCTCTAAATAGTCATTTTACAGCTAATACACAAGAAAGGTGCAAAAGGGTTAGATTAGCAATATTTTTCCAGGAATGGGCAAATGAACCTTGATATTGTCCCTGAACAACTGCTGACATGATGCAAACAGCAGAGACAATCAGATAATACACGCTTCCTTACAAAAGGAGAAATCCCACCAGTGAAGCAGTCACACCAAAGAAATCAAAGTTGAACTGGATTGCCTACAAATACAGAATATACTGTACACACTATATATTAATAACCAAAAAAATACAGAGGACATGAGAACCTGTTAAAAGGCACCACAGGGATGCAATCAACAAAATTCAGACTATGGGGACATCTGTAAAACAAATAGGCATACTATTTGAAGGGAATAGAAGTGTTCAGATCACATTTTGTTCTGAATCAAACAAATAACTTTAAAAGATAATGCAAGAATTGCAAACATTAACAGTGACTGGATAGTTGAAGATATAAGGGACTCACTGTGATATTTTTAACAGAGATAATGGTATGATGAGTATGTTAAGGAAAAAAAAAAATACAACCTAATTCCCTATTGGGGCAGTTGAATTTCAGCTGAAGAACAAAAGGATTTATGGAAAGTGGAAAGATCTGCTAAGGAAGCTTTTTTTTTTTTTTTTTTTAAGTCTGTATAAGGAGATCTATTTAAAAAAAAAAAAAAAGTCTGTATAAGGAGATCTATAGACTGACAGCAGACACCCTAGAAAAGAAGGCAAGTCCTGATTCTCTCTCAAGATTCTAGGGCTATTCATAAACCGCTCCACATTTATGTCATCAACAGAGTTTCTCCAGTGAATTACAGCCTTCCACCCACTTTGGGACCATCCATTACAAGATACAGCCAGCAGCCAAGTTGCAGTTGGCTCATTTCACTAAGTGTTTTCGTAAACAGATTTATAATGAGAAAGAAATGCATTTTTATCAACACTAAGCAGGGCTTCTGAGGGCTCCCCCAAATTATTAGGGGAACTAATAATAACCCCTACTAATACAGGGGCAATTTGCAGAGCCTTCTTCCAACCAGATAATGAAAGAGCTCCCAACCCTGCTAGCTTTTTAAAATCTACTAAACAATGTGAAGCCACAGTTTCATTTTTTTCTTTCTGGCTGGAGATGGTGGAAATGTTCATCACCCAGTGTGAAGTAATATGTGAAACAGGTGTTTTATTCCCTAGCAGGTAAAATGGGTTTGATTCCTGTGAGATGTAGACATTTCAAGGCTACCAGCAAGAGGTCCAGATGGTGTGTATTTTCATATCTAATATTATATAAAAGATTTCAAATGTATCCTGACTCTTAACAAAACCATAAATTTGCAGCTTATTGCCATGCCGAACAGCTCTGGTAGCTACTAATGAGTATTACTGTTTTTGCTCTGCTCTTCCAGGGATCACTGGAATATCTGAGCCTTTCATTTTTAGCTTCCAGTTAAAAAAAAAACAAAAAAAACACCAAAGAATTCCAGGATAGGAACCTGTCTCACTTCAGGGTCAGCTGCATGGAGAACATTTGAACCTTGAGGGAAACACAGATGTCTGTGGAGCCACAGGGGAAAATGGGGGTCAACAGTTTACTGAAAAGTCCTTTCAGGCCAGAGACCCTGGCCTTGTTGTTCCCTGCTTGGTAATGTAACTATCCCAGAAGTAGGATCAAACATATTTTAAGAATACTGACAGCAATAACAAGCATCATTGCAAGTTTGTCATGAGCTTGGCATTTTATGGATTATGCTGCATGCACTCTCTCATTCAATATTCTGATGTACCCTTGGAGGTAGCAGGGGTAATTTTGTCACTCCACAGGAGGTGAAGCTTGGGCAACTCAAGGACCAACTCAGATCCACCCAGGAGCAGAACTCTCATTCAAGAACTGGGTAATTCCTCTTTCCCATGCGGCATGGCAGTCCAGAAGGCCCGTGTATAGAATGCACAAAAGGAGCCCCTTGGTCATATATCTGGGGAAGACTTTATTCAAATTCAAAAAGGTACATGTGCCCCAATGTACGTTGCAGCACTTTTCACAATAGCCAAGACATAGAAGCAACCTACATGTCCATTAAGAGATGAAGGGAGAAAGAGGATGTGATACATACACACAATGGAATATGGTTGTTGTTGATGTTGAGTCACTAAGTCACGTCTGACTCTTCTGTGACACTGTAGTCTGTAGCCCACCAGACTCTTGTCCATGAGATTTTCCCAGGAAAGAATACTTGAGTGGGTTGCCATTTCCTTCTCCAGGAGATCTTTCCAACCCAGGGATTGAACCTATGTCTCCTTCATGGGCAGGCAGTTTCTTCCCACTAAGCCACCAGGGAAGCACCAATGCAATGTTCAGTTCAGTCGCTCAGTAGTGTCCGACTCTTTGCGACCCCATGAACTGCAGCAGGCCAGGCCTCCCTGTCCACCACCAACTCCCAGAGTCCACCCAGACTCATGTCCATCGAGTTGGTGAAGCCATCCAGCCATCTCATCCTCTGTCGTCCCCTTCTCCTCCTGCCCTCAATCCCTCCCAGCATCAGGGTCTTTCCAATGAGTCAACTCTTCAGATGAGGTGGCGAAAGTATTGGAGTTTCAGCTTCAACATCAGTCCTTCAAATGAACATCCAGGACTGATCTCCTTTAGGATGGACTGGCTGGATCTCCTTGCAGTCCAAGGGACTCTCAAGAGTCTTCTCCAACACCACAGTTCAAAAGCATCAATTCTTCAGTGCTCAGCTTTCTTCACAGTCCAACACTCACATCCATACATGACCACTGGAAAAACCAGAGCCTTGACTAGACGGATCTTTGTTGGCAAAGTAATGTCTCTACTTTTTAATATGCTGTCTAGGTTGGTCATAACTTTCCTTCCAAGGAGTAAGTGTCTTAATTTCATGGTTGCAGTCACCATCTGCTGTGATTTTGGAGCCCCCCAAATAAAAAGTCAGCGACTGTTTCCACTGTTTCCCCATCTATTTGCCATGAAGTGATGGGACTGGATGCCATGATCTTAGTTTTCTGAATGTTGAGCTTTAAGCCAACTTTTTCACTCTCCTCTTTCACTTTCATTGAGAGGCTTTTTAGTTCCTCTTCACTTTCTGGCATAAGGGTGGTGTCATCTGCATATCTGAGGTTATTGATATTTCTTCCGGCAATCTTCATTCCAGCTTGTGCTTCTTCCAGCCCAGTTTTTCTCATGATGTACTCTGCATATAAGTTAAATAAGCAGGGTGACAATATACAGCCTTGACGTACTCCTTTTCCTATTTGGAACCAGTCTGTTGTTCTATGTCCAGTTCTAACTGTTGCTTCCTGACCTGCATACAGGTTTCTCAAGAGACAGGTCAGGTGGTCTGGTAGTCCCATCTCTTTCAGAATTTTCCACAGTTTATTGTGATCCACACAGTCAAAGGCTTTGGTATAGTCAATAAAGCAGAAATGATGTTTTTCTGGAACTCTCTTGCTTTTTCGATGATCCAGTAGATGTTGGCAATTTGATCTCTGGTTCCTATGCCTTTTCTAAAAGCAGCTTGAACATCTGGAAGTTCACCGTTCATGCATTGCTGAAGCCTGGTTTGGAGAATTTTGAGCATTACTTTACTAGCATGTGAGATGAGTGCAATTGTGTGGTAGTCTGAGCATTCTTTGGCATTGCCTTTCTTAGGGATTGGAATGAAAACTGACCTTTTCCGGTCCTGTGGCCACTGCTGAGTTTTCCAAATTTGTTGGCATATTGAGTGCACCACGTTCACAACATCGTCTTCCAGGGTTAAAAATAGCTCAACTGGAATTCCATCACTTCCACTAGCTTTGTTTGTAGTGATGCTTCCTAAGGCCCACTTGACTTCACATTCCAGGATGTCTGGCTCTAGGTGAGTGATCACACCATCATGATTATCTGGGTCATAAAGATCTTTTTTGTACAGTTCTTCTGTGTATTCTTGCCACCTCTTCTTAATATCTTCAGCTTCTGCTAGGTCCCTGCCATTTCTGTCCTTTATTGAGCCCATCTTTGCATGAAATGTTCCCTTGGTGTATCTAATTTTCTTGAAGAGATCTCTAGTCTTTCCCATTCTGTTGTTTTCCTCTATTTCTTTGCATTGATCCCCGAGGAAGGCTTTCTTTTCTCTCCTTGCTATTCTTTGAAACTCTGCATTCAGATGGGAAAATCTTTCCTTTTCTCCTTTACTTTTCATTTCTCTTCTTTTCACAGCTATTTGTAAGGCCTCCTCAGATGGCCATTTTGCCTTTTTGCATTTCTTTTCCATGGGGATGGTCTTGATCCCTGTCTCCTGTGCAATGTCACGAACCTCCATCCAGAGTTCTTCAGGCTCTCTGTCTATCAGATCTAGTCCCTTACATCTATTTTTCACTTCCACTGTGTAATCATAAGGGATTTGATTTAGGTCATACCTGAATGGTCTAGTGGTTTTCCCTACTTTCTTCAATTTAAGTCTGAATTTTGCAATAAGGAGTTCATGATCTGAGCCACAGTCAGCTCCTGGTCTTGTTTTTGCTGACTGTATAGAGTTTCTCCATCTTTGGTTGCAAAGAATATAATCAGTCTGATTTTGGTGTTGGCCATCTGGTGACTTCCGTTTGTAGAGTTGCCTGTCTCTTGTGTTGTTGGAAGAGGGTGTTTGCTATGACCAGTGTGTTCTCTTGGCAAAACTCTATTAGCCTTTGCCCTGCTTCATTCCTGCTGGAGAAGCCATGAAGAGATACCCCACGTCCAAGGTAAGAGAAACCCAAGTAAGATGGTAGGTGTTGCGAGAGGGCATTAGAGGGCCAACCCACTGAAACCATAATCACAGAAACCTGCCAATCTGATCACATGGACCACAGCCTTGTCTAACTCAATGAAACCGACCCAAGACAGATGGGTCCTGTTGGAGAGGTCTGACAGAATGTGGTCCACTGGAGAAGGGAATGGCAAATCACTTCAGTATTCTTGCCTTGAGAACCCCATGAACAGTATGAACAGTATGAAAATGGAATGTTACTCAGTCATAAAACAGAATGAAATAATGCCATTTCCAGCAATATTGATGGACCTAGAAATTGTCACAGTGAGTAAAGTAAGTCAGAGAAAGATATCATATGATAATGCTTATAGGTGAAATCTTAAAAAATGATACAAATGAAGTTATCTGCAAAATCAGAAAGAGACTCCCAGACACAGAAAATGAACCTATGGTTACCAAAGGGGTAAGGGGTTGGGGTGGGATAAATCAGGAGTGTGGGATAAAAATATACACACTACTGTATATAAAATAAACAATAAGGCCCTACCATACAGCACAGGGTTATACAGGGTGGAGAGAAAGGGAAAACAGGAGCTAATACTTCAGGCACAAACACTGTAACCTCACACTGTTTATTGTGTGAACAAGCTCTTGTTTTCTGTTGAGAAGAGTCAACAAAACAGATTTCTTTCATCCTGATACCCCAAGTTTAAGCTTCATTAACACTGGTCTACTTATGCAAATAGTTCAATTCTACTTTGGAAGCATCATTGCAAGATTCCATGTTGCTGTCTCTGCCCTCAACTTAGCCATAAAAATTGCTTTTGTGATTTTTAGTCATTGTGTTTTCCCAGTGGGGCTAGCGTTCTCACCTCTAGAAGTCCTTGTGTAACAGGTGTCTAAGGCGGGACTTCCCCTGGCAGTCCAGTGGCTAAGACTGTGCTTCCACTGCAGGGGCCATGGGTTCAATCCTTGGTTGCGGGATCCCATGCCCAGTGATGTGGCCGGAAAAAAAAAAAGTTAAAAAAAATATGTCTAAGGATGCAACTTTGAAAATCAGTAACTTAATGAACATACACATAGCCCAGAAGAGGGGTTCATCAGAAAATAAGAAAATGGTTAGATAGTGGAGAACACAGCTGACGGGATAGAAACACTTTAAAGCAGAGATTCTGAAATCTTTGAAAAAATAAAAACAGGGATGAAATTCACCATAACCTTACCTGCAAGGCAGAATCTGAAATGAACGGTTCACAGAGGAGAACACTAAAGAAAGTTGACCAGACTTCTGGGGGCGAGTTTTGTGGAATGAGGGTCATTGTTTTATTTTCATACTATTCAAGCCTTTGAGGTTACAGAGACCATGGCATCTTGCATTTAGAGGAGCCAAACAGCTATCACGTTAAAAAAAACAAAACGAAGCCCTTCATTTTTCACCTTTAAGGGGACTCTTCTTGTAGATGAATACAGAGCAGAGCTTGGCTTTTATTTCTCTTTTCAGTCTGGTAATTTTTTTATCTTGAGTGAGAAAGATCTTGACCAACAAGTGCCTATATCGATTATTGTACCATGCTCCACTGACTTCTGAAGGTATCCCCACCTTCCATTTCTGTTCAGATGCCAGAAGTCACCTGTGGAAAAGAGGGATGAAAGTGAGTCAGCCCACCCAGGAACGGGCGGTCTCCCTGCCTCCCGTCCCAGGGCGTGCCTCCAGGTTCTGCCTCTGTTTCTCTGCGATGATGAGATTCGAGCCTTATCTTCTCCCCCTTTATCCTTGCAACATTTGCATCTCATGTCCTTATTCTCTCAATGCTTGAACAATTTGAAACTCTCACATAGAGGCAATTCCCAGATCTCGTCCCTAAAGCACGTGATTCACTTTCAGCTTTTCAGAGGCGCATGTCCTGGGGCAGGAACCGACCCTCCCTGTCAATCCAGTTTGTGATGAGGATCTCCCCGGGCGCAGCTCCTGCAGGGTCCCCGTGCTGCTCTCCGCCTGCTTGGCATCCTTCTGGGGAGCATTTGTATTGCTTTTTCATCTCAGAAAAGATACTCTAGTCACAAACCAGTCATCTGCCTGTTAAGCTGTATTTAGAACAAATCACTCTGAAGCAAAACAATGTCGACGGCAACAAAAGAGCTACCCTTATTTTTTTCCAGACTTTTAACAAAATGTTTGATGTTGTGGAGATTTCCAAACAATTAATGTGAAATTGGGGACTGTTGTTCACATGATTTATTTACCGTGTATAGAGAACTCAGCTGGAGTCTCTCTGCTGTCACTGAAGCTCCCTGGAAATTTTAGCAGAGAGCTGGAAAATCTGTGAACTTTCCTAATGGGCTATACATTCTCAAAGGACACAAGTTAACAGGAATCCATTAGGGATCCCCTGGTGGCTCAGTTGGTAAAGAATCCGCCTGCAATGCAGGAGACCTAGGCTCGATCCCTGGGTTGGGAAGATCCCCCGGAGAAGGGAAAGGCTACCCACTCCTGTTGTGGCCTGGAGAATTCCATGGACTGTGTAGTCCATGGGGTCACAAAGAGTCAGACACAAGTGAGCCACTTTACTTTCAGGGCTTAAAATCCACAAAGGACAGGAAAGTCTGCCCCATACCACCAAAGGGTACATGGTGGTTTGAACACTCGATTTCATCATCACAATTGGTGGGTTGTTTAAAATAGGGATGTCTTGAAGGTGGAGAAATATCCCAGTATTTTCCATAGCCTTTCAGATCAAGATCAAGGGCGTACACTTGTGCCCATGTGGGCACAGATACAAAGCAAGGGGAAAAGATAAATTAGGAGTTTGAGATGAACAGATACACACTGCTGTATATACAACAGGTAGACAACCAGGACCTACTTGATGGCACAGGGAACTATACTTGATATCTTACAATAACCTATAAGGGAAAAGAATCACAAAATGTATAATATATATTCAGTCATATGGGCTTCCCTGGTAGCTCAGATGGTAAAGAATCCGCTTGCAATGCAGGAGACCTGGGTTCGATCCCTGGATCAGGCAGATCCCCTGGAGCAGGGAATGGTACCCACTCCAGTATTCTTGCCTGGAGAATTCCAAGGACAGAGGAGCCTGGTGGGCTACAGTCCATGGGATCACAAAGAGTCAGACACGACTGGGCGACTAATACATACACACATATACACATACCCATATTCATCATATATATGTATAATTTACATATTACTGAATCACTTTGTTGTACACCAGAAACTACCACAATGCTGTAGATTAACTATACTTCAATTAAAAAAAAGAGAGAGAGAGAACATTTAACAGCAAGCACATTTTGTGAAAATAAGACCCCAGAATTTGAAAATCTCAAACTCTCATCAACTGTACAGACCCGTAATGGAACACTCAAAAAAACCCACCCTGCTTTCCTCGAGCACTTTTCCAGATTCTCAGCTCAGGCTCCATGAGGTCGGCCAGGTTTCCATCCCACAGGGTGGTGCAGAAAGAGACGAGGAGTAGAAAAGAGCAATGATACCACACACAATAGTAAAAATGAAATAGAGAAGGTGTGAAGTTAGATGTCTGATTTATGTGTGGAGAACTAGTGCCAAGAATATTGTTATGGACCTGGCTCCTAGAGGCAAGATTTGTTAGCAAAAACTGTCCTAAATATTTATGCTCAGCTAAATAATTGCTAAATAATTCCAGTTCTCAGCTGGAAATCTAGGATCAGGACTAGCCTAAATTAGTAGATCTGTGAGATGGTATATTGGTATTTTACCCAGCTACTCTGGCTCAATAATACTTTTAACTTTCAGCATATAATTAATATCCTTTTATAAAAGGCTTTTCATGGCCCCACATACGAAGGCTTCCTTTGGAAAAATTTCCCTAAAATAAACACAGCACTTAAAGCCGTCCATTCAATAGCATTTGTTTCGGGATTATTAAAGACACAGAGGTTTGGCTTTCCCACTGCGTGCTCATGTGGGTCCTTTCATTTGCTGCTTCTTGCATGCGGAGCAAAGCATTGAAACAGAGGATGGGGGGGACATATTTCTTCATCATCTGAGACACCACCTTCCCAAGAATCAGCATATGTTTCGAACATTCGTTTTACGGCCCTGACTGATGCTTAGTGAACCCAAGATTAAAAGCAGGACTCCAAGCGGCAGGAACTCTAGAAAAAAATATTTTGTGTCAACCGAGAGAGACGAAGAGGAAGCTTCATCATTTAATTCAACTACCACAGAAATACCCCCAGGTGCCCCCTTCTCCTCCCATCAGAACAGGAGATCGCTGCAGGTTTTTGACTGAAAGCTGAAACCTTCTATGTTTAAAAGGAATTTGTTGAAATACAAGCCTATACTTGTATGCCTCTTTCTGTCTCTGTTGGATGCTATCACTCGGTTCAGTTGCTCAGTCGTGTCCGCCTCTTTGAGACCCCCTGCAACATAAACGTGTGTATACAATAACATAAAGGACATCTGGAGTCTAAAGTGGACTCGACTGTAAGGAAGTTCTCTGATGAGTTACTTCTCTGCCTTCCTTTAGCAGCCTCATCTTCAGCCAGCCATTAGGCATCATGTCTGGCGAGCCTTCCGGGTTCCTTCTGCCCTTCAATGATTCATCTCTGACCTGTGCAAATCATGCTGCACCTGTTCATCTCAAATTCCTAATTTATCCCTCTCTCATGCCCTCTCCCCTTTGGTATTAACAGAAACACGCCACTCTATATAAAACAGATAATTGACAAAGACCTACTGTATAGTATAAGGAACTATATTCAGTATCTTGTAATGACCTGTAATGGAAAAGGATCTGAAATAGAATATATACATACATATAGACATATATATCTATATCCAAATCACTTTGGTGTATACTTGAAACACTGTAGATCAGCTATACTCAACTAAAAAAATTGTGCTGCCAAAACAGAGAATAACAGAGGAAGAGACTGATGAAGGAAATCATTTTAGCTGGAGATTGGTATAAATATTTTATTTTCATAATGTATGAAAGAAACTTTGACCCTGACCTTTGGCTTGACTATCCTCCTCTCCACTTTGAGAGATCACATCATGCAATCTTGGTCAAGAGCCAGGGTCCCAGAGCCCCCTTGCTGGCTTCATACCCCATGCCATCTGCTTGCTTCTCTGGGTGAGTTCCCCCACCTCTCAGGGCTTGAGTTTCCTCATCTGTGAGCGTGGAAATAATAAATGATGAGATCTACCTCCTTTGAAGATTTCACAAAGTAACATAACACAGCACAGTGCGTGGGACAGAGTGAAAACTCAATTAGTGTTATCTGTTGTTATTGTTCTGGGACTGCAGCATTCTGAGCTATAGGAAAAGGCTGCATCAATATTACCAAAAGACATTTTCAGGAAAGGATACAGAAAGATATTATTTAGCTGAAGAAAAAAAAAATGTATATGGTTTCCTGTGTTGTTCTTTAGGAGAACAAAGGTTTCTTTAAAAGGCCAAGAAATGGAGATTTTTTTTTCCTCCCTACCAGACGGGAGATACAGAGATGGAGCTTTGCAATCTAAAACAGATCTATTTTGTCCACTAGTGCAGAAATAACATCATGTGCATTTTGAAAGCTCTGGATCTGTTTAAATCAATTAAGTAAAGTTAATGTATTTTAATATGAGCTCTTTCCTTATCAAGATAACCCTGCAATGTTTTCCTCTCAGAGCCCAAGGTGATGAAAAAATAGACTCGTTGACTCTACTGCATGCTATAACCGTGGCTTCAAGAATGTTCTTGTTTGATTTAGCTTTTCTTGTGAAGCCGCAAGAAGACTTTATGTGGCTCTAAAACCGCTGTTGGCTTTCTTACCACAACACTCAAGGGCATTTGTCTTCTTCGGGTTGTGCTGTTTCCAAGATGGGGATAAATGTGCACTTGATAAAACTCTTTTAATGATGCTAATATTAATACTCTGAGCGAATACTTTAACTACTCATAATGGCTTTAAAGACTTTGTTGAGATTTTCTCATTGCATACATTTTAATAGAATATTAAGTTTGCAATTAGCAAGAAAAATATGTAGATCGACTGCTCACTTCCTTCACATTCACACAATGATCACTAGCAAAATATTTGCTGTTTTTGAACCCTTGTAGGCTCATCGATATTGTGGTGTGTGAAGTTTACACTACAGAATTGTAGTGTAAACAAAGGAGAAACATTAAAAGTATGAGAAATATTAGAGTCAGTGGATTATGTAAATTTCAAGTGGAGGGGAAAGGAAATTGCTTATTAAATTAGCCTGTTTTTAGTTCACTCTGGCATTGTTTATTATACACCATAGCCAGATATTCTATAAATAGATTGCTTTTACAAACCTGGAAATTTGGGGAATGCCAGCTAATTAATGAAGTGGTGTTCGGGCTTGGGAAAGGCTGTGATGAAGGTCACGTGACTGTTTCCCTTGCACAGCTCATGGTGCAGCTATGGGTGCAGACAGTGAGGAGGCAGAGCCCGACGAGATGCTCTGACGGACAGGTCATCCCAGCTTGTGCCCCTGCGACACCAGCCTGGGAGCTGGTGGGGTTTAGTTGCCTTCTGTTAGCGGTCTTCCTGAGAGCAGCACCCCAAGGTTTTCTACTAAGACTTTAATAGTACGTTCCATGTACAGGTGGATCTGACCAGAGAACTGTCGTGATACCTACAAGCTTGTGACTCAAGAGTTTGGGAGTACATAAAGACATCTGCATCAGAGTGACCTAGGAGACATTTCAGAACAATGGATCAGAACACTCAATAGGAGCCCAGGAAAGAGACTTGATCTGGTGTACTATACCCTGTTTATGGAGAAGGAAATGGCAGCCCACTCCAGTATTCTTGCCAGAAGGATCCCACGGACAGAGGGGCCTGGCAGACTACAATCCGTGGGGTTGCAAGAGTTGGACATGACTTAGTGACTAAACCACCACCAACGCCGCCATATCCTGTTTAAGAACAGGTTACAGAAAAGGAACCAAAGAACTCTAGACAGGCATTTCTGTTTCTTGGATGTCAAGAAGGCAGATGTTCATCAAGCTGTTGGGAAAATCCACCTTTCAGATGGGAAAACCCTGATTCTGAAGACTTCTCAGCCTGTCAAGTCTGATGCTATGAAACCTGCACATTCCATTTCTTTTTTTTTTACTGTTCTACTGAGTTTACTACTTGATAATAAATATAAGTAGCTACACTTTGAAAATCAACTTACTATAAAAGAAATAGTTTAAAAGTGTTTTTTATTATCTTGCCTTTTAGAGGCCCTGGAATGTGATAATTATCTTGGCACTCCATTCCTAGAATATTATTTTTTCAGTTTTAATATTTTTACTGAAGTATAGTTGATTTACAATGTGATGTTAATTTCTGCTGCATAGCCAAGTGACTCAGTTATACATAGATGTACATTCTCCTTGTAAATATTCTTCTCCAGGGCTTCCCTGCTGGCTCAGTGGTGGAGAACCCACCTGCCACTGCAGAGGACACAGTTTGGATCCCCGGTCCGTGAAGAGCCCGCTTGCGGCAGGGCAACTGAGCTTCTGCACCACAACTATTAAGCCAGTGATCTGGAGCCTGGGAGCTGCAGCTACTGAGCCCACGTGCCATAAAGACTGGAGCTTAGGTGCCTGGATCCCATGCTCCACAACAAGAGAAGCCCCTGCAGTGAGAAGCCTGCACATCGCAACGAAGACTAGCCCCTGCCTGCCACAACTAGAGAAAAGCCTTCAGAGCAACAAAGACCCAAAATAGCCAAAAATAAATATATATATATGCATGTATTCTTTTCCATTATGGCTTATCATAGGATATTGAATATGGTTCTCTGTGCTATCCAGTAGGACCTTATTGTTTATCCCATTCCACTTCTGAATTTTTCAGATTTTCTAATAACTCTAACTTGCATTTGGCTCTCCTGTGTTTCTTTTCTTCTTCAAAGTTATACCACCCCAAACCTGGTCCCTTTAGCTGTTGATAAGAACAGAAATGTATCTGTTCTTCTGCAGTCCTAGCTCCATGTGACCTTTGGGGGTCTTTGCTCCTCTTCACATGTTAACTCTTCCTTGCATCTTTTCTCCTTTGCCATCACCCCTTCCCCTCTGCCTACAGCATGGCCCCACTGCCTTCTCATGCTCCTGCTCTTGAATGAGCTGTATTGTATCCAATCGTCCTTACTTCACCACTGAAATGCTTTAAAAAGTCCTAAGCAGTACCTGCCTTTGTTTCCTCACTGCTCACTGTGATCTGAAGCCCACACATTCTGACCTGGGTGCCTACCATTTCACGGAAACTGGAATGCTGAAGATCAGCAGCAACCTCGCATGAGCAAACCCAGCACCTTCTCTCAGCTTGACGCCTCTTCTTTCTGGACTTGTGTGAGCCTGTAATCCACCTCCCAGGCCCGAGAGCCTCTCCTTCCTTGGCAGTCATGATGCTGTGCCCCTCTTGTTTGGAAACCACAGGTTGCAATCTCTGATGGCTGTTTCCGTTCCCTTTGCTTGTCTTTTCTAAAGGACTTCATGTGCACAAATGCTGCACATCTGCTTCCCAGCCCTTTGGTGGCTGAGGACGTGGTAATGGCCATTTTACAGATGAAGAGTAGAGACAGAAGATTCCAGTAACTGGCTCAAAGTCACAAAAGCGCCCAATGGAGGGAGTCAGGATTTGACACCAGGTCTAACTCCAAAGCCCTGTCCTATGCAGTCTTCAGCTAGTAACTTCAGAGGACTGGAAACTGTCTGTTCTCAGAGCCAAGGTAATGAAAAGTAGACTCATTCACTCTTGCAGTTTACAATGTGGCTTTCAGAATGTCTGTAATTTGTGAAACTGTGAAGCCACAAGCATTACTGCTGAAAGCCAGCCTCCTCATCTACAGATCTATCTGCCTCCGGACCCACGTTTTCTGCTTTTCCTCCTTGAACAAAAGAAAAACAACCCCTCCCATCTGCGCTCTGTGTCCCTGTTAGTTTGCTTTCCCAAGTCTGCTCCCCTTTCTTCCATTCTGTATTTTACTTATCTTTTCAGGCTGCCCTGGCCCTGAGCTGCGGCGCACAGAATCTAGACAGTGTAAGCTCCATCATTTGTGACACAGGCTCTCCAGTTGAGGCTCAGCAGTTGCAGCATGCAGGCTTTGTTGCCCGTGTGGTATCTCCGTTCCCCAGTCAGGGATAGAACCTGCTGCTCCTGCACCAGAAGGCAGATTCTTAACCCCTGGGCCTCCAGGAAAGCCCCCCTCTAAGCAGAGGCCTCCTTTTTGACAACTATGTCCCACTGAGGCTCTGTCCCATTTCTGAAAATACCCTGTGTTCAACCAGCTGTGTGTCTTCACATCTCATTCACATTTCAACCTGTTGCATTCGGGTTTATGTCTCCACTACTCAACTGAGACCTTCCTTGGCCAGGCCTCCAAAGGCCTCCTGAAGAGGCCTTAGTGACGTCTTCCTGTGCTCATCCCACTGCTCAGCAGCTCCCTGCCCTCCATGCTCCCCACCCTCCTGGTCTTTCTCTTGCCCCCAGCTGCTGTGTCTCTGTCCTTTCTGCTTCACTCTTGAATGATGGAATGTCCCAGAGCTGGTCTTCAGCCCTCTTCCATTTCCTTCCTATCTCCATTAGTCAGGGATGACTTAGTCCCGTCTTGTGGATTTAGATACCACCTATTTGATGATCATTTCAAAACCTTACATCTGACCTTAATTTTTCTGTAGGTTCCAGGTTTATCTAATAGATATATTGTTCAACATTCTGGTTCGGACATGAACAGACATTTTAAGCTTCACACAACCAAATGAGAAATCACATTAATTTACCTCTTTTACCTCAAACTTGCCCTTTGGTAATCTTCCCAGCTTCAGAGGATCGTACTACCTCCCCTCACAACTACCCAATGTAGAAATTCAGGAGTCACCTTTGATTCTTCCTTGCTCCTCACTCCCAGCATCTAATCCATTACATTCCAGTCATTTCTCCTCCAAATTATACTTCAGTTCCATCCTAATTTCCAATCGTATTGCCACAATTCTAGTGCCATTTACCTGAATATCCTACTAATGAAGTGGCCTCTCAGTTTCCACTCTTGCCCCATCCAATACGTTCCTCACTCAGAAGTCTGTCTTTTAAAATATTCATCAGACATGTTTCCTTTCAATTCTTTGAATGATTTCCCATGGAATGTAGTGTCAGACCATACCTTTGGTCATAGCTGCCTCCCCCGCTCCATTCTGTATTCTGTAGTAAGTCTCTCACAATCCTTTTGCACAACTCACAACTCTTCTCACCCTCAAATTTATCTATATCTTCCACACCTCAGAGCCTTTGCCTGCACATCCCTCAGTTTCTCATAGACTTGAAGTCTTTAAATTTTAGTTAAACTTGTCTTGTCTTGCTCTCTTGTCTGAGGTATCTATTCCATTTGCCTTGTGGAAAATGGCCATCCAAGCCTCCAAATGGCTTCTATCACAGCCTCCTATTTATTTCCTTCAGAGTTTTTAACCACAGTCTAAAGATGTCTTCCTTATTTAATGTTTATAGTTCGTTTTGTCTCCACCCTCCAGAATAGCATGGTCTGAGAGAGCTCTCTGCCAACATTGGGAATGTTCTTCTGTGCTGCCCACATAGTAACAATGAGCCACGTGTCCTTTTTGGTCCCTTGAAACTTGACTAGTGGGACCGAGGAACTGAATTCTTAAACTTAATTAATGTAAATTTAAATACCAATAGCCACATGTGGCTAGTGGCTACCAAAATGAACAGAATAGCTTTCAAATGAGTGTTCCATGACGGCAGGGATATTTGTTTGACTTGTTCATTGCTGTATCTCCAGGGTTTACTTAAGTTGCAGAAATACAGTTTTATTTGGTTAATGATAACTGAATGAATGAATAATTTCTAGTTGGGATAAAATTCTGGAAGAAGAAAGGGATTATTCCTAACTGTGGCAATCCTTTGTAAGTAACACAACTCTCCTTCCAGGAATGTGTTTGGACTGTATGTAGCTTTCCTGAGATCTTTAATTAGGATTCTAAGAGAGGAAAACAATACTGTAAATTAAATTTTTGACCATGTTGAAAACATGCTTGATTCTTTTGCTGTGTTTTGTTAACCAGTGATACAATTATGTTATCTATGGAGTTATCGTATGTAATTAATGAATTAATCAATTTACTTAATTCACAGGCAGAAAGATATTCTGCTTTTCTAGTGTTGTCTACTAATTATGCAGTAAATCAAGGCTTTGAAGAGTTTCAACAGCCATTCATTTTTTATGAATTAATCTTTCTTTGGCTTTCTTCTCCAGGGGTGAGCAAATAATGCAAACATAGACCAAGGATACATGAAGTCTGGATGCTAAGAGCATACTGAAGATGTAGCTGAGTATAAAAAAAAATCTATGCAATTAATTTTCAAGTGTTGTACTGATGTCACCAGGCACAGACAGGGTCAATCTGTGTCAAGAGCAAGCAAGACCCGGTGGTACAAGGACAGATACGTATTAAGATGCTGCTTTCTTAGAAAAAGATGCTAAATTAAACATAATCAGTAAAAAAGATGAATAAGAATATACAAGCAACAAATATAATTTAAAAACAAGATGCATGGCTAAAGTACAACTTTGCCAATTTTGATGCTAATACCTACTTGGGAATAACAATTGCTCTTAACTGCTGCTACTACTATTACTACCACTGCTGCTATGCTACCACTTTCTGAGCGCCGACTGTGTGCCAACAACCAAAGACTTCACACACATGGTTCTACTTAATAATCAGATCAATTCAATATGATGGATATTGATCTTTCGTTTTTACAAATGATAAAACAAGTTCAGTTTAGACTCATTGTTGGTGAAGGCTGGGTCTGCCTTTTGGCCCCAAGTGCATCTGACTCCACAACTTGAGCTCTTAAAGTGAAAATAAGTTCAAAATCTGGTGTTTTCCATAGCATTCAAGTATAGACACATGAGGCTTTCTAGATGTGTGGAATATGATCCAATTTTATAAAGCTGTCTTTATTTTTCTGACCCAAATGCCTGTGAACAGTCATGGACTAGAGCAAAGGGAAATCAGGTCATGTGAATTAATAAAGCGAGTTAGGCATGATATGAGGCAACATGGAGTGGTGCCAACTGTGGCAAAATCAAAAGCATGTGCCTGGCCACATATATTACAACTCATTTTAAGATAATATCATGGGTTGAATTGTATCTCCCCAAAAAAGGTATTTTGAAGCCCTAACTTATCTAAAACTGTGACTTTATTTGGAAATATGATCACTAAATATAGAATTTGTAAAGCTAAGGTCAGGTCATTAGGGAAGTATGGTCATGAGGGGAGGGTGTATGGAGGCCCCTAAAGAAACATGGTGGGTATCGTTATGGGAGGAGAGGAAACACAGGGATACAAGAAAGAGGCCATGTGAAGACAGAGGATTGGAGTCATGCATCGATACACCAACAAACACCAGATATTTCTGGCAAATCATCAGAAGCTAGGAAGAGGAAAGAAAAGATTCCCTGCAAACTGCAGTGGAAGGATGGCCGGACTAGCACCATGATTTTGGACTTCTAGCCTCCAGAGAACTATGAACAGAGGTTCGTGACATTGTACAGGAGGCAGTGATCAAGACCATCCCCAAGAAAAAGAAATGCAAAAAGGCAAAATGGTTGTCTGAGGAGGCCTTACATATAATTGAGAAAAGAAGAGAAGCTAAACGCAAAGGACAAAAGGGAAGATATATCCATTTGAATGCAGAATTCCAAAGAATAGCAAGAAGAGATGAGAAGGCCTTCCTCAGTGATCAGTACAAAAAATAGAGGAAAATAGAATGGGAAAGGCTAGAGATCTCCTCAAGAAAACAGGAGATACCAAGGGAACATTCCTGACTTTGGAGTACCCTGGTGGCTCAGATGGTAAAGTGTCTGCCTACAATGCAGGAGACCAGGGTTCAATCCCTGGGTTGGGAAGATCTCCTGGAGAAGGAAATGGGAACACACTCCAGTACTCTTTCCTGGAAAATCCCATGGATGGAGGAACCTGGTTGGCTACAGTCCAAGGGGTTGCAAAGAGTCAGAAATGACTCACCAACTTCACTTCTATTTTAAGGGACTATTTCATGCAAAGATGGGCACAATAAAAGACAGAAATGGTATGAACCTAACAGAAGCAGAAGATATTAAAAAAAGAGGTGGCAAGAACATACAGAAGAGCTATACAAAAAAGATCTTTACTATCCAGATGATCATGATGGTGTGATCACTCACCTAGAGCCATACTTCCTGGAATGCAAAGTCAAGTGGATCTTAAGAAGCATCACTACAAAAAAAGCTAGTGGAGGTGACGGAATTCCAGTTGAGCTATTTTAAATCCTAAAAGATGATGCTGTCAAAGTGGTGCACTCAATATGCCAGCAAATTTGGAAAACTCAGCAGTGGCCACAGGACTGGAAAGGTTAGTTTTCATTCCAATACCAAAGAAAGGCAATGCAGAAGAATACTCAAACTACCGCACAATTGCACTCATCTCACATGCTAGCAAAGTAATGCTCACAATTCTCCAAGCCAGGCTTCAGCAATACGTGAGCTGAAAACTTCCAGATGTTCAAGCTGGTTTTAGAAAAGACAGAGGAACCAGAGATCAAATTGCCAACATCTCCTGGATCATCAAAAAAGCAAGAGAGTTCCAGAAAAACATCATTTCTGCTTTATTGACTATGCCAAAGACTTTGATTGTGTGGATCACAATAAACTGTGGAAAATTCTGAAAGAGATGGGAATACCAGATCACCTGACCTGCCTCTTGAGAAACCTGTATGCAGGTCAGGAAGCAACAGTTAGAACTGGACATGGAACAACAGACTGGTTCCAAATAGGAAAAGGAGTACGTCAAGGCTGTATACTGTCACCCTGCTTATTTAATTTATATGCAGAGTACATCATGAGAAACGCTGGGCTGGAGGAAGCACAAGCTGGAATCAAGATTGCCAGGAGAAATATCAATAACCTCAGGTATGCAGATGACACCACCCTTGTGGCAAAAAGTGAAGAGGAACTAAAGAGCCTCTTGATGAAAGTGAAAGAGGAGAGTGAAAAGGTTGGCTGAAAGCTTAACATTCAGAAAACTAAGATCATGGCACCTGGTCCCATCACCTCATGGGAAATAGATGGGGAAACAATGGAAACAGTGACAGACTTTATTTTGGGGGGCTCCAAAATCACTGCAGATGGTGACTGCAGCCATGACATTAAAGGACGATTCCTCCTTGGCAGAAAAGCTATGATCCACCTAGACAGCATAGTAAAAAGCAGAGATTACTTTGCCAACAAAGGTCTGTCTAGTCAAAACTATGGTTTTTCCAGTAGTCATGTATGGATGTGAGAGTTGGACTGTGAAGAAAGCTGAGCACCACAGAGTTGATATTTTTGAACTGTGGTGTTGGAGAAGACTCTTGAGAGTTCCTTGAACAGCAAGGAGATCCAACCAGTCCATCCTAAAGGAAACCATCTCTGAATACTCATTGGAAGAATTGATGCTGAAGTTGAAACTCCAATACCTTGGCCACCTCATGGGAAGAAATGACTCACTTGAAAAGACCCTGATGCTGGGAAAGAGTGAAGGCAGGAGGAGAAAGGGATGACAGAAGATGAGATGATTGGATGGCACCACTGACTCAATGGTCATGAGTTTGAGTAAACTTCTGGAGTTAGCAATGGACAGGGAAGCCTGGCATGTTGCAGTCCCCGGAGTCGCAAAGAGTCGGACACGACTGAGCGGCTGAACTGAACTGAAGTGTGTTTTGCATCAACGACCTTCAAAATTCACCACCACAAATAAACCACGGATTTTTATGATATGTGTTAGCAAGCTGAGCAATTCTCTTTTTGCTCCAACTCCGAACTTTCTTCACTCCGTCTATACTGAGATCAGGTTGGGTTGGGCTAGGGAGGAGGTAGCTATGGTCAGTCTCCTCTCTGCTTCCTCAGGCAGTGGAGAAGTAAGGGGTATTTCATGGGAATTTTCCAGAGGGTGCTGGTGCTCAGGTAATGCAGGCACTCTGAATTCTCTCTGGATAGCACCATTTCTATTGTCAAGTGTCAAGCCATACCTAACCTTTACATAAAAGGCTTTGTGTGGCTGTGAATTCAACTGTCATTATAGTTCAGCCACTTTGTGAATGTTACTCTGGGCTTCGTCTTGTTTTAAACACATTGGTTTACTCATTTCTTCTTGACGTGCTGGGTCTTCATTGCTGGGTTGGGCTTTGCTCCAGTTTCAGCGAGTGGGGCCCGCTCTGCAGTTGCGGTGCCCGGGCTTCTCACGGTGGTGCTTCTCCTGTTGCAGAGCATGGGCTCTAGGCACTCAGCCTCAGTAGTTGTGGTGTGTGGGCTCAGTAGTTGTGGCTTGCGGGCTCCAGAGCGTGGGCTCGGTTCCTTGTGGCTCACCGGCTTGGATGCTCTGTGGCACGTGGGATCTTCCTGGACCAGGGATCGAACTGATGTCCCTTGCATTGCAAGGAAGATTCTTAACCACTGGACCATCAGAGAAGTTCTGTACTTTGGCGGTCTTAACCCTTATCTATATGAGGCAACATATTCTTTCAGCAGTCAGCATGGTCTCTGAAGTTTATCTGGGGCCTTGAGGCAAGAATTTATGTCTTTCAATTTGCCATACCCTTACCTTCAAGAGACTCAATGCCAACTTCATTCCAGTCCCAAAATTTCTCATACCCTTTTAAGTTCTGTGGACTTGAAATATGTACCCTACATTTTTGTTACCATTGGCCTATGAGACTGAGTACCTAAAAGCCATAACTTAGTGCCTTGGTATCTCTTGCCTAATATTTAATTCCATATATTACACATTTTCATGACAGTGAGAGCTGTTTCCCACTCCATGCTCCAGTTGTCGTATCGGGGTTCTTTGCTTCAAATGGAAAGATCTTAATAAAAAAGAAAGCATGGTCTGACTAAGTGGATATCAGATAGCCCCTAGGATTGGAGGAAAAACTCAAACGCAAGCTTTGCAAAACACTAGATCAGGAATAGTTCTGGTGAACGTAACACTCAGCCTTTTTAGGGGTACACGGTCAAAACGATCGACCTGCAAGCATGTCTGGTCACTGAAGAGCTGTGCTCACTAGTCACATTAGGAGGAAGAAGAGCAGCGTCTCCTTAACTGTGTGTCTATCCGTTTGCCAGAAGATGTCATGCCACTTTTTGATTAACAGTCTCATCATTATTGTATTCAATTAGGGAGAATATGTTTCCCAAAATGAAATAGGAAGTTATTCCCAGGAGAAGGAGGAAAAGATGCTGGACAAGTGAGAACATGCAGTATCATCCACCCAGTCACCGGTTACATTCAACACCACTCTGGTATGTGTGAACAGGCTTTGTAAGTTGTAACAGCTTTATATATTGGGATCTTTAATTTACCAAAATATTTGGCTTTGGCAGAGCCTAGTTTCTGGACTGGCTTTGTTCTTATTTTGGCTGCCTTGAGTGCAGAATTCTATGTACCTTTTTTTATAAATCACAACACATCTTTTAAGGACAGAAAAAGGAAGGACCTAAGTGGGTTTTAATATCCAAAAGAGTAATAGTGTAAATCTCCCTTTCAACTTAAACCATACGGTTTTGCAAAGCAGTCGAAAAAAGGTCTGAAAAGCATTAATAGCCTTGACTAAATAGAAACAGACATCCGGCTAAGCACACAAACAGCCAGAAGACCAATGGGAAGTCAGAACTGTGCCATAAATACAATCAAAAAGACTCAATGGCATGGAGGACGCAGCACATCAGAGGTAAAACCTTTACCTATTATTAATTATGACAGTAATTTCTATCTTATAACATTTCACATAGCAACTGTAACCAAGAACATCTGCATTTTAAACTGAAGGTGCCTCATAGCTACAGGGTAGCAGGATAAAAGCACATATTCCAGGAGCTAAGGAGATGGGTTATGCCACACCCAAGCTTTCATTCAAGGCATCATGTGCTTTATCTGATGGTGGAAAAATAACAGCTTCCATATTACACAGTGGTATGCAATTCTACACAGAGTTTGGAGAAGAAGGGTGGATAATAAAAGGATTCTAAATTTCTTTTACATAGTCTGTGTCTTTTTTTTTTTTTAAGAAATGCCATTCAAAAATAATACCCTCTTCTCATAAGTATATTTAAATAAAAGTATAAACAGTCACAAATGTCTTTCATCTAGAAATAAACAGACAAAAACAGTCACGAAAGGCCAACCACTCTGTGATAAGCAGGATTTTATTTACATTCAAACCTCCTGATTCCTCTCATATCAGTTCAATCCAATGTCTGCTTCCCAAGATTCTTTATTATCAGTTCACACGAATCTACAGAATCCCTGCACCTGCTTTGCCAATGCCCAGCCCCCTGACTAGGCTTGTGATCTTCTTGTTCACTGGTGAACGACTTGCCCTTGACCTTTTTAAGTGAACATTGGGTTAGATGTATGAGAGTTCCTAGTATGGAGCTAACTTACCCTGACAAGCAATTCAATTCGGTCACTTCAGCTGCTGAGTTACGTCCAACTCTTTGCAACCCCATGGACTGCAGCACACCAGGCCTCCCTATCCATCACCAACTCCCAGAGCTTACTCAAATTCACGTCCATTGAGTCAGTGATGCCATCCAACCATCTCATCCTCTGTTGGCCCCTTCTCCTTCCACCTTCAATCTTTCCCAGCATCAGGACCTTTTCCACTGAGTCAGTTCCTTGCATCAGGTGGCTAAAGTATTGGGGTTTCAGCTTTAGTATCGGTGCTTTCAATGAATATTCAGAGGTAATTTCCTTTAGGATGGACTGGTTGGATCTCCTTGCAGTCCAAGGGACTCTCGAGAGTCTTCTCCAATACCACAGTTCCAAAGCATCAATTCTTCTGCACTCAGCTTTCTTTATGGTCCAACTCTCACATCCATACATGACCACTGGAAAAACCATAGCTTTAACTAGAGGGACCTTTGTTGGCAAAGTAATGTCTCTGCTTTTTAATATGCTGTCTGGGTATGTCATAGCTTTTCTTCCAAGGAGCAAACATTTTAATTTCATGGCTGCAGTCACCATCTGTAGTAATTTTGGAACCCAAAGAAATAAAGTCAGCCACTGTTTCCATTGTTTCCCTATCTACTTGCCATGAAGTGATGGGAACAGATGCCATAATCTTGGTTTTTGAATGTTGAGCTTTAAGTCAACTTTTTCACTTCTCTTTTACTTTCATCAAGAGGCTCTTTAATTCTCCTTTGCTTTCTGCCATAAGGTCACCTGCATATCTGAGGTTATTGATATTTCTCCCAACAATCTTGATTCCAGCTTGTGCTTCATCCACCCTGGTGTTTCCCATGATGTACTCTGCATATAAGTTAAATAAGCAGGGTGACAATATATAGTCCGATGTACTCCTTTCCAGTCTGTTGTTCCATGTCCAGTTCTAACTGTTGCTTCTTGACCCACATACAGGTATCTCAGGAGGCAGGCAAGGTGGTCTGGTATCCCCATCTCTTGCAGAATTTTCCACAATTTGTTGTGATCCACACAATCAAAGGCTTTGGCATAGTCAAGAAAGCAGAAATAGAAGTTTTTCTGGAACACACTTGCTTTTTTGATGATCCAACGTGTGTTGGAAATTTGATCTCTGGTTTCTCTGCCTTTTCTAAATCAGCCTTTTGAACATCTGGAAGTTCACGGTTCATGTATTGCCGAAGCCTGGCTTGGAGAATTTTGAACATTACTTTACTAGAGTGTGAGATGAGTGTAATTGTTCGGTATTTTGAGTATTCTTTGGCATTGCCTTTCTTTGGGATTGGAATGAAAACTGACCTTTTCCAGTCCTGTGGCCACTGCTGAGTTTTCCAAATTTGCTGATATATTGAGTGCAGCACTTTCACAGCATCATCGTTTAAGATTTGAAATAGCTCAATTGGAATTCCGTCACCTCCACTAGCTTTGTTCGTAGTGATGCTTCCTAAGGCCCACTTGCTTCGCATTCCAGGATGTCTGGCTCTAGGTGAGTGATCACACCATCATGATTATCTGGGTCATGAAGATTTTTTTGTATAGTTCTTCCGTGTATTCTTGCCACCTCTTCTTAATATCTTCTACTTCTGTTAGGTCCATACCATTTCTGTTCTTTATTGAGTCCATCTTTGCATGAAATGTTCCCTTGGTATCTCTAATTTTCTTGAAGAGATCTCTAGTCTTTCCCATTCTATTGTTTCCCTCTATTTCTTTGCATTGATCACCGAGGAAGGTTTTCTTATTTCTCCTTGCTATTCTTTGGAACTCTGCAGTCAGATGGGTATATCTTTCCTTTTCTTCTTTGCCTTTACCTTCTCTTCTTTTCTCAGCTCTCTGTAAGGCCTCCTCAGACAGCTATTTTGCCTTTTTGCATTTCATTTTCTTTGAATGGTCTTGATCACTGCCTCCTGTCCAAATTCATGAACTGCCATCCATAGTTCTTCAGGCATTCTGTCCATCAGATCTAACCCTTAAATCTCTTTGTCACTCCCACTGTTTATTCATAAGGGATTTGATTTAATTCATGATAGGATGGTCTAGTGGTTTTCCCTACTTTCTTCAATTTAAGTCTGAATTTGGCATTAGGAGTTCATGATTAGAGTCACAGTCAGCTCCCAGTCTTGTTTTTGCTGACTGCATAGAGTTTCTCCATCTTTGGCTGCAAAAATAATCTCAATCTGATTTCGGTATTGACCATCTGGTGATGTCCATGTATAGAGTCTTCGCTTGTGTTGTTGGAAGAGGGTATTTGCTATGACCAGTGCATTCTCTTAGCAAAACTCTGTTAGCCTTTGCCCTACTTCATTTGTACTCCCAGGCCAAACTTACCTGTTACTCCAGGTATCTCTTGACTTCCTACTTTTGCATTCCAGTCCCCTA
The DNA here is from genome assembly GCF_910594005.1 of Cervus elaphus. Classification (NCBI taxonomy): domain Eukaryota; kingdom Metazoa; phylum Chordata; class Mammalia; order Artiodactyla; family Cervidae; genus Cervus; species Cervus elaphus. Next base: position 63,224,487 of record NC_057833.1, on the reverse strand, counting down.
TGATGAAAAAGACTTCTTTTTTTGGTGTTAGTTCTAGAAGGTCTTGTAGGTCATCATGAAAAGTGAAAGTGAAAGTTAAGTCACTCAGTCGTGTCTGACTCTTTGCGACCCTGTGGACTGTAGTCCACCAGCTCCTCCGTCCATGGGATTCTCCAGGCAAGAATACTGGAGTGGGTTGCCATTTCCTTCTCCAGGGGATCTTCCCAACCCAGGGAGCGAACCCAAGTCTCCCGCATTGCAGGCAGACGCTTTAACCTCTGAGCCACCAGGGAAGCCCCTATAGGGTGCTTCATAGGTCATCACAGAACCATTCAAATTCAGCTTCTTCAGCGTTACTGGTTGGGGCATACACTTGGATTACCATTGATATTGAATGGTTTGCCTTGGAAATGAATAAAGGTCATTCCATCATTTCTGTGATGGCACCCAAGTACTGCATTTTGGACTCTTTTGTTGACTAGGAAGGCTACTCCGTTTCTTCTAAGGGATTCTTGCCCACAGTAGTAGACATAATGGTTATCCGAGTTAAATTCACACATTCCAGTCCATGTTAGTTCACTGATTCCTGAAATGTCAATGCTCACTCTTGCCATCTCCTGTTGGCAATCCTCCTGTGGGGGAATCAGGGTCTTGTTCTGATGGGCAGGGCCATGCTCAGTAAATCTTTAATCTGATTTTCTGCTGATGAGCTGGACAGTGTTCCCTCCCTGTTGTTTGGCCTGAGGCCAAACTATGGTAGGAGTAAATAATAGTAATGGTAGTAAAAGTCCTCCTCGATAGGACTTATGCCTGTGCTGTTGTGTTCAGTGACCCTGGCCCCACAGCACGCCACTGTCTACCCACGCCTCCACCAGAGACTCCTGGACACTCACAGGCAAGCCTGGCTCAGTCTCTTGTGGGGTCACTTCTTTTCTCCTGGGTCCGGGTGCACAGAAGGTTTTGTTTGTGCCCTCCAAGAGTCCATTTCCCCAGTCCTGGGGAAGTTCTGTAATCAAAGCCCACTGGCCTCCAAAGTTCAGTTCCCGAGGGTTCTCAGTCCCTCTGCCAGATCCCCAGGTTGAGAAATCTGTCCTGGGTCCCAGAACTTTCTTAACAGTGCAAGAATTTCTTTGGTACAATAGTTCTGCAGTTTGTGGGTCTTCTGCTCAGTGGCTCTATGATGGGGTTAATGGAGACCTCCTCCAAGAGGGCTCATGCCACATGCTGCGTGTCCCAGGTCTGCTGCTGCCAGAGCCCCTCTCCCTGCGGAAGGCCACTGCTGACCCGTGCCTCTGCAGGAGATATTCAGGCACTTCAAATGCCAGTCTGGCTCAGTATCTGTGGGGTCTCTGGGTCCTGGTGTGCACAACACTTTGTTTGAGCCCTCTGAGTATCTCTGGTGGGTATAGGGTTTGACTGTAAACATGATTTCTCCCCTCCTACCATCTTGCTGGGGCTTCTCCTTTATCCTTTGACCTGGGGCATCTTTTGTTGGTGGGATTCAACATTCTCCTGTTGATGGTTGTGATTGCAACCATCAGGAGCGAGTTGCAGTTTTGGAGTTCTCACAGGAGAAGATGAGCACACGTCCTTCTACTCTGCTATCTTGTGCTTATGAAATTGGGGCTAAGTTTTGGTATCCAGGACATACCCAGTTTCATATAATAACTATTAATAAAATCCCATGCTTTTGGGGTGTCTTATGGGCTAAACATCTGTTAAATATTTTATGTTCATCACCTGTGTTCCTTATTCCAGGTACATTTAGCAATACTGATAATGGACACCTGTTGTTGTTATTTTTTTTAATTGAAGCATTGTTGATTTGTAATATCATGCTAGTTTCAGGTGTAAAGTGAAGAGATTCAGTTATACATATTATACAAAAATACTTATGTGTATATACATATATATACTTTTTCAGATTCTTTTCCCATATAGGTTATTATAAAATATTGAGTGTAGTTCCATGTGTTATACTGTAGATCCTTGTTGGTTATCTGTTATATATATATATATATATATATATATATATATGTGTGTGTGTGTGTGTGTGTGTGTGTGTGTGTGTGTGTATGTATATATGTATAGTAGTGTGTGGACTTCCCTGGTAGCTCGGATGATAAAGTGTCTGCCTACAATGCAGGATACCTGGGTTCAATCCCTGGGTTGGGAAGATCCCCTGGAGAAGGAAATGGCAACCTTCTCCAGTATTCTTCCCTGGGAAATCCCATGGATGGAGGAGCCTGGTGGTCCAGTCCATAGGGTCACAAAGAGTCAGACGTGACTGAGCGACTTTACTTTCATTTTCACAGCGGTGTGTGTCTGTTTATCCTGACCTTTTATGTTACCCCTCCCTCCCCTCCCCCTACCTTTCCCCTTTGGTAACTATCCATTTGTTTTCTCTATCTGTAGATGACAGCTGTTGTTTGGACAATTCCCTATAAGAGCTCCACCTTCCCAAGATGCACACAGACATTTGCCTCCCCAGACTCCTCTGCAGCTAGGGTGGAGGTGTGGCATCAACTCAACCTGATGGAACTCCCCTGCAAGACTTCATTCGGCATCAAGGGACCTGAGGTCAGGGGCTCTGCATGGTGGTGGGGATGCTCATTTTCATGGCATGGTGGAAGCAGAATTTGGTGACAGTGGTGAATCCGGGAGAGTTCCTCTCCACAAGGGCTCAGTGGGTAGCAGCTGTGGTGGAAGCTTCCTCATTTATCTGATTCTTCCTCGTGATTTAGGATGTTGTCCATTGCTCTGAAACTTTACAACTGAGCCTGTGACTTCATTACTCCCATTGACTTTATAAGCTGCCTAATAGTCTTAAACTTTTCAATTTCACCTTAAAATAGCCAAAGTGGATTCTGTTGTTTGCAACTAAGAAACCCAGGCAATACTGTACTATTAACATTATCCTCCTTTTCACTGTACAATAAATTAAGACACCTGGACATTAAGTCATTCGGCTAATACCACACAAAGAGCCGATGTGTTGGAGCTAGTATGCAATCAGTAACTTTTTAATACTTCATACCTTTAACTTTCTCCCCCAGAGAGGCAGTCTTCTGAACAGTTAACAATCCTATATTCCTTGGGGTGCATTTGTGCCCGATCTGTTTCTGTCCTACTTGAAATATAATTGCTTGACAGGGTTGTGTTCATTTCTGCTATATACCAAGGTGAGCCAGCGGTATGTGTACATCTATCCCCTCCTGCTGAGTCTCCTACCCCCATCCCACCCCTCCAGGTCATCACAGAGCACCAGCTGAGCTCCCTGTGTGGTTCAGCAGCTTCCCGATATTAACACGGACTCATGGAATCCAGAAAAATGGCACTGATGAGCCTGTTTGCAGCGCAAGAACCGAGCACAGATGTAGGGGATGGGCTTGTGGACACAGCAGGGGAAGGAGAGTGTGGGATGAACGGAGAGAGCAGCACTGAAGCATTCATCACCACGTGTAACATAGACGGCTAGTGCGAAGACGCTTTATCGCACAAGGAGTTCAGCCTGGTGCCCTGGGATGACCTGGGCGGGTGGATGGGGGAGGTGGGAGGGAGGTTCAAGAGGGAGGGAACGTGCACGTACTTATGGCTGATTCCCTGTTGTAAGGTAGAGACGAACACAACATTGTAAAGTGATTATCCCCCAATCAAAAATAAATGTACAAGGAAGTTCCACACACAAGAAAAGAACGTCTTCACAGTCTCAAGAGTTACACTGCAGAAGCTACAGAAAGAATAGGGGATCGTAGCAGACCGAGGAGGATTAGAAGCAAGGAATACATGTGCAAAAAGTTTTACAGGTAAACTCTGTTTCACAGAAACATCCATTTGAGGCACATGAATTCTGGTCATGTCTTTTGGTTGTCTAGAAAGCACAGTCTGAAAATTAGAGCATCCCTGAGTAGGTGACATCAATGGTGTTCAGAGAAATTAGACTTTTTAACATTATGGGTTGTCTACTTGGTTTCCAATTTGCTCACAATATCATCCCTCACCTCTGCCCCTGGAGCCTGTGTTCACTCTTGGAATACACAGCCCTGATTTTTGGTATCACAAGGGATGCTCAGCTTGCATTATTAGTGAAGCCTTTGAATCCCTTCTTGCTTATCTTCCCCACATATTGTGTGGCGATACACAATTCTCTAGAACTGTTTTGTTCAATGTCCTTTGACTTTGAATTTAGTGTGTTCTCAAAGATCAGTAGAATGAGTTTCAAGCTGTCCTGTGAATAGCCAAGCATCCTTGGTTTCTAAGAAAGCTGTTTTTGTTTGGGCTCTGAGTGAGTTGCTTTGTGTTGAGAGCCTTCTATTGCCCTTCCTTGTCCTTTATTAATTAGATACTTAAATGGGTCTTTTAAAAACTAAGGTTCCCATTATTACATTTAAACTGTGCTTTCATTATTACTGTGCATGAATTTTCCACCCTTCTTAAACTTCAATTACATTTTTCCAATGGAGATTAAGTACAGCATAGATTGCTTGCAAAGAATATAGTCCAAATTGATGGAGATGGGTTTTTTCTTTCTTAAGGCCTCCTCAAAGACCACAGCTTCAGAAATCTAAACACCAAAGTCCTAAACTGATGACTCCAAGCCTACAGTAACCATCAGGATCTTCTCTGAACAACAGAATTCACAGCAGATCTTTCAAACAAGGGAAGTGGCTATTCGGAAGTATGAGATAGCGTCAGAACAAAAGGGGAAAGAGGAGATGGTGAGATAGCCCAGACAGTAACAATGGCAGGAAGGTGCTCTTGGTTTCTAGGGCTGGAAGGACAGCAGGAAGAAGTGGTCCCACCAGTGCTGGGAGCCAGGGCCTGTCCCCAGAGGCAGGGTGGCCACCGCTGGAGGCGCAGTGCGGGGCAGAGAAGCGGGAGGAGACGCGCTGGGTTTTCCCTCCTTCCAGTCCAGTCTCCTCCTAAGACCTTCCATCCCTGGAGCTCCAGCTGGCAAGGGAAGCCGGGACACATGCATTTCAGTCCTTCGTGACACACAGCAGAGCTGGGACAGTCCCCGACTCCAACAGCCACCTAAGGAAAAGTCTGGAACAGGGCAGGATTATGTCTGAAACTGCTTCCACATACTCTTCTGTCTGTAAGTTATTTAATGGGGCTTTTTGGAGGCAGCTGTTTTGGGGGGGGAGTCTCTCATCCTATGAAAAGCTGTCCTGATAATACACACAAAACGTTCTCTGATGTCATCAGATGATGGTTATTTTTTAATTATTAGTTTATTTGCCTTGCCTGATGATGAGCTATTACTTATTCTGTCTCCTATATATAGAACCTGAGATAGGATTGCTGCTAATGAAGTCTTATAACAATTCTTATTAGGATGCTTTTATTCCATAAACTGGCAAGTTTCTGGTATGCCTTCAACTCCATTCCCATTATTCTAATCATGTAATGTCTAGCAATAGCATCACATTAAAATTTCAAAGCATTTTTCTCTGTTCTCTGACAAAATAAAATCTCTACTTGTTTACAGATGGCAATTCCTATTTTGAGTCATGAAATGGGGAGGATATGAGGAACTTTCTGGTGGATCGTGCTAAAGGTAGCAAAAGGGAAGTTAGGCTAAATGACATTCCACAGAAGTGCTAAGGGATGGTCAGTGACCAAGGTGTGCCAAAGGCAAAGGGGGAGAACGTGGTGAGGACCTAGGGGGACGGGGCGGCCGCTGACGGGTGGGGCAGAGGGAGGAAGGGGCCCAGAAGTCAGGCCACAGACACTCAACCAGCACCTCCCACCTGCCAGGCACTGTCCCAGCTGCTGGCAATAGAGGAAAAGGCAAGACAGAGAGACTGTGTTCTTTCACAGAGGTGATGTTCTAAACGGGAACGGAAAGCAAAGCTAGTTCAAAATCCATCAGGATTTCAGGCTGGGGGGCTGGAGCGGGGAGGTGATATTTACTGAATGGGGAACCCCCAGAGAGGTGGCCAGGAGCTCTCTCTCTCAGATGATGGCTTTGACAATGACCCCTGAATGGGGAGCTCAAGAAAAAGCATGCTAGACAGAACATCCTTCCAGACGCCACAACAGACTTGGCATTTTTTGAGGACTCGAAAGGCAGCTTTGTGGCTAGTACACGCTGAAGGAGGCAGAGAGGGCTGAAATGCGTTGGCTGCTGCAGCAGCTGCATTTTATTAAACCCACAAATTAGGGTGGAACCATTATTCCAGGGTGACTGTGAGACAAATAACACTGGGATTGTAAAGAAGAGATTCTGTTCTGGGAGGCATGGGGTTAGGTGCTTAAAAGACGTAAAGATGAATAAGGCACAGTCCCTGCCTCTCAGGATTCCCAGCGAGAGGGGAAGAGACCAGAAGCAGAAATCAACATGTATCAGGTGAACCAGTTGTGCAAAAGAATAACATTCCGATCAGACAGCAAAGTGCTAAGGAAGACATTATTTTCATGAAGAAATGTAAGAAATAAATGCTTCCAAGGTGAAACAAAAGAGTTCAGCTCAGGCAGAAGTGACAAGGGACCATTTCAGGTGGCGCGGTGTCAGCCTAGCCAGAACTCCAATCATGGGGTTTGCAGCCAGAAGGGACCTTCGTTATCACTGAAGTCAACCCTTTCACTTCCCAAAGAAGAAATGAGAGAGGTTAAATGACTAGCTCAAGGTCAGGAAACTGACACCTGCTCAGGAATCTTTCTAGAACATATTTTTCTTCTTTTTTGCATATAATAATAGCATGGTCATAGGTATCAGCTTGAACCAAAGCTCCACACATTCTGAAACACAACTTAAAAGTATGGTTCAGCTGGTTTCATTCACTCGTTTATTCATTCAACAAATATTGATTGAAAATATGCCTATCATATGTCATGGAACATCTATCATATGCTATTGAACATTTTATGCTAATCATTGCACTCTTGCACAGTGAATCAAAAACCCAAGTTAAAAACAAACAGTTGTTATTTCCCTTTAGCTGGATGTAATGGAAAGCAAGAAGTCATTATAAGTAGAACCATAATTTTCCCAAAGCATGACAGTAATTCTGGGCTTCTTGTCTATAAATAGGTTGGTCCAGTCTAAATGGACCCCACTGCACTTTAAATCACAATTACTAAGTAAGCATCCATGAACAGCTGATGTTGGGATTGTATGATGTAGATGAGCAAACTTCATACTAGGGCATTTAAAGATATGTCTGTGGGATGACGGATAGCCTATATGGAACATAAATGCTCAGCTGCTCAGAATTCTTAGCAGGTCTCTGAATTCTGTCTAAAAATATTGGCAGCAACATCTGCCCTCATTGTCAAAGCATGCTGAGAAGGCTTTAATATTCACCCGGAACAGGTAGACGCTTGGTTTTCAGGGGGCTGAATAAAGATCCTTTCCCCAGCAATTTGTGTAGACTGCATTTAAACTTCCTTGGAAATACTGAAAACTGTTGGAAATTTAAATTCTAGTTTCAGGAAGATTGGTATTTGTTAAAGAAACCATTCGTTGGGAGTCAAAAGACAGGTTCTAACATCATCTGCGCTGTGAACAAGCCCGTGTCTCGGAATGTCGCCCTGTCCATTCTGTGTGCAGTTCCCTCTGCTCTAGGGGCCACCTGTGGGCAACAGACGGGTGGTCTTCTGATCCACGAACATATCCTGGGCTTTCGAACCCCAGTGCCTTTGTTCATGCTATGCCCTCTGTCTGCAATCTCATTCCCTTGTTTCTGCGCCTAAAACAAGACAAAATGAAACAAACCCTGCTCTTTCTTTCAGGCTTACCTTAAAATTGACTTCCACCTTTATCAGTAGAAATGATCCCTTCTTCCCCAACAGTCTACAGTTTTATCATGTACAAGGTCTTACTATGTGCTGTGTACTTCATACTCATCTATCCAACTTAATTCTCACAACAACTTCCCCGCATCTAGAGTGGGGAATGAGAGCCGCTGTCAAGTCACTAGCAGGTGGTCGAGCTGAGATCTGACCCCTGAACATTTGACTTATCTTCCTTATTTTCTAGCTATCTGACCTCTACCAGCCAAATATACTGGAACTAGTTTTATAGATCTCTACTTACACTATGGAACGTGAATCTTTAAATGGAAGCCCAAGATCAAGAGGACTTAGGCTTAAGGGGAAAAAAAACAGCTCATTCATACACCTGAGTTGATGTTCTGCCATGTTGATGGCAAGCTTGAGGTCTGTTAGAACAAAACAGTGATTCATTGAGCAGATTTGAATCTGGAAAGCACATTTTTCAGAGACCCAGAAATTCTGATACTCAGTTCCTTAGCTTTTCTATCTCTGATCTATTTAAGACACATGTATTACCTATCATTTTGCAACAGGTCCTTGAATGAGTCCCTCTTATTTTTCTAAAATACTTCATTTATTTATTTCATATAAATATCATTAAATATATTTATAATTTTTGTATATATAAGAAATTGTAGGGACCTAACAGAAGCAGAAGATATTAAGAAGAGGTGGCAAGAATACACAGAAGAACTATACAAAAAAGATCTTCATGACCCAGATAATCACAATGGTGTGATCACTCACCTAGAGCCTGACATCCTGGAATGTGAAGTCAAGTGGGCCTTAGGAAGCATCACTACGAACAAAGCTAGTGGAGGTGATGGAATTCCAGTTGAGCTATTTCAAATCCTGGAAGATGATTCTGTGAAAGTGCTTCACTCAACATGCCAGCAAATTTGGAAAACTCAGCAGTGGCCACAGGATTGGAAAAAGTCAGTTTTCAATCCAATCCCAAAGAAACGCAGTGCCAAAGAATGCTCAAACTACTGCACAATTGCACTCTTCTCACACGCTAGTAAAGTAATGCTCAAAATTCTCCAAGCCAGGCTTCAGCAATACGTGAACCATGAACTTTCAGATGTTCAAGCTGGTTTTAGAAAAGGCAGAGGAAGAAGAAATCAAATTGACAACATCTGCTGGATCGTCAAAAAAGCAAGAGAGTTCCAGAAAAACATCTATTTCTGCTTTATTGACTATGCCAAAGTCTTTGACTGTGTGGATCACAATAAACTGTGGAAAATTCTTAAAGAGATGGGAACACCAGACCACCTGACCTGCCTCTTGAGAAATCTGTATGCAGGTCAGGAAGCAACAGTTAGAACTGGACATGGAACAATAGACTGGTTCCAAACAGGAAAAGGAGTGCGACAAGGCTGTATATTGTCACCCTGCTTATTTAACTTGTATGCAGAGCACATCATGAGAAATGCTGGGCTGGAGGAAGCACAGGCTGAAGTCAAGATTGCTGGAGAAATTCAATAACCTCAGATATGCAGACGACACCTCCCTTATGGCAGAAAGTGAAGAAGAACTAAAGAGTCTCTTGATGAAAGTGGAAGAGGAGAGTGAAAAAGTTGGCTTAAAGCTCAACATTCAGAAAACTAAGATCATGGCATCCAGTTCCATCACTTCATGGCACATAGATGGGGAAACAGTGGGAACAGTGGCTGTCTTTATTTTTCTGGATTCCAAGATCACTGCAGATGGTGATTGCAGCCATGAAATTAAAAGACGCTTACTCCTTGGAAGGAAAGTTATGACCAACCTAGAGAGTATATTAAAAAGCAGAGACATTACTTTGTCAACAAAGGTCCGTCTAGTCAAGGCTCTGGTTTTTCCAGTGGTCATGTATGGATGTGAGAGTTGGACTATAAAGAAAGCTGAGTGCCAAAGAATTGATGCTTTTGAACTGTGGTGCTGGGGAAGACTCATGAAAGTCCCTTGGACTGCAAGGAGATCCAACCAGTCCATCCTAAAGGAGACAAGTCCTGGTTGTTCACTGGAAGGACTGATGCTGAAGCTGAAACTCCAATACTTTGGCCACCTGATGCAAAGAGCTGACTCATTTGAAAAGACCCTGATGCTGGGAAAGACTGAGGGCAGGAGGAGAAGGGGATGACAGAGGATGAGATGGTTGGATGGCATCACCAACTCGATGGACATGAGTTTGGGTGGACTCCAGGAGTTGGTGATGGACAGGGAGGCCTGGCATGCTGCGGTTCATGGGGTCGCAAATAGTTGGACATGACTGAGCGACTGAACTGAACTGAACTGAACTGAATACTTATACTTAGTGAGCATCTATTATTTTTAAGGCAGTATAGAGGATTCACAAAAGTATAAGGTAAAATCCATGCCTGCTAAACCAGACATCAGTGAGATGAGACATGTGTACACATAACTATAATGTAATTTTGTATAACTATTACATTTTAGGGGAAACGCTATTGACATTTCATTAATCTAGATTCACACTTTTAAGCCACCATCATTTTGCAGTACATTTCCACTCTCATGCCTAAGATAGAACAAGTTGAAAATGGAGGGATGGGAAGAGTACAGACAAAGCATAGAAGGGAAGCTAATGTATATGAAACAAATCACAAACATAAAACACCAGGATAGTGCTGAATACCATCTCAAAAACTCACATTCACTTTTGTTGCAAATGACACATTATAAGTCAGGATAGTTATAGTCAGTAAACCATCCAAAACGTTGCCCCAAACAGTCACGCTATAAATACATCATGTTTTCTCCTGCCACATCCATGCAGAATTGCAACTTACCTAGGATTGAGGTCATCAGTGTCTCACCCATCTGGGAGTTCTTTTTTAATACCTATAGCTCTCACTCTCCTTCCTTTAGGCAAATGAGCAGAGTGCCATCAAAATGCATTCTTAATTCATAAGCAGATAATGCTTGGAGTTGGCAAGCCTCACAGCTGTGTACAGTGTTGGCATCCATTCCTTGCCCAACACACCAGCAACTGCTCCACAGCCAAATCCCCTGTTAAGTCCTTCACCACACTGTTTATGTCGCCTGTAAGGCCTCCAGAACATATTTGTGTATCTAGTCTTTGTCAGCCCAGAACTAGGAGCCCGATCATATTGCTTAGGACAAATGTTGCTCCTAACATGGGTTATTTCTTCTCATAGTTCATCAACTTATTTATCCGTAACAACTCTTCTCCGGCTATCACTGTCTAGAGATGTTTGGAGAGCTGGTCTTCAGTGATCACTTCTGCACCAATGGTTAAAGATGCTAGCTAAGAACTACATCTTTGTGTTTTTTAAAAAGGACTTTAGAGATAAAGAATTGTCATTTCGTGAAGGCTTCTTTATGATTGATTCATCTCTTGGTTGCAAATGACATTGCAGATGAAACCCTGAATTCCTACTGAAATGATCTGCACACCTAGGGCCTTGGGAGTGTATTTTACTCACTGTTATATCCCTGCACCTCACACAAAGCTTCCAGGATGGGCGGTCAGTGCCCTGATGTTGAATCCAACTGACTGAAAAGTTGTGGTTCATTTTGTTTATGCTGTGGATGGAAATCTGCTAATCATGTGGCTCAAGTTCAGGGGAACATTCTTGGATTGTTCCAAGGAACCTGGGTAGCGAGATAAACGGTAGGTAGGAAGCTTGGGAGAGTTTTGCCTTGAGTTTCCAAATCTAAGGAACATCTTTAATCAACCTATCTGTTTTGCCTTTGTGCTGTGGATCCTACTCAATATTTACCCCTCAAGCAGACACTTGGTTAAAAGAAAGACAAGCAACAGTGACTGTATATTGGGTTGGCTAAAAAGTTCACGCGGGTTTTCCGCACCATCTTACAGAAACTTCTGAGCAAGCTTTTTTGCCGACGCGTGCAGAGAGGAAACCGGGGCTACCTCTTCTACTCTCTTTATGGCGGAGCGTTTGCCCTTTGAACACACCTCTGCCGTTGTCTTCTGGCTGAAATCTGCGTCAAGCTGCCCTGTTTGGTCATGTGTGTGATGACCGCAGGAGGACGCGCCGTTGCACAGTGGAGGCCGCGCGGCGCCCCCCGCTCCGGGTCGGGCTCCCTTCATCAGCGTCTCCCCGCGCCTCCCTGCAGCTCGGTCCTCACTCTTCAGCGGTGAAAGCTCCAGCAACCGACCGCAGCCTCTCCAGAAAGAAAGAGGACCTGCCACTTTAAATTTTCAGCAGGCAACTGGCATTTTATTATTTACGTAGTTCATGTCATTATGTTGGATAATATAACAAATGATGCAATCAGAGCCACAGGAAATTTAAAGTGGTGTACACCTGTTCTCACCTGGGAGAGGAGCGGAGCTCATATACAACCTCCCCAGCTGAAAGGCAGCAGCAGGCAAAGGCTTTGCACGGAGCTCTGCTCCCAGACTGACGGATAGACCAAGCTGGAGGACATGAAATAAAATCCCTCTAACCTTCTTGGATGAGCTTCAGACCTGGCTTTTTTATAAAATGGCCTTTCCTCTCATTGGAAATAAAAAAAAATTGGGGGCAGGAAAATTGGTCTCCTAAACTGCCATTGAGGCAGAAAGGTGAAAATCAGGTATGGATCACAACTCTTTCTTTCTGAGCTGGCTGAATATGACAGCTGGCCCTAGAGACAGACCTGTTGGTCAATAACGCTCTTACTTTTGTTTGGAAATTGTATGCGGAGGAAATGAGATGGTGTTTGCTGCTGTGAATGAACCTTGGGAGTATATTAATATTTCTCAAAAGAAATTACTCATGGGTCGTGTCAAAAGAGCCGTGCTCTACCCCATGACCTCCTTTTAACCTCCTTGAGAAATTTGAAATTATTCAAAGAAAAAAATGACAAATATATAAACCAGTCTAGTGTATGGCTGTTCTTTGTGAGTCACGTTGATGTTGAGATAGTGTCGGGATGGGTGGGGTACGGGAACACTGACTCCCGAGTTCACAGCAGGTTCCTGAAGGAGGGTAACATTCAGGCAAAACCTCTGTTTTTTTGTCAAGCTTTTGTCCCAAATCCTAATGGAGTCTTCTACCTAGCCAAGTTTACCTAGGAGAGCTGCCAGATAAAATATAGGATTCCCAGCTAAATTTAAATTTTAGATAAACAGATCATCTTTTAAGGTAAGCGTGTCCCAAATATTGCATGCTAGAGATATAAAATATAATTCATACCCCCAAAACATCCAGCTCAGTGAGAAAAGACATACAGACATATAATATAATGGAATGTTAACTAAACCACAACATACTAAATATTATACATATTAAATATTTTTATACATATTAAATATTTTATACCAAAATAATGCATGTGTGCATGCATGCTAAGTTGCTTCTGTCATGTCCAACTCTGTGCAACCCCATGGACTGTAGCCTGCCAGGTTCCTCTGTCCATGGGGTTCTCCAGGCAATAATATGGAGTGGGTTGCCATGCCCTCCTCCAGGGGGTCTTCCCAACCGAGGGAATGAACCCGTGTCTCTTATGTCTCCTGCATTGGCAGGTGAGTTCTTTACCACTAGCACCACCTGGGAAACCCAATGCATACAATATACTATAAAGGAATCCCAAATGTTGCATAGGACATATTTATACTAAAGATTATTTATTGTTTATCCAAAATTCAAATGTAACCAGGGCACTGAGTGTTTCTGTTGGTTTGGCTTGGTTTTTGCTAAATCTGGCAACTCTACTACGAAGGAAAGGACTCCTGGTACCTGGGCTATCTGTCCGCCTAAGGTGAGTCCCCTGTTTGGCCGCTTTCATCTGGACGCACATCTCAATCGCATACATCAGTCCCAGCTCATTTCCCAGCAAAAGTGAAGTCGCTCAGTCGTGTCTGACTCTTTGTGACCCCATGGACTATAGCCTACCAGGCTCCTCCATCCATGGGATTTTCCAGGCAAGAATACTGGAGTAGGTTGCCATTTCCTTCTCCAGGTGATCTTCCTGACCCAGGGATTGAACCCGGGTCTCCTGCGTTGTAGGCAGACGCTTTACCGTCTGAGCCACTCGGGAAGCCCATTTCCCAGCAAAGGACACCACTATAAGGAAGTGGAGGAAAGTTCTTTCCTGAAAGTCTACAGTGCATGTGCCGCATCCCCTCGGTCCAGGCTTCCCCAGGAAGCTGGCCCAGCTCTTCCGTCAGGTCGACCATGTATGAAAAGAGAGGCCAGGAAGGGCCAGATTGATTCTGGCCCCCTGAGCTCCAGGACTTCCATCTTTACCCTCAGATCTCCACCACCGAGCACTGTGAGGCAGCACATGACCTTGGACACGGCCCATGGACAGCAGCACCATGGGCATCCTCGGGGTGGAGATCGTTTCCTCTGAAGCACAGGGGGGCCTATTTCAGGGCCTCTGCCAATTCTCACATGATCTTGGTATGCAAGTTAAACTGATGTGTTCACAAGAAGTTTATAGCATGCATATTTTTTATTCTTTACTTTCCACAATAAATACATGTGAAACACCAGAGCCACAGAAAAAGTAGGGTCAGTCCTCACTTTCCTATTGTCCAGTCACCTACCTGTGATAGAGCATGTCTTCTGGAGAACTATCCAGCTGAGCATAGGAGATGCTTCCACCTCTCGGAGTATTTTTGGTTCTTCATGATCATCCTTATGAGAATCTTCATCCATTTGATAATGCCTACTTCAAAGAAGATTAATTAACATCCATAGCTATGACTTTCAAATGTGTATGTATTAGAACCATCTTGGGGGGAGGTTTCAAAACATAGGTTTGAATTTCTTTTTTTTTTAACCTTAGCTATATGAAGTGGTACTGTTTTTAATCTCCATTAAATTTTTTAAATTTTTGTATTGGGACATAGTTGATGAACAATGTTGTTAGTTTCAGGTGAATTTCTGATTTAGTAGGTCTAGTCCTGAGGTGAAGCTTGAGGACTTGGATTTGTAATATGAGCCCAAATGATGCTGACTCTGCTGGCCCACAGGCTACACTTAGAACTACTGGGCTACAAATTAATCTTCCTTATTGTCTTCTCACGGACATGAGACCAGTATCCTATTAAAGTGACCATCAGACACCTTCAAATCAATTTCAGAAAATAAACACATATGTCTGTATGTGTGTGTAGATGCACACATGTAATATATATATGTATGTCTATAAATTACTTTGAAGGGCAATAATTGACACTGTGGTTCTTACATATCTTACATATCTCTGCTCTTGGAGAATTTTTTTTTTCTATATCTGAAAATATATTTCCCTTCCACCCCAAACCGCTATGTACATAATATTAATCCTTAAAGATAACACCTTTGCAAATAAATTAACTTGTAGTTATAAACTGCTAATTAAAAATTATATTTTTTAGTTTAATAAGTAATACATATTTTAACAAAAAATTTAAAATAAAGCACCTTCCAAAGAAAGTGTACAAGTTACCTGGAATTGCATTGTCCAGAGAACCCCTATAATTGTTATATTATAGATCTTTCCTATCTTTTTTGTTTTCCCTTCTTTTTGCTATTTTATGAAATTGGAACCACATTGTATATACAGCTTTGTAATTTTTTTTTTAACCAAATGATAGACTGTGGGCATTTCCCTGTGACATTAAATGTGTCATCACATTTAAATGTGTTGAATGTGACAGCATTCAACAATATGATTTTTGAAGAATACAAAGTGTTGTTTTACAGACATATGCCATCATTTTTTTGTTTATTCCCTGTTGCTAGACATTCAAAGTATTCCCTAATATATATAGGGCCAAGAGAAATTTTCAGGTTAAAATATCATCTTGGATGGTAACCACAGTAAAACATCATCTGATTTTCAATGAAAATAACTGTAAAGATGAGAAAACAATGAAAACTCACAGCAATTCTAAAAACTTTGATTATGAACAATTTAATGCAAGACTCTGAAAGGACTCAATGCTAATCATAAGACAAAAAGACTCAGCAAATCAAAACTATTTGTTTTCATTTCATGAAATGCCTAATCTTCACCCCTATGAAACAGAAACACTTGGGAGAAAAAGATACAGTATGTTCTCCCACTATCTATCCCCTACTCAGAATTAGGACCTTTACCAAGCAGAAAATGAGAAGCTGTTCTTTGCAATAGAGCTGTTGCTTCTGAAGGATGTTCATTGTTTTCCTTCCACACCATGTATTCTATACCACTACAGAGACAGCTATACCCGAAATGAAAGCAGATAAAACAAACGCTATGCTGATGGTAATGCCTCCAACCCTGGAGAGGATGTAGCCCCCAAAACAAAGTGTCAGTCAGGAACACAGAGCTAACGCTAGGAACGTGTATCAATGAGTATGTATGTATATTTCAGGATTTCACCTGTTGACAGCACGGTAAATCTAGACGGTAGCAATTGTAGATGGCATCTCGGTAAGGCAGAGATACAACAGGTGGGTGCCTTCTAGAGGTAGCTATTGAACTTGGAGTAAACGCATTAACTTGCCTCTAGTTGTCATGATAAGTAAAAAAAAATGTCACAATTATGCAAGTGGACAGACCCAAGGGAAGCCACACACACATCTTGTTTGTTGACATGTGCCAAGGTTGTAACAAAAGTGAAAAGAAAGCAGCATGAAGCCTATGAGGAAATAAAACCAATATGGAAGGCTCAGAGGAGGAGTGTAATTATGAAAATTATCAACTGCTAGTTCAGAAAAAAAATTCCATGACATTTTGGCATCTCCAATTGATACAAGGAAAAATTCCTTCAATGAGGAGGAGCTAAGGAAGAAAGCCAAGAAGCTGTCATGGAAAGGCAACGATACGAGCTAAAAGTAGGTGTGGCTGGGTTGTGGAGGGACTGCAGATAAATGATGAACATAATAGTAGTTGTAACCTGGGATCTGGGACCCTTTGCTGCAATGGTTGCATGTGGACAAATGTCTTCTCAAACAACAAAATACGAAGAAACTATAGGTGACTAAAATTAACTGCATGCATGGGCAGTTGGGGCAAAATACGGACAATAAGATATAAAAAGACCAAAAAGCCTACCTGCCACTTCTGAAGAGCTGAGAGCAAAAGAGAGTGTCAGGAGCAAAAGCAGGGTATGGTGCATGTCCACTGTACTCAACACCACTGAAGGGGTGAGAAAACCTCCCAGGCCACCCCTCCTGCCCAACCCCGGGCCTGCCCCTTTTCTCACTGGTTTCAGGGAACCAACCTGCCCCCCACCCCACCCCACCCCACCCCTGCCGCAGGAGCTAGCAAGCAAGAAAGCTGCATATGGAGCTGACTCATTGCACGTGTGTTCTCGGTAAGGTCATCCATGTCCTGATTTCCTCATCTCTAAACTGAGCCTGATGAAATCCAAGGCACAGAGCTGTTAGGGTTACATCAGAACGTCTGCATGCTGATGCCTGGCATCTTGCGGGCAGGTACTAAATGCTGTGTGTTTTTTTGTTTTTTGTTTTTTTTTTTATATTGGAGTAGAGTTGATTAGCAATGTTGTGCTGGTTTCACCTGAAACCAGCAGAGTGACTCACTTGCACATAAATGTGTTTGTTTTTAAATGAAAAGAGCAATCCAACTATATACTAACAATGACGCACATCAAACCCCAACAAAAAGGGTGCCATTAAACCCTAAAGTGCATGTGAAATATATTTAATGAATGTCCAGGTGGCACTAGTGGTAAAGAACCTCCTGCCAATGCAGGAAACACAAGAGATGCAAGTTTGATCCCTGGGTCGGGAAGATCCCTTGGAGAAGGACATGACAACACACTCTAGTATTCTTGCCTGGAAAATATCCATGGCCTGAGGAGTCTGAGGGGCTGCAATCCATAGGGTCACACAGAGTCAGACACCACTGAAGTGACAGCATGCACGCACACAAGTCAAAGGAAACAATGTTGAAGGGCTAACAATAGACAAAGTAGAACTTGGTGCAACAGAAAAAAAGAGTTACTTGTCTTGAAAGGTCATTTTATATTAATAATAAGTATATTTAACAAAGAAAGTATAAAAATCACAAACTTCCTGTACCAAACAAAATCACAGTTGCACAAAGGAAGTGGACATTCTTGTAACTAAAGTGGAATTACAGGTATATTAAGTGAAAGTTTTAAAACTTTTCCCTAAGCCTTGCCAGAAAGAAGGGGTAGAAAGTGAGAAAAAGAATAGTATAATGTTGGACACCAAAATCATAAATAATGAAGGAAATGATTAGCACTTTTTACTAATTTTTCAGTTTAAGTTTTAATGAAAAAATATACAATAAACAACAACTTGGAAAGAAGCTGGGGACATATTTGACAAAAGGATAATACTCCTAGAAATTTGAATTTAAATAAGAACATACGAAATGATGAAAAGAGATAAACAGGGAAAATCATATACTGATAAAGACAGGAAGCAGACATTACAATTATCAAGCAATTCATAGAAACATTTTTGTTGAAGAAAATGAAAAACTAAGAGTTCAGAGACTGTGCACAAAATGGGGAAATGTTACTGCTGAAGGTGAAATCCAGTTACCAAGTCTAGGCTCTGGGGAACAGAGGCCGTGCTAGAAAAAGCTGATGAAGGTCTTCTAAAGCCAAAACGTCGCACCTACCTGTGGTTCACATTAAGAAAGAAGTGTCTCTGAGTGTTGTTGGTTAGCTGGTGATGGACTGGACTTGGTTAACAAAGCACGGGGTGACTGCAAGCACCTTTGGATTGTGACATCAACTGCTCTGCTTCATATGTGAGGCGTCCAAATGGAATCCCTACTTCCCAAGAGGGGAGGTGATCAGGTCAGGTTGTCAATTTCATATTGTTAATCTTTTTTTACAATGAGCAGCTATATTTTTATAATCAGAAACAATAATAAATACACAGTTGAGTTTTGAACAACCTGGGAGTTAGGGGTGTTGGCTCTCTGAGCAGCAGAAAAACCAAGTATTGATATAACTTTACAGTTGGCCCTCCATATCCTGGGTTCTGCATCTGTGGATTCAACCAACCAGATTTTGTAGTACTGTAGTGTTTGCCACTGAAAAAAATTCCCATAAAAGTATATTCATGCAGTTCAAACTCCCCCTGTATTGGTCAACTGTACTTGTATTTTGAAAACAAAAAGTAAATTTTGACTCAAACTGAGTCATGAAATCATGAAGCAGCTCACTACTTTCAAGAAAAAATATGTGAAAGAAATATTAAAAAAAAATTTTTAAACCATCTCTCATATTTCCTGATTTTGAGGGATGGGATTTAGGAATGCATAAGAATTGATGCTTTTGAACTGTGGTGTTGGAGAAGACTCTTGAGAGTCCCTTAGACTGCAAGGATATCAAACAAGTCCATCCTAAAGGAAATCAGTCCTGAATGTTCATTGGAAGGACTAATGTTGAAGCTGAAACTCCAATACTTTGGCCACCTGATGCGAAAAACTGACTCATTCGAAAAGACCCTGATGCTGGGAGGGATTGGGGGCAGGAGGAGAAGGGGATGATAGAGGATGAGATGGTTGGATGGCATCACCGACTCAATGGACATGAGTTTGAGTAAACTCTGGTAGTTGGTGATGGACAGAGAGGCCTGGCGTGCTGCGGTTCACGGGGTCGCAAAGAGTCGGACATGACTGAACTGAAGTTAAGAAACCGACTCAATGGAAGTGAGTTTGAGCAAACTCCAGGAGACAGTGAAGGACAGGGAAGCCTGGCGTGCTGCAGTCCATGGGGTCGCAAAGAGTCAGACATGACTCAGCGACTGAACAACAGCGAAGTTAATGAAAAGGCTGCAGTGCTCAATGGGAGGCCCTTCTGTATTGCACAGGGAATATTCCAAGGCTGTCGCAGCAAGGCAAGAAGGGCCATCATATCTTGGGACCTTTTAGTGTCCTCTGACCTGACAGACTGCTGAAAAATAGGGAATCAATTCCTAGGAGCTACTGACAGAGTTGAGATCTAGTAGCACCAGGTCAGCATTACTAGGTGGGCATCCAAGGGGGTAAGCTGATTAACCCAAAGAGCTTCTTTCTAAAGGCAAGCTGCAAGCTCATTAAAAAGCCAAAACCTCAGAACCTGAAACACATGCTCTCAAGGGAATCCAGACACGGCCCCAAGCCAGTGAAACTGGTTTTCCATGGAAGGTTTCAACACATGTAAAACGTGTGAGGTACACTGCATTACTGTACAAAGTATGTTCTGTTCTCCCCACCCCCATCTCAGGACGGTTACACTCAGATCCTCACGGTTCTGTAACCTAGAGGCACGTCAAGAGAACTTCGCAGTCTCCAAGGGGAACCAGTTCCCTAAGGTATGTATATGTATGTGCGTGTGTGTGTTTATGTATATGTGTGTGTATATATATATATATATATATATATATATATATATAGGCTTCCCTCGTGGCTCAGTGGTAAAGAATCTGCCTGCAATGCAGGAGACACAGGATACACGAGTTCAGTCCTTGGGTCGGGAAGATCCCCTGGAGGAGGGCACAGCAACCCACTCCAGTATTCTTGCCTGGAGAATCCCGTGGACTAAGGAGCCTGGTGGGCTACAGTCCATGGGGTTGCAAAGAGTCAGACATGACTGAATAACTTAGCATGGCTAAGTCATTTACTTACAATATATATACATAATATATATAAGGTATATAAATATAATTATATATATAATAATTATATATATAAATATATATATAGCCAATGGGGAAAATGGAGAGGAAAGCATGTCCCAGAAGCAGAACCAACAGCCATGGACAACACTGGACTGGGAAGAACCAGGACCTACTCAAGGAATATTTTCCACCGCCAAGGATCAGGGTCCTGGCTAGCATGTCCAGTGGGCTTTCACCATTGTTACAGATGGACCAGTAGCTGCTGTGGACTTACCCCTCATTCTTTTCCAAAAGCCTGTGTTTGTTGTGGGGTATCCTATCACTGATTCCTTCTTAGTTCATACATGTCCAGATCTAAAGGAGCCACATATGGATCTGGTATAGTGAAATTCACACAGCTGTGTCTGACTCTCTGCAACCCCATGGACTGTAGCCTGCCAGGCTCCTCTGTCCCTGGAATTCTTCAGGCCAGAATGCTGGAGGGGGAAGCTGCTATCTTTTCCAGAGGATCTTCCCAACCCAGGGATGGAACCCAGGGATGGAACCCAGGTCTCCCACATTACAGGTGGATTCTCTACCCTCTGAGCCACCAGGGAAGTGAAACTTTTACAAGAATTCTGGGGTTGTAAGTCTGATACTTCGATTGGAAAAGACTTACATGTTGTCTCCTTTAAGGGGCAACACAGTATATTTTGCATGCACAATGGGAAGAAGGAAACATTTGTGACCAAGATAGAAATCAGTGGTAAGACTGTATTAGTCAAAGTATTTGCTGTCCTTCCCCATGAATTACACACCCATATGCTATCGAAGGCAGTTTTTGTCATGATACAGCGGAAGATTCATGTGCCACCACTGAACAGACCTTCTAAGAACACTGCACGTTTTCCTTCATGCTCTTTCCTGTGACATGAGCCGTCTCCATAAGGTCTGCACCACCATCCTGGAGATGGGAGTCAGGGCAAAGACCTGCCACCAAACCATAATGCTCATGTGAAATAATTTCAAAGTAAATCTCTGTTGTCTTAAAGCAATATGGTTTTTTGGTCACTTGTTACCTCAACATACCTTAACCTAAAATGACAGACACAGGATACACATTATCTGATTAAAGACATTCAGGGTCTCAGCAAACTTCCCTCATCCTTCATTAAACAGCTGCTTGTCTTTCTTAAATGCTTTCTTTTTTAAAAATGGATAAATGTGAATTTTCCTCTGAGGACACCTTTAACTGCAATGCACAGTCACAAACACACAGTGCTATAACCACTACTTCTAAGGATTTTTGTAATTTTACTTTTTTTCTCCTTGGCACAAAGGTGTTTTTTTTTTTTTTTTTTTAATTTTTCAGTAAGTGAGCCTTTAAATTTTAACTTGAAGTCCTAACTTCTGTTTTCTCTGCATTGAGATTCAGAGCTTGTGTGAATTTAGCCTTCCTCAGTGATCAGTGCAAAGAAATAGAGGAAAACAATAGAATGGGAAAGACTAGAGATCTCTTCAAGAAAATTAGAGATACCAAGGGAACATTTCATGCAAAGATGGGCTCAATAAAGGACAGAAATGGTATGGACCTAACAGAAGCAGAAGATATTAACAAGAGGTGGCAAGAATACACAGAAGAACTGTACAAAAAAGATCTTCACGACCCAGATAATCAAGATGGTGTGATCACTCACCTAGAGCCAGACATTCTGGAATGTGAAGTCAAGTGAGCCTTAGGAAGCATCACTACAAACAAAGCTAGTGGAGGTGATGGAATTCCAGTTGAGATATCTCAAATCCTGAAAGATGACATTGTGAAAGTGCTGCACTCAATGTCAGCAAATTTGGAAAACTCAGCAGTGGCCACAGGACTGGAAAAGTTCAGTTTTCATTTCAATCCCAAAGAAAGGCAATGCCAAAGAATGCTCAAACTACTGCACAATTGCATGCATCTCACACACTAGTAAAGTAATGCTCAAAATTCTCCAAGCCAGGCTTCAACAGTACGTGAATCGTGAACTTCCAGATGTTCAAGCTGGATTTAGAAAAGGTAGAGGAGCCAGAATCAAATTGTCAACATCTGTTGGATCATCAAAAAATCAAGAGAGTTCCAGAAAAACTTCTATTTCTGCTTTATTGACTATGCCAAAGCCTTTGACTGTGTGGATCATGACAAACTGTGGAAAATTCTTCAAGAGATGGAAATACCAGACCACTTTGCCTGCCTCCTGAGAACCCTGTATGGAGGTCAGGAAACAACAGTTAAAACTGGACATGGAACAACAGACTAGTTCCAAATCAGGAAAGGAATATGTCAAGGCTGTATATTGTCACCCTGCTTATTTAACTTATATGCAGAGTACATCAAGAGAAACGCTGGGCTGGAAGAAGCACAAGCTGGAATCAAGATTGCTGGGAGAAATATCAATAACCTCAGATATGCAGAGGACACCACCCTTATGGCATAAAGCAAAGAAGAACTAAAGAGCCTCTTAATGAAAGTGAAAGAGGAGAGTGAAAAAGTTGGCTTAAAACTCAACATTCAGGAGGGAGGAGCCAAGATGGCGGAGGAGTAGGACGGGGAGACCACTTCCTCTCCTACAAATTCATCAAAAGAATAACTGAATGCAGAGCAAACCTCACAAAACAACTTCTGATCGCTAGCTGAGGTCATCAGGCGCCCAGAAAAGCAGACCATTGTCTTTGAAAGGAGGTAGGACAAAATATAAAAGATAAAAAGTGAGACAAAAGAGCTAAGGACGGAGACCCGTCCCGGGAAGGGAGTCTTAGGCGGCCTTGCTTGGGCTAGGGTCCGGGCCTGAGGGCCCTGAGGACAATCGGAGGGAACTTCTGTGAGGTGCCAACTTGAACTGTGGGAGACCAAAAGAGAGAAAATTAACCGGCCGGAACACACTGCCGGCCGTTCGCAGAACAAAGGGACGGAGAAAGTCCCAAGAAGAGGTCGCAGGCTGCGGACCCGCCCAGCCCCGCCGGAGGCAGGAGGCAGGGGGGAGGGGAAGGTCGCGGCGAGACACAGGGCGCAGGCACCCGACCGGCGCGGGCGGGGACTGGGGCTGGGGACGCAGAGGGCGGAAGGCGCGCGCACCCGACTGGCGTCAGCGGAAACTGAGACTAGGTCCGCGGAAGGGAGTGAGTGCGCCACACCTGGGGATAGTGCGCCCATCAAGCCCCTCGCTGCCTGGACCGCTCTGACGGGGAAGGCACAGAGAGCAGGCGCAGCTTTTCCTTCCGCGCTTTTGTGTAACACCCGAGGGCTGGAACCTAGCGCAGCGCGGGGCGCGCTCCATATAGAACAGCCGGGAGCCTGAGCAGCGCAGAGGGAGAAAGCAGCGTCAGCCCCTCCCGGCAGCGCCAGCCCGCCCCCACAGGGCCAGCCCCTCCCCGCAGCGTCAGCCCCGCCCCGCAGCGCCAGCCCCTCCCCGCAGCGTCAGCCCCGCCCCGCAGCGCAACGGAACTAGCTAACTGAATAAGAGTCCACCTCCGCCCGCCTGTGTCAGGGCGGAAATGAGGCTCTGAAGAGACCGGCAAACAGAAGCCAAATAAACAAAGGGAACCGCTTCAGAAGGGACTGGTGCAACAGATTAAAATCCCTGTAGAAAACACCGACTTCACGGAAGGGCCCTGTAGTTATCGAGAAGTGTAAGCTGGAACGAGGAGCTATCTGAAACTGAGCCGAACCCACACTGACCGCAGCAGCTCCAGAGAAACTCCTAGATATATTTTTACTTTTTTTTTTCTAAGTAAGGAAAAAAAAAAAAAAATTTTTTTTTCTTTTTATATTTTTTCTTTTTTATTTTTTCTCTTTTATTTTCCTTTAAAATTCCCTATTACTCCCCCATTACTCCTTAACTTTTATTTACATAGATTTTTATGATTTTTTTAATTAGGGGAAAAAAAAAAATTTTTTTTTTTTCTTTCTTTTTTTTTTTTTTTTGTTTTTTTTCTTTTTCTTTTTTTTTTCTTTTTTCTTCCTTTTTTTCCTTTCCGTTTTCTCTTTTACTTTCTATTTTTCTTCTTATTTCTTTTAAAGTCCTCTAGTACTCCTCTACTACTCTTCATTTTCATTTTCACTACACTATAACCTTACCAAAAAAAAAAAAAAAAAAAAAAGAAGCCCTATCTTTAAACCGAAGATTATTCTCTCCCAATCTTGACTCTCTGTTTTCTACCTCAGAACACCTCTATTTCCTCCTTTCCCCTTCTCTTCCCAATCCAATTCTGTGAATCCTTGTAGGTGTCTGAGGTACAGAGAACACTCTGGGAACAGACAGCTGCGTAGATCTGTCTCTCTCCTCTTGAGTCCCCCTTTTTCTCCTCCTGCTCATCTCTATCTCCCTCCTCCCTTTTCTCCTGTTCATGTAACTCTGTGAACCTCTCTGGGTGTCCCTAACAGGGGAGAATCTTTTCGCCATTAACCTAGAAGTTTTATTATCAGTGCTGTATAGTTGGAGAAGTCCTGAGACTACAGGAAGAATAAAACTGAAATCCAGAGGCAGGAAACTTAAGCCCAAAACCTGAGAACACCAGAAAACTCCTGACTACATGGAACTTTAAGCAATAAGTGACCGTCCAAAAGCCTCCATACCTACACTGAAACCAACCACCACCCAAGAGCCAGTAAGTTTTAGAGCAAGACATACCACGCAAATTCTCCAGCAACACAGGAACATAGCCCCGAATGTCAACATACAGGCTGCCCAAGGTGACACCTAACACATAGACCCATCTCAAAACTCATTACTGGGCACTCCATTGCTCTCCAAAAAGAAGAAATCAAGTTCCACGCACCAGTACACTGACGCAAGCTTCCCTAACGGGGAAACCTTGACAAGCCAATCGTCTAACCCCACCCACTGGGTAAATCCTCCACAATAAAAAGGAACCACAGACCTCCAGAATACAGAAAGTCCACTCCAGACACAGCAATCTAAACAAGATGAAAAGGCAAAGAAATACCCAACAGGTAAAGGAACATGAAAAATGCCCACCAAGTCAAACAAAAGAGGAGGAGATAGGGAATCTACCTGAAAAAGAATTTAGAATAATGATAATAAAAATGATCCAAAATCTTGAAAACAAAATGGAGTTACAGATAAATAGCCTGGAGACAAAGATTGAAAAGATACAAGAATTGTTTAATAAAGACCTAGAAGAAATAAAAAAGAGTCAATTAAAAATGAACAATGCAATGAATGAGATCAAAAACACTTTGGAGGGAACCAAGAGTAGAATAACGGAGGCAGAAGATAGGATAAGTGAGGTAGAAGATAAAATGGTGGAAATAAATGAAGCAGAGAGGAAAAAAGAAAAAAGGATCAAAAGAAATGAGGACAACCTCAGGGACCTCTGGGACACTGTGAAACGCCCCAACATTCGAATCATAGGAGTCCCAGAAGAAGAAGACAAAAAGAAAGGCCATGAGAAAATACTCGAGGAGATAATAGCTGAAAACTTCCCTAAAATGGGGAAGGAAATAGCCACTCAAGTCCAAGAAACCCAGAGAGTCCCAAACAGGATAAACCCAAGGCGAAACACCCCAAGACACATATTAATCAAACTAACAAAGATCAAACACAAAGAACAAATATTAAAAGCAGCAAGGGAAAAACAACAAATAACACACAAAGGGATTCCCATAAGGATAACAGCTGATCTATCAATAGAAACCCTCCAGGCCAGAAGGGAATGGCAGGACGTCCTGAAAGTAATGAAAGAGAATAACCTACAACCTAGATTACTGTATCCAGCAAGGATCTCATTCAGATATGAAGGAGAACTCAAAAGCTTTACAGATAAGCAAAAGCTGAGAGAATTCAGCACCACCAAACCAGCTCTTCAACAAATGCTAAAGGATCTTCTCTAGACAGGAAATGCAGAAAGGTTGTATAAACGTGAACCCAAAACAACAAAGTAAATGGCAACGGGACCACACCTATCAATAATTACCTTAAATGTAAATGGGTTGAATGCCCCAACCAAAAGACAAAGATTGGCTGAATGGATACAAAAACAAGACCCCCATATATGCTGTCTACAAGAGACCCACCTCAAAACAAGAGACACATACAGACTAAAAGTGAAGGGCTGGAAAAAAATATTTCATGCAAACGGAGACCAAAAGAAAGCAGGAGTCGCAATACTCATATCAGATAAAATAGACTTTCAAATAAAAGCTGTGAAAAGAGACAAAGAAGGACACTACATAATGATCAAAGGATCAATCCAAGAAGAAGATATAACAATTATTAATATATATGCACCCAACATAGGAACACCGCAATATATACAGCAAACACTAACGAGTATGAAAGAGGAAATTAATAGTAACACAATAATAGTGGGAGACTTTAATACCCCACTCACAACTATGGATAGATCAACTAA
Source organism: Cervus elaphus (assembly GCF_910594005.1). NCBI lineage: Eukaryota > Metazoa > Chordata > Mammalia > Artiodactyla > Cervidae > Cervus > Cervus elaphus. The sequence goes on along the minus strand of NC_057833.1, from coordinate 63,197,785 downwards.
ACAGAAAATTAACAAGGAAACACAAACTTTAAATGACACAATGGACCAGCTAGACCTAATTGATATCTATAGGACATTTCACCCCAAAACAAGCAACTTCACCTTTTTCTCAAGTGCACACGGAACCTTCTCCAGAATAGATCACATCCTGGGCCATAAATCTAGTCTTGGAAAATTCAAAAAAATTGAAATCATTCCAGTCATCTTTTCTGACCACAGTGCAGTAAGATTAGATCTCAATGACAGGAAAAAAATTGTTAAAAATTCAAACACATGGAGGCTAAATAACACGCTTCTGAATAACCAACAAATCATAGAAGAAATCAAAAAAGAAATCAAAATATGTATAGAAATGAATGAAAATGAAAACACAACAACCCAAAACCTATGGGACACTGTAAAAGCAGTGCTAAGGGGAAGGTTCATAGCATTACAGGCTTACATCAAGAAACAAGAAAAAAGCCAAATAAATAACCTAACTCTACACCTAAAGCAATTAGAGAAGGAAGAAATGAAGAACCCCAGGGTTAGCAGAAGGAAAGAAATCTTAAAAATTAAGGCAGAAATAAATGCAATAGAAACTAAAGAGACCATAGCAAAAATCAACAAAGCTAAAAGCTGGTTTTTTGAAAAAATAAACAAAATTGACAAACCATTAGCAAGACTCATTAAGAAACAAAGAGAGAAGAACCAAATTAACAAAATTAGAAATGAAAATGGAGAGATCACAACAGACAACACTGAAATACAAAGGATCATAAGAGACTACTACCAGCAGCTCTATGCCAATAAAATGGACAACTTGGATGAAATGGACAAATTCTTAGAAAAGTATAACTTTCCAAAACTGAACCAGGAAGAAATAGAAGATCTTAACAGACCCATCACAGGCAAGGAAATCGAAACTGTAATCAAAAATCTTCCAGCAAACAAAAGCCCAGGACCAGATGGCTTCACAGCTGAATTCTACCAAAAATTTAGAGAAGAGCTAACACCTACCTTACTCAAACTCTTCCAGAAAATTGCAGAAGAAGGTAAACTTCCAAACTCATTCTATGAGGCCACCATCACCCTAATTCCAAAACCTGACAAAGATGCCACAAAAAAAGAAAACTACAGGCCAATATCACTGATGAACATAGATGCAAAAATCCTTAACAAAATTCTAGCAAACAGAATCCAACAACATATTAAAAAAATCATACACCACGACCAAGTGGGCTTTATCCCAGGAATGCAAGGATTCTTCAATATCCGCAAATCAATCAACGTAATACACCATATTAACAAATTGAAAGATAAAAACCATATGATTATCTCAATAGATGCAGAGAAAGCCTTTGACAAAATTCAACACTCATTTATGATTAAAACTCTCCAAAAAGCAGGAATAGAAGGAACATACCTCAACATAATAAAAGCTATATATGACAAACCCACAGCAAGCATCACCCTCAATGGTGAAAAATTGAAAGCATTTCCCCTGAAATCAGGAACAAGACAAGGGTGCCCACTCTCACCACTACTGTTCAACATAGCGTTGGAAGTTTTGGCCACAGCAATCAGAGCAGAAAAAGAAGTAAAAGGAATCCAGATAGGAAAAGAAGAAGTGAAACTCTCACTGTTTGCAGATGACATGATCCTCTATATAGAAAACCCTAAAGACTCTACCAGAAAATTACTAGAACTAATCAATGAATATAGTAAAGTTGCAGGATATAAAATTAACACACAGAAATCCCTTGCATTCCTATATACTAACAATGAAAAAACAGAAAGAGAAATTAAGGAAACAATACCATTCACCATTGCAACAAAAAGAATAAAATACTTAGGAGTATATCTACCTAAAGAAACAAAAGACCTATACATAGAAAACTATAAAACACTGATGAAAGAAATCAAAGAGGACACAAACAGATGGAGAAACATACCGTGTTCATGGATTGGAAGAATCAATATTGTCAAAATGGCTATTCTACCCAAAGCAATCTATAGATTCAATGCAATCCCTATCAAGCTACCAACGGTATTTTTCACAGAACTAGACCAAAGAATTTCACAATTTGTATGGAAATACAAAAAACCTCGAATAGCCAAAGTAATCTTGAAAAAGAAGAATGGAACTGGAGGAATCAACCTGCCTGACTTCAGACTCTACTACAAAGCCACAGTCATCAAGACAGTGTGGTACTGGCACAAAGACAGAAATATAGACCAATGGAACAGAATAGAAAGCCCAGAGATAAATCCACGAACCTATGGACACCTTATCTTTGACAAAGGAGGCAAGGATATACAATGGAAAAAAGACAACCTCTTTAACAAGTGGTGCTGGGAAAACTGGTCAACCACTTGCAAAAGAATGAAACTAGAACACTTTCTAACACCATACACAAAAATAAACTCAAAATGGATTAAAGATCTAAATGTAAGACCAGAAACTATAAAACTCCTAGAGGAGAACATAGGCAAAACACTCTCCGACATAAATCACAGCAAGATCCTCTATGACCCACCTCCCAGAATATTGGAAATAAAAGCAAAACTAAACAAATGGGATCTAATGAAACTTAAAAGCTTTTGCACTACAAAAGAAACTATAAGTAAGGTGAAAAGACAGCCGTCAGATTGGGAGAAAATAATAGCAAATGAAGCAACAGACAAAGGATTAATCTCAAAAATATACAAGCAACTCCTGCAGCTCAATTCCAGAAAAATAAATGACCCAATCAAAAAATGGGCCAGAGAACTAAACAGACATTTCTCCAAAGAAGACATACAGATGGCTAACAAACACATGAAAAGGTGCTCAACATCACTCATTATTAGAGAAATGCAAATCAAAACCACAATGAGGTACCATTACACACCAGTCAGGATGGCTGCTATCCAAAAGTCTACAAGCAATAAATGCTGGAGAGGCTGTGGAGAAAAGGGAACCCTCTTACACTGTTGGTGGGAATGCAAACTAGTACAGCCACTATGGAAAACAGTGTGGAGATTCCTTAAAAAACTGGAAATAGAACTGCCATATGACCCAGCGATACCACTTCTGGGCATACACACTGAGGAAACCAGATCTGAAAGAGACACATGCACCCCAATGTTCATCGCAGCACTGTTTATAATAGCCAGGACATGGAAGCAACCTAGATGCCCATCAGCAGATGAATGGATAAGGAAGCTGTGGTACATATACACCATGGAATTTTACTCAGCCGTCAAAAAGAATTCATTTGAACCAGTCCTAATGAGATGGATGAAACTGGAACCCCTTATACAGAGTGAAGTAAGCCAGAAAGATAAAGAACATTACAGCATACTAACACATATATATGGAATTTAGAAAGATGGTAACGATAACCCTATATGCAAAACAGAAAAAGAGACACAGAAATACAGAACAGACTTTTGAACTCTGTGGGAGAAGGTGAGGGTGGGATGTTTCAAAAGAACAGCATGTATACTATCTATGGTGAAACAGATCACCAGCCCAGGTGGGATGCATGAGACAAGTGCTCCGGCCTGGTGCACTGGGAAGACCCAGAGGAATCGGGTGGAGAGGGAGATGGGAGGGGGGATCGGGATGGGGAATAAGTGTAAATCTATGGCTGATTCATATCAATGTATGACAAAACCCACTGAAATGTTGTGAAGCAATTAGCCTCCAACTAATAAAAAAATTAAAAAAAAAAAAAAAAAAACTCAACATTCAGAAAACTAAGATCATGGCATCTGGTCCCATCACTTATGGCAAATTGATGGGGAAACAGTGGAAACAGTGACAGACTTTATTTTTGGGGGCTCCCAAATCACTGCAGATGGTGACTGCAGCCATGAAATTAAAAGACGCTTACTCCTTGGAAGGAAAGTTATGACCAACCTAGACAGCATATTAAAAAGCAGAGACATTACTTTGCCAACAAAGGTCTGTCTAGTCAAAGCTATGGTTTTTCCAGTGGTCATGTATGGATGTGAGAGTTGGACTGTAAAGAAGGCTGAGTGCTGAAGAACTGATGCTTTTGAACTGTGGTGTTGGAAAAGACTCTTGAGAGTCATTTGAACTGCAAGGAGAGCCAACCAGTCAATATTAAAGGAAATTAGTCCTGAATATTCTTAAGAAGGACTGATGCTGAAGCTGAAATTCCAATACTTTGATCACCTTATGGGAAGAACTGACTCATTGGAAAAGATTCTAATGCTGGGAAAGACGGAAGGCTGGAGGAGAAGGGGTCAACAGAGAATGAGATGGTTGGGTGGCATCACTGACTCAGTGGACATGGGTTTGAGTCAACTCTGGGAGTTGGTGATGGACAGGGAGTCCTGGCATGTGGCAGTCCATGGGGTCACAAAGAGTTGGACATGACTGACTGAACTGAACTGATGAATTTAGCTTATCAGAAGTAGTAAAGATCCTTTGACTCATAAGTTTTATACATTTTCTAGAGCTCCCTAAAACAACTGTATTTTCTGAAAATTCTAAAGATCAATGCATATATAATATAAATTCTATTTAATTATAGGCATTACAGTGCCTGGATCTCATATATCATTATTTCTTTTTGACTTTCATTATCTGCTTAAGGCTAAATGGTAAGCAGTTTGGTAAAATAATATTTTGTATATTATTCCTTGTATTAATATTTCCAAAAACTTTTCTCTATGCTAATGCCAAGTTTTTCAATAATAATACTTCAAACTAGTGATACCTAATATTTGCTGAGCAGTGACAAACTAATCATGTTAGTTTTTTGCTTTCTGTTATTCATGATTTTTTATTCCTTTATTCTCTGCATTTTTCTATGTGAATTGAATTTTCTCTCTCTTTCTCTCTCTCCTTTTTTAAGAAAATATTCAACCTGATTTTAATTCAAGTAGAATTTTCCTTTACATTTTCATTGAGACTTTTCTAATTTAAGATGCAATATTCATATTGGAAAAACATATGAAGGGCTTCCTTAGTGGCTCAGTGGTAAAGAATCCACCTGCCAATGCAGGAGACAAGGGTTTGATCCCTGGTCCAAGAGGATCCCACATTGCACGGAGCTACTCAACCCATTCACCGTGACTACTGAGCCCGTACTCTAGAGCCCAGGAGCTGCAGCTACTGAGTCCACTGCTGCAACTGCTGAAGCCTGCATGCCTAGAGCCATGCTCTGCAACAAGAGAAGCCACCTCAGTGAGACGCCCCCTCACTGCAACAAGGAGTAGACCCTGCTCCCTGCAATTAGAGAAAAACCAATGCAGCATCAAAGACCCAGCACGGCCAAAAATAAATAAATAAACAGCAATTAAAAAAAAAAAACAAAACATTAAATCACCAGGGTTAAGGAAATCCAAGAAGAGGAAGCATGGGGAAAGGGACTCACATCCATTAAGCTTTCTTAAAATGAAATTATCACTTAGATATAGCAACAATAACAACAAAAACCAACAGCAGTATGCACCATTCATGGAGCACTTAATGTACTGAGCATTTTACATAATTGCACTCCCTAACAATCACATCCAATACTTTGGCCACCTCATGCAAAGAGTTGACTCATTGGAAAAGACCCTGATGCTGGGAGGGATTAGGGGCAGGAGGAGAAGGGGACGGTAGAGGATGAGATGGCTGGATGGCATCACTGACTCAATGGGCATGAGGTTGAGTAAACTCCGGGAGTTGGTGATGGACAGGGAGGCCTGGCGTGCTGCGATTCATGGGGTCGCAAAGAGTCGGACATGACTGAGCGACTGAACTGAACTGAACAATCACATCATGGTACCAGTATGGTTGTCTGCAGTTTCAGATGAGGAAACTGAGGCAGAAAAGTTGCAGAACTTTTTTCAAATCATACACTAGCAAGTGGCTGAGTCAGGATTTGTACTCAAGTCTGTCTGATTCATAGACACATAATTTTAAGGTACTGAGTGTTAAATACATGATCCTGGGGGAAAACTAAGCAGTTTTGTTCTCAAAGTAGTACCTGATTTATCTATCCAAGATGCCTCTAGAAAAGAAATACACAGTATTATAATGCATCTTTATATAAAGTACATGTGTCATAAGAGTTATAGACTTCGGTGAATTAGAAAAGTGAAAGTGAAAGTCGCTCAGTCTGACTTTTGCGACCCATGGACTGTACAGTGCATGGGATTCTCCAGGCCAGAATACTGGAGTGGATAGCCTTTCCTTGTCCAGGGGATCTTCCCAACCCAGGGATCGAACCCAGGTCTCCTGCATTGCAGGCGGATTCTTTACCAGCTGAGCCACAAAGGTGAATTAGAACCGATACGTTTATAGTGCTCTCCGTCGTTTGCTAAATAGAAACCTTAAACATTCTTTCCTGAATTCTTAATCCAGCATTTTACCACCTGGTGGAACCACCAACTCCTGAGTGAATATTCCTAGTTTTCACACATGTAAGAATACATTACAATGTTTGTGCAGCATTCTCGTTGCTCATCCTCTGCCCCACCTGCACACACTTATCTTCCAGAAATACATCTGAATAAACGGTAAGCTGTTTTTGTACAAAGGTTCCACATCGAATATGTTGCCCCAGATCAATTTCCTTCAAGCTTTCCCTTAACCACTAACCTGCAGCATTATATGCCTATGTATCTTCACCTTGACCATGAACTTGACCTTGACCTTGACCTATGTATCTTGTATCTTGACCATCAGCTTGACCTTGCAAACAGGATAAACTAAAAGTCATTCTTCTTGGATTTTGGGTCCAAGGATAATAAATGTGAATCTCCCACTATTCAACATCTCAGAAGGAAAGACAGTAAATCCCTTGCATTTTTCATGTGGTGTTTGAGAGAAGGAAGGGAAATGAAATACCATTAGTTCAGCTTCTCTGAGAGAAACAACACCCCTTCCCCCACCAAAGTAGCTTAGGTAGTCCAGGAATTTATTTTTTATGTAGAATAGTTGGAGCTTTTGTAGCAACTCTGCTTCAGAAGTTGTCTGGGGTGTTCCTCATGTTTGTTCAACCTTCATCTATCGGTATTGGTTTCGTGAGAATGGCCAATGGTCTACATTAATTTCAAGTGGACATGTTCATTCTTCTCAAGGCTACAACCTGGAGGGGGCATAAGCCACCCCTCACATCCCATTGGCCAGACCCCACTGAAAGGGAGGCTGGGAAGGCAGGTGGCTGTGGGGTAGTCCTATGCCCCTGGTGGTACAATGTAAAGCATCTTAGCCTTGGATGAGAAAGGTCATTGGTGATTGGCTTCCCAATAATGTGCAAGTACTTAACACGACTGAAGAGTACACTTAAAAAGTAGTTAAGATGGTAAATTTTATGTGCACTTTACCACAGTGAAAAAACAAAAACAGTTCATTAGCCTAGAAGTTAACAGACCTGAATCCCATTTATGCCATGAGTAACTCTGCAAACTTGGGTGATTTTAATATTACTGAACCTCAGTCTAATCTATACAATGAAACTATTTTAGATTATCTTTTCAGGCATAACCACTTAACTCTATGTTAGCTATTTATCTTAAACATAGTGCATGTGTTGGGAAAATGAATGGGAAATTGGACAATCAGGAGGATAAGAGAACTGGGTAAATGAAGGACCACTGTGTTCACACACCGGTCCAGTCTTGTCCACATCACCATTGTGAAGAGTTAACTCTGATTGTCCCCTGCATTCTTGCTATTCACATTAAAAATCGTAAGTCATGTGTTTCACACACAAAAAAGACATATACATGGCCAATGGCGACATGAAAAGTCTCCCAACGTTGCTCATTATTAGAGAAATGCAAATGAAAACTATGATGAGGGACCACCTCTCAGCAGTCAGGAGGTGCTGCGCTGTGCTCAGTCGTGTCTGACTCATTTGTGGCCCCATGGACTCTAGCCCACCAGGCTCCTCTGTCCATGGAATCTTCCAGGCAATCCTGGAGCAGGTTGCCATTTCCTACTCCAGGGGATCTTTCCAACCCAGGGATCGAACACATGTCTCTTGCGCCTTCTGCACTGGCAGGCAGATTCTGTACTACTGCTCCATCTGGAAAGCTTAGTCATCACCAAAAATAAAAAAATAAAACTCTACAAACAATAAATGCTGTAGAGGGTGTGGAGAAAAGGGACCCCCTCCTATATTGTAGGTGGGAATGTAAATTGGTATAAGACTAAGGAAAACAGTACAGATTTTTCTCAAAAAAATAAAAATAGAGTTACCATATGATCCAGAAGTCCCACTCCTGGGGATATATTTCAACAAAACTCTAATTCAGAAAGATACATGTACCCCTACATTCAGAGCAGCACTATTTACAATAGCCAAGACGTGGAAACAACCTAAATTCCCATTGGCAGGTGAAAACATAAAGACCATGTAGTGGGTATATACACACACACAATGGAATACTACTCAGCCATAGAAAAGAATGAAATAATGCCACCTGCAGCAGCATGCATGGACCTAGGGATGATGTCACTAAATGAAGGAAATCAGAAAGAGAGACAAACATCACATGATACCACTTGCATGTGGAGAGCAAAATGCGACACAGAGGAACACGTCTGTGAAAGAGGAACAGACTCGCAGACACAGAACAGACTTGCAGGGCCCCAGGGGAGAGTGGCGGGGAGGGACGGACGGGGAGGCTGAGATGCGCTGACGCGAACTGTGATCTGTAGGCTGGATACACAGTGAGGTCCTACTGTGTAGCTCAGTGAACTGTACTTAATATCCTGTGACAAATCGCAATGGAAAATAACATGAAAAAGAATATACATATATGTATATATACACATATATGGACAAGGCAATTGCAACCCACTCCAGTACTCTTGCCTGGAAAATCCCATGGACAGGGGAGCCTGTTGGGCTGCAGTCCATGGGGTCTCTGGGAGTCGGACACGACAGAGTGACTTCACTTTCACTTTTCACTTTCCTGCACTGGAGAAGGAAATGGCAACCCACCGCAGTGTTCTTGCCTGGAGAATCCCAGGGACAGGGGAGCCTTGTGGGCTGCCGTCTATGGGGTCGCACAGTCAGACACAACTGATGTTACTTAGCAGCAGCATCAGCCTACACATATATATATGAATACCTGAATCACTGCTGCATACCAGAGACCAACACAACATTGTAAATTAGCTATACTTCAATAACATAAATCTTTAAACAAATGTAAGTCAAGGAAGAGATTCTCCTGGCCCACCTAGATCTGAGTCTGCCCAGGTCAGAGGGATGCACCTGGCGCCCTTGGCTCCTCATAGGAAACAGACAATTCCTTTGACCCACACCACTCATCATCTAGGGAAAGGCATGTGGGAACCAGAGGCTTACGAGCCAGGACACCCATACCCTCTCTTTCTTTGTTCCTGAAATTCTCTCTGTCGGCTTCTATCACGCCAGATTCTCCTAGTTTTTTCCCCTGCTTCTAGAACACTGCTCCTTCTCTTGAGCTTTGCTTTCTCTCCCTAATTTTCAAAGCTCTGACTTCTTCACTGTTTTTCGGCTAGACCTCTTCCCTTTATTATCAATGTACTCTCACAGTCTTCCTCAATATTTCGCTTCCTAGTTCTGCCAATGGTTCCCACAAATCGGTGTTAACTGTCTGACTTCTCCTGCACATGTATACACAGATGCACACGCATCACTGCCTGTTGGGTCTCCAGGCAGCTTACGTTCGTTCCGTCCAGAAACACATTCCTCAGAGCTTCCTCCCACAGGTTCTTCCTTTTTTGGGTTGTGTTTTGTTTGGGGGTAATTATGCTCAGAGGAGTCTCTCTTTGCCAAATATTTTACTTAACACAGGTTGACTGTGAGAATTGTTAATACTTCCACAAGCCAGTAGCTTACAGGACAATGTCTCTTACTAGATGAACCAATAGAGAAATAACAGGCTCCAAACCAGTGATAGATTAATTACACGATTGCTCCAGACAGAGAGGAGAGGGCAGGACGAGAGCCCAGATTTAACTGCAGTATAACACCCCTTGAGCTGGTTGTTGGGGTGAAACTGACAGTCCTTGCTGCTGCAGCCCATCGCCGGGGGAGAAGGCTCCTCCACCAGAGGCTTCTGCTCCTGTTCTTGTCCCTATAGCCCCATGAGTGCTACTGGGCCATCGCAGGCGAACATGGGGACATCCTGACCAAACAATTGCACTTCTGTATCAAAATAACTCTACAAATAGGGAACTGCTCAGGAAAAAAAAAAAAAAGGAATAGTTTGAGGAGCAGCGCTTGTATGACAGACCATCTGGGGATGTAAGGAACTGCCCAGGTCACTGGGAAGATCGCTGCAAGAAAGCAGACTTTCAGGTGAATTGCATCAATGCTTCTAGAAGCCGGCGCTGTCTTTGATAGGATGATCGTGCTCTCCCTCTCACTGGCGGGGGGAACCAGAAGTCAGATAAGGAACCTGATCAGAAAGGAATTCAGATGAGCAGTATGGATCAAGCACAAAACGCTTAGGCAACAGCTGTGGCACAGAGACTGAGAGGAGGGACCACACAGAACACTGGAGCGATCCGCGGAAGCAGGCGACAGGGAGCCTGAAGGAGGCCCCTGACGCAGGAGGTTTAGCACCACACTCTCCGCTACTTCCGGGCTTATAATACAGGTGCTTTTGGTTTGGGTGGAAGAAACGCTTCCCAAGTTCATATTTGCCATAAAAAAGTGGATTGGAAGTCATTTCACACCCACTACAGCCCAGGTTGCCCATCTTGGTGAATGGCAATCAAACCCACCTTGCCCTCCAAGGCAGAAACAAACCAGCCAGATAAAAAAGAAATGACTTTAACTTGGCTACCTTCATCCATCCATTATCCACATCCACCCAACCACCATGCCTTCTGAACTGAGCCTCGGAAATATTTCCCTGGCCCCTACTTGCTCTTTTGATAAAAAAACAACAAAACAAAACATTTTTGGCTGCACCCGCTGCCACAGGGGATCTTACTTCCCCCACCAGGATCAAACCAGTGCCTCCTGCAGTGGAAGTGCGGAGTCTTAAGCACTGGACTGCCAGGGAATTCCCCTACATTCACTTGCTCTTAAGCCACACTGTCAAGCCCTTTTCCTCTTCATAAAGGCTCCTGGAGTTGGTGTCCAGATCAAACCAGAGAAAATGACAGCTATTGTTAACTATAAAACAATATGTTTTAGAACTGCAATCACAATATATGTTTATACTGAAAAAAATTCCCAATAACAAGTAGAATTATTTTCTGTGTTACATGGCTGTGTTTTAACATTTTGTGTACTTCTTTTAGCATAATAACTTCAGAAAATCAGAGCAAAAGTCACATTAGATGTCACAGTTATGTGGATACATTGCCTTAATATGTGAAATCAGCTCTGGATTATTACCGTTTTTTTAATCTTGGAAATATTACAACTCCACTGATTGAAACTTCATAACTTATATGAAAGATTGCATCATATTTAAAGGAACTTTTTGGAATAGAATTTGGTCAGCATCATTCAAGCTTTCCACTGACCATGGCTGTCAACCCTCAATGTTTCTTGTTTTTCAGAATTCATCATTTTAAAACTGAAAATATCAAAGGTCACATTTTCATGGCCCTAAGTCTGAAGGAATTATTCTATGTCTTAAATTCATATCATTTAAACAAAATTAAAAGATACTGATACTTTTTTTTTCTATGTGGAGTTAAGAAAGAAGTCATTTCTCAGTAGAGATAGAACAGTCTATGTTGTCAACAGGCAATGCTTTCATTAAATCTCCAAGAAATAGCTATTTCAGTATAAATGCTCCAGATGGCTTCATCCCAGCCTTCCCACCGCTCCACACTTTCCTTATTGATGCAAGTCTTTTTATACATACAGCAGTGTGCACACATATCCCTCCAAGGACTGATGCTTTTTAATGAGTGTGAAGGGTATTCTTCTGGTTTGACTTGGAATCTAGGCAGCAAACTCTGAGAACAACATTCACTCCTAAGGCACCAGGAGTCTCACTGAAATTCACAGGGATCTTCATTTAGTGACTGGTTGGGAAGAATTTGGTTGATGATAGACTCCAAAAAATGCAGAGAGACGGTGCTCTGGAAGAAGTGACGAAGCTTTCAGATGCACCTGGCTCTCGGGGCTGGGAGTGGGTGAGTCAGGTGAAAGGTCCGAGGGCTACAGTCAGATCTTCATGTACTTTCATGAGGGACTTGGTGAAGCTCTGGGCAGAAGCTAGTCTCCTTCAGGCGCTCCGTGACTGTTGTGGCGTGGAGTTAGGGTAAGAGTCACTCTCTTCCTTCCCGTAGTCTCCCACTGCAAATCAGAGGCCAATAGCTCTGGGGGCATACAAGGCAGACCCTTTCACAGTCCTCTCCATTGACCTTTGCAGAAATGAGATTTCAGAGTGCGTATTTGAGACACAGCTGTCTCTGTGCACCGACGTGAGTATAAATGCAAAATACTTGACAGCAGCAAATTAGACCAAATCCTGCTATAAATCCCTGGGGTACCAGAACCTGCCAGGTGAAGTTCATGCCCGCTGGGGACTCCCAGAAATACTCAGAGGAGATTTTGAAAATGGAAGAAGGTTCCAGTCTGGGCAGACAGGGAAAGAACAAGAACTTTGGATTCTTGAAAATTCATTTGCTTCTGCCAACAGATGAGGTCTTGGTTTTGTCAGCATTACAAAGGGATCTAGTCTTAGCATAAAGAAAGACAAATGTACTTTGGGAATGTCAGTTGCCATCTTCAGAATGAGTGTGGGAGGCTTGCTTTTTTTTTTTGCAAGCAGGAATAACTTTAACGATATGATTTAGGGAACAGTGCTTTGAACTAAGATATTGCTAATAGAGTAGCCCTCAAATAACTTTAGTATGTGAGCTAATAGAATGCTTAATAAAGAACTCTATGTGATGCCAAGAATACATTCTTTCACAATACAGTGGGATTTCATCAATCAATTCTGGCAAGGAGACTGAGTATGTTGTAGAATTTCAGAATCAAAATTAAAGCATTCCAGGACGAAGAAAAACCTGTTCTTTCACTAAGACAGTCTCTTTCCTTATGACTTATGGCCAAGTGCAGAAATTTTTAATAATTTTATTTTAGGACATTTAGAAATAACAGCGAAAAATGAAGCTTTTTGCTCCAAAATTTCCTGGTGTAATTTCTCAACGGCGTTCTTTTGTTTCCCAACATTCAGGACTTATGAACAACTTGTTCAGAGCTGTGAGTACTCAGGCATTGATTTTCTTAACCCTTCACTAGATTCCAGGCCCCAGGGCACTCCTTCAACTCCCAAGCTACAATACCTCATTTTATTCTAGAGTGAAAAGGAGACGTCCCATTTATACCAATGGCCCAATGGAGGGACATTATGATACAGAATACAGTTGTGAAATTGTCAACTGAGAATTTTTGATGGCAGTGTAGGAATATTTCAGCCAAAATAGACAAGGAAATTTTGGTTGAAGTTTAGTTTCTGGAAACTTCTCTATAAATTCTGGTTATTATAAATTTACTGTGTAATGTTGAGTCTTAATTAACATCACTGGGCCTCAGTTTCCTTATAGAGACATTGATTTAAATAATGTTTTGTCAAGAATGAGTAATGGGAAACACAAATCCTATGAGATGCTCCTTTTCAAGAGGGGTCTATAATCCAAACAGGTTTCAAAATATGTCATATCAGCAGCCATTTCTCAAGTCTGTGTGGCCATTATCACAAGTCAGCCCATTTATTTAATCATGGAAATCTTTTTCAAGTTACCACCTATTAAAATCCAGATAAAGCACTTTAGAAAAGGTTAGATTAAATGATCCATATGCCTGCTTCCAGACAAGAAAATCTTTTAAAATAATAGAGACCGGGATTTACATGTATACACTACTGATGCCATGTATAAAATAAGTGACTATTGAGCACCTACTGCCCAGCACAGGGAACTCTGCTCAGAGCTCTGCGGTGACCTAGATGGGAAGGAAATCCAAAAGAGAGGGGCTGGATGTATAAATGTGGCTGATTCATTTTGCTATACAATAGAAACTAACAACAGCGTTGTAAACCTATACTCCAATATAGTTTTACTCCAACTATACTCCAATAATTTTTTTTAAAAGATATAAAAATAATATTTCCTAGCTTCATGAAAATTATTGCTAAATGACAAAATCATAAGATAAAATTATAAGCAAGCTAATTCTTTAATAAAGGAAAGAAGTCTTCTTTCTTATGGGCCAACTGTAAGGAAATGCACAAAACTGAAAACAGTCCTGTGAGAAGGACAACATCAGGCTTTTATCATTCAAAATAACTTTTCTGTCAATATGTTTTTATAATTAAAAAGTAATTTTTTGCATAGAAGTGAAATTTTCCCTCTTTGTCTAGGAAATAGTGTCATTCTTCTAGTTTTTAGGTGATTCTTTGATTATGAAATTTTGGCTATTCTTTAGTGGAGTGTAGCTGACATAAATAAATGGACATTTCAAACTTTCAGTGACTCTTGCTTTAAGAAATAGTCATTAGCCTATGGGAGCAGAAAACCATTACACACACACACACACACACACACACACACGGATGTATCCCTTGCACTTGTGCCAACTTCCTTGAGATGTTTGGCCAAACTATTCAACCACTACGTGGCCTTGTCCGCTGAACTAGAAAAGAACACTCCTGACCTTATCATAATGACCCATATTCATAACTAGTCCTGTCTGCCGAGGCCAAACTGATCTGTGCACTCACCTAGATGTGCCGATACAATCTTCCTGCTTCCTCTCTGCTTAGTGAACTTTAGATGGACAGATAGGGATTAGATTGTCCCTTCAAATAAAATGTGTCGAAAAATGGAAAAAGTTTATCTTAGTTACATTCTGTTTTCATTGATGTCAAGCCATTTCTTTGAAGTTTTAGCTGTTTCATGGATTGTCCTGTGGAAGAGTTCTGCTATTTATAGTTTAAAAATAAATGAAGGAAGACTATTATCCCAATGAATCAAGCAGAAGTTTTCCTCTCTCAAGCAATAATTATTCATTGATCCAAGTAAAATTCACATTAAGATATAAATTAGATAACAGAAGACCTAAACAGACATTTCTCCAAAGAAGAAATAGAGATAGCAAATAAACAGATGAAAAATGTTCAACATTGCTCATTATTAGAGAAATGAAAATCAAAACTACAATGAGGTATCACCTCACACCAGCCAGAATGGCCATCATCAAAAAATCTGCAAACAATAAATGCTGGAGAAGATGTGGAGAAAAGGGAATCTTCTTGCATAGTTGGTGGCAATGTAAATTGACACAGCCACTGCAGAGAATGATATGGAGATTCCTTTAAAAACAAGGAATAAAACTACCATATGACCCAGCAATCCCACCACTGGGCAGGTACCCTGAGAAAACAGTAATTCAAAAAGACACCTGTACCCCAATGTTCATTGCAGCATTATTTGCAAGAGCCAGAACATGAAAGTAACCTAGATATCCATCAACAGATGAATGGATAAAGAAGTTGTGGTATGTATATACAATGCAATATTACTCAGCCATAAAAAGGAACAAACGTGAGTCAGTTGAACTGAGGTGGATGCATTTAGAGCCTGTTATGCAGAGTGAAGTAAGTCAGAAAGAGAAAATATACTAATGTATATATATATGGAATCGGGAATAAAGGTACTGATGAACCTGTTTGCAGGGAAGGAATGGAAACACAGACCCAGAGAAAGGACTTGTGGACAAAGCTGGGGGAAGGAGCGGTGGGAGGAACTGAGGAGCACTGACATATATACAGTACTCTGTAAAACAGACAGCTAGCGGAAAGCGTAACAGGGAGCCCAGCCTGGCAGTCTGTGATGACTTAGTGGGGTGGGATGAGAGGAGGGCTGGGTCAGAGGCTCCAGAGGAAGGGGATGCATATTTATTCAGTTTTGACCGATTTGTGTTGTTGTACAGCAGAAAGGAACACAACATGTAAAGCAACTATCATCCAATTAAAAAAAAAATAATGTTTCAAAAAAGCTAAACAAACAAAGTGAAAGTGAAGTGAAGTTGCTCAGGTGTCCAACTCTGTGCGACCCTATGGACTGCCGCCCTCCAGGCTCCTCCGTCCATAGGATTTTCCAGGCAAGAGTACTGGAGTGCCATTTCCTTCTCCAGGAGATCTTCCTGACCCAGGGATCGAACCCGGGTCTCCTGCATTGTGGGCAGACGCTTTACCATCTGAGCCTCCAGGGAAGAAGGTCATACTTATTCCCTGGTGGCTCAGACGGTAAAGAATCGGCCTGCAATGTGGGAGATCCCGGTTCCACCCCTGGATCTGGAAGATCCTCTGGAGAAGGGACTGGCTACCCACTCCAGTACTCTTGCCTGGAGAATTCCGTGGACAGAGGAGGCTGGCAGGCTACAGTCCACGGGGTCGCACAGAGTCGGACATTGAGAGGGACTAAAATGTGGCCTTACAGTCCCAGGAGAGAAAGGCCCCTCATTCCCTTTCATCCGGTGCTGAGGCCAAATCTGATATTAAGAGGAAGTGCGGCCTTTCTTAGTTTCTTTCTATGACTATGGTTCAATCAGCATAGCTGCCGTTGGCAATAATTACCTTTGTCTCCATTTCATGTCTCCACCCCTGCAGCCTTGGGACTCTAAGAGCTTTGTCTTCTGCCAGCCGGGCTGCTGCAGGGAGCCTCTCCACTACTTTTTATACTGGACTCAAGCTTGTTTCAGAAATAAAGGCACATGACTGATACCTTCAGCTAGTTGATGGCTGATGTTTTCATCACTCCTGACTCCAAAGAGTTGCAGCACGCACTCAGACCCTTTTCGTATTCCAGGATATTGACCAGAGGATATTGCTTTCCTTATTACCAGAAAGTTAAGGCTGAAAAAAAGAAAGTGGAGAAGAGAGAAGAAGGAAAGAAAGAAGGAAGGAAACAAAGGTGGGTGAGTGTGAGTGAGTGATAGTTGCTCAGTTGTGTCTGACTCTTTGCGACCCCTTGGACTGTAGCCTGCCAGGCTCCTCTGTCCATGGAATTCTCCAGGCAAGAATACTGGAGTGGGGTGGGAAATACCATTGCCTTCTCCAGGGAAGGTAGGTATAAGATAGTAAAGAAAAATGGTTACTCTTTTCCTTTCTAATAAGTCATAAGGAGATACAACTTGTTGTTAGGTCGCTGAGTCGTGTGCCACTGTCTGCAGTCCCATGGGCTGCAGCATGCTGGGTTCCCCTGGCAGGTCCTCCACTATCTCCAGGAGTTTGCTCAGATTCATGTTTGCTCAGACTCACTGAGTCAGTGATGCTATCTAACCATCTCATCCTTTGCTGCCCCCTTCTTTTTGTCTTCAATTTTCCCCAGCATCACAGTGTTT
This sequence comes from Cervus elaphus, assembly GCF_910594005.1. Lineage (NCBI taxonomy): Eukaryota > Metazoa > Chordata > Mammalia > Artiodactyla > Cervidae > Cervus > Cervus elaphus. The sequence goes on along the minus strand of NC_057833.1, from coordinate 63,180,476 downwards.
TTCAATGCATCTGCACTACACATTAAGTGGCCAAAGTTGAGCTTCAACTTCAGCATTAGTTCTTTCAATGAATTTTAGGGTTGATTTTCTCTGGGATTAACTGGTTTGATCTCCTTGCTGTCTCAGCGACTCTCGGAATCTTTTCCAACACCATAATTTGAAAGCATCAGTTCTTTGACAATCAGCCTTCTTTATGGTCCAACTCTCACATCCATACATCACTGCTGGAAAAACCATAGCTTTGGCTATACAGAACTTTGTCAGCAATGTGATGTCTCTGCTTTTTAATACACTGACTAGGCTTGTCAGAGCTTTTCTTCCAAAGAGTATGCATCTTTTAATTTCACGGCTGCAGTTACAGTCTGTAGTGATTTTGAGCCCGAGAGAAACAAAATTTGTCTCTGTTTTCACTGTTTCCCCATCTATTTGCCATGAAGTGATGGGATCAGATGCTATGACCTTAGTTTTTTGAATGTTGAGTTTTAAGCCAGCTTTCTCACTCTCCTCTACACCATCATCAAGAGGTTCCTTAGTTCCTCTTCCCTTTCTGCCATTAGGACGGTGTCAGCTGCATATTTGAGGTTGTTGATACTTCTCCTGGCAATCTTGCTTTCAGCCTGTGATTCATCCAGACTGGCATTTCACATGATGTACTCTGCATATAAGTTAAATAAGCAGGGTGACAATATACAGTCTTGACGTACTTCTTTCCTGATTTGGAACCAGTCTGTTCTTCCATGTCCAGTTCTAACTGTTGCTTCCTGACCTGCATATAGATTTCTCAGGAGGCAGGTCAGGAGGTCTGGTATTCCCATCTCTTTAAGAATTTTCCACAGTTGATTGTCATCCACACAGTCAAAGGCTTTAGCCTAGTCAATGAAGCAGAAGTAGATATTTTCTTTGGAATTCTCTTGCTTTTTCTATGATCCAACAGATGTTGGCAATTTGATCTCTGGTTCCTCTGCCTTTTCTAAACCCAGCTTGTACATCTGGAAGTCCTCAGTTCACATATTGTTGAAGCCTGGCTTGAAGGATTTTGAGCATATCCTTGCTAGCATGTGAGATGAGTGCAATTGTACAGTACTTTGAACATTCTTTAGCATTGCCCCTCTTTGGGATTGGAATGAAAGCTGACCTTTTCCAGTCTTGTGGCCACTGCTGAGTTTTCCAGATTTGAATGGTTTGTCTTAGAAACGAACTGAGATCATTCTGTCATGTTTGAGATTGCACCTGAGTACTGCATTTCAGACTCTTTTGTTGACTATGAGGACCATGCCATTTTCCCCCATTCTTGTCCACATTAGTAGTATAATGGTCGGATCATCTGAACTAAATTCAACCATCCCCATCCATTTTAGTTTGTGGATTCCTAAGACGCCAGTGTTCAATCTTGCCATCTTCTGCTTGACTCTGTCCAATGTAACTTGATTCATGGACCTGGCATTCCAGGTTCCTATGCACTTTTGTTCTTTACAGTATCGGACTTTACTTTCACCACCAATACTTCCACTACTGGCTGTCACTTCCTCTTTGACTTAGCTGCATCATTCTTTCTGGAGCTATTAGTAATTGCCTCTACTCTTCCCCAGCAGCATAAAGGACACATTCTGATCTGGGGGCTCACCTTCTGGTGTCATATCTTTTAGCCTTTTCATACTCTTCATGGGGTTCTTGCGGAAGAACACTGGAGTGGGTTGCCATTCCCTCCTCCGGTGGACCATGTTTTGTCATAACTCTCACTATGACCTGTCTTGGATGGCCCTGCATGACGTGGCTCATAGCTTTATTGAGTCATGCAAGCTCCGTCACCATGACAAGGGTGTGACTCATAATAGATAGATAGATAGATAGATAGAAGGGTGATAGATCGTTTACCAAAATTAAAAAGCATCTACTTGAAGTAGGTCAATTTCAATGAGATTTGACAAGTTTAAATAAACTGTAATACCTGTAAATACCTTTTGGCTCCCCCCTCACCTCTCATGACCCATTATACTAAATACCCTGAAACCACTGCCTCAGGCAACCACTAACCTGTTTTCTGTCACTGTAGGTTGATTTTTCCTGTTGTAGACTTATATATAAATGAAACCAAACTTCATGTAGGACTTCTTTCATTCAGTATGATGTTTTTGCAATTCATCCACACTGTAAAATATAATCCGTTTCTTCTTGCTGAGTAGTATTCCACAATATGGATATGCCACAATTTTTTTTCTTATCCATTCACCAGTTGACAGCCAGGTAGGTTTTTTAAAGCTTAGCACTATTATGAATAAAATAGCTATGAACATTTGTGCACAGGTCTATATGTGGATACATGCTTTCATTTCTCTTGCATAAATATCTAGGAGTGAGACAGCAAGACCGTTAGATAGCAGTTTTTTTTTTTTTTGTTTTTTGTTTTTTAGCAGTTTTTTTTAAAACCAGAGAAGGTTCTCTAAATCTTTGTTTCTTCTGCTTTACGTTATTCACCAAGCTTTCTCAGCTCCCCCAAAGGTGTCTGTCTTCCAAAAGCAAGAATAGGACTCTCTGAATAAAGGAAAAGGGAAGCAAAGCAGAAGCTTTTCCCAGGAGCGTCTTCCGTTCAGACTGTGTCTGACTGTACAGGCCAAGAGAAGGTCCCAGATCATTTCATCTATTCCACACTATTGTAAACAATCACACTTTCTCAAATTTCTCTTTCCAATATTGCATTGCTTGTTTACAGAAATTGGATTGATTTTTAGTTGTTCACTTTAGTTCCTGTGGCCTTCCTAACCTCACTTATTATGTATAGAAGTTTTTTGGTAGGTTCCTTGGAATTATCTACAATAAAAATGTTATTTGCAAGCAGGAAGAGTTTAATCTCTCTCTCTTTCCAAATTTCTTTTTCTTGCCTTATGACAAAAATTAGGGGTGGTAGGACATCCTTGCCTTTTCCTGATAGTAGGGGGAAAGCATCCATGCTTTCAGTATTAGAATGATGTTAGTTTTATATATTTTTTTGGTAGATGCCCTTTATGAAATTGAGGAAATTACTTTCTACTCATAGTTTGTTAAGAGAAGGATTTTTTCAAATTTTTCTGCTTATTGATAGTATCAAGCAGGTTTCCTCCTTACAGTGTTACCGTGGTGAGTTGCACTGATTGATTCCCACTTATTGAAGCAGTGTTGGAATCTCTGGATAAACTCTGCTTGTTCATGATGCATTATTATTTCTACATAATACTGGACTCAATTTGCTATTTTTGAGGGGGGTTTTTTGTCTATGTTCTTGGGAGATATTGGTGTGTAGTTTTCTTTTAATGTCTTCATTTTTTATGAGATAATGCTAGCCTTGTAAATTGAATTGAGAAGTATCTCTCCCTTTTCTATTTTGTGGAAGTGTTTGTGTAAATTTAGTTTCATTTCTTCCTTAAATACTTAGAATTTATCAGTGAAATCACCTGGACCTCCAGATTTCTTTCTATATTTTTTTAAACTTTGAATTTATTTTTAAAAATAATTATAGGGCTATTTAGGTTATCTGTTTCATTATGGGGGGGCTTTAGAAGTTTGCCAATTTTGAGGTATTGCCATTTCGATTGTAGAATTTATGTACATAGAATTGTTCATAGCATTTCCTCATTATCTTTTACCTTCTGCATCTGTAGTGATATCATCTCCTTTATTCCTGACATGGATAATTTGTGTCTTTGTTTTTTTGCCATTCTTGCTAGACTTAAAATTTTTTTACTGATATTTTCAGAGAATCAATTTTTGGCTTTATTTATTTTGTCTATTGCTTTTCTGTTTTGATTTCTGCTTCGTATTATTTTCTTTCTTCCACTCAGCTGGGTTTATTTTCTCTTCTTTATTTAGTTTCTAAAGGAGGTAACTCAAGCTATTTCTCTAAGGCTTTCTTTCTTTTATATTATAAGCATTTATGCTATAAATTTCCTTCTAAGCATTGCTTTACCTGCTTCTACAAGTTTTGATATGTTGAATATGAGTTTTTGTTCACTTCATAATATTTTCTATTATCTTTTGATACTTCTTCATTGACACACGGATTATTTAGAAGTACGTTGTTTACTTTGTTAGTATTTGGAGTTTTTCCTATTATCCTTCTGCTACTGATTTCTGGTTTAATCGCATTATGTCTGAACATATGTATAAATCCAATTTTCTCAAATTTAACTATCCTTAGATTTTTGACTTGTCATCTAATCAGCAACTGCTATTCCAGTGAAACAAAAGTTCTAAATATAGAAATGCTTACTGGATAGATTAAAATCAGGTCAATATGTTGCCTTACTACCATTGGTCAAGATGCTTTCCCAGCATGTTCATAACGAACGTCAACTTGTTTTGCATACTTATAATCAGTTGAAAATTTTGAAAGAAATGTTTCAAATATTAGAAGCTTATTGTTTGGGGAGTCATGGATAATGTACTTCAGTTTGTGAATAGAATTTCCCATTCTACCTGGCTCTAACCTCATTCATTTTAGCCAGTAGGAAGGGAAGCTTCATGATTGGATAAAATTTCTAAAACAACCATGAAACATTCTCAGAAATAAAAGTTTGGGAAGGGTGTCCTAGGGAGAAATTTTTCTCTACATTATAGTAGTATTTTCCTCATTGCAGGCTTGTTTATTCATGGTTTATTTTTCACAAGTCATAAGGTGTCCTAGAAGATATAATGATATGCAGGGTTGGGGCTTTAATATGTAAACTAGTAGCCTCTAATATGGAGTTCTCAAGCATGGAAAAAAAAACAACAAAAAACTTTCTCTACTGTACCATAAGTTCCCTGTTAGAGAATCTCTGTTCAAGGGCTTAAACATCCCAATCCATTGCTCTGAAATTTTACTATGAATGACTCTCCTGAAAGCACCCAGGGCATTCCTCTCTGGATAATGTTACAAAAGCCATGGCTATAATCAATATGTGGTTTATTAACGCTCCCAGGTAAGCAGTTATCTGGAATATGTTTAGTTAGCTTATTCTAATGGCAACCCACTCCAGTACTCTTGCCTGGAAAATCTCATGGACAGAGAACCTGGTAGGCTATAGTCCATGGGGTTGCAAAGAGTCGGACACGACTGAGCAACTTCACTTCACCCCACTCATATAGTAGTAGTCCTTGGATTTCTTGTTACATTTGAAAACACTTTGCCAATAAAATTATATTAAAAATAATTAGTGAAGGAGATTGAACAGACCCAAAACCAACTTGGCACTGGTGAGAGGTAGAAATCAGTGGACAACTACCTCAGGCTTCCCATCCCTAGGGGGGCAATTCTGCACTTCATTCTACATGGCTTTTCTGAGTCTCTAATGGGACTCAGCCCTAGTAGCTTTCCTTGTAATCTGCTGGCTAACACTCACTTCACTGGATTTTTCCCCTTTCATGTCTCATTTTGACAGCTCCTCAACTCTTCTCCCAAAGATACTGCTAAAAACTCTGTCTGAGTCCTAGTGTCTGCTTTCATAGGGATCCAAAATAAAACAGTAATTATTCAATATGTATTTGTCAGATAGATTTGAAAATGCAGTTTCATAAAAAGAAAACATGACAAATAGAACATTAAATAGAGAGAATGCAGTAAGACAGCCTCCCCAGTTGGCGTTTATTGACATCTGGAGGTGTTCTGGAGGCGTTCTTCGCATTGAGGAGTGGGACTTCCACCTCCCTGGTGGGACGACAGGGATGTCACCCCGGCTGAGAGAAGTAGGAGTACCTTGCTATTGCTCCTCAAGGGGCCTCTGTGACGCCATTTTGGGGTATGGGATGGTTTTGTCACCATTGGGCAGTGATAAAATTCTTGATTGTCCTCTTGACCTTCTCTGACACCAGCCCTCAGGGGAGGCTGGGGCATCTTGTCACGGTCTTTTGAGAGTGGAAATCTAGGCTCTTCTCTCGGCTTTGTTGGCCTGGGTAGAAGTGCTTCCTGTGGTGCGTGGCTGGAGTAGGGTGATTGTTACCTAAAAGTTCTCTGTCTTGCTAGCCCACCCATTTTCTTTTTCTCTTCTTTTCTGCTAGAGAAAATAGGTTTGGAGGGGGGCGTTCTTTCCTTTTTGTCCATTGGCATTTCTGGGTTGCTGGCTTCTTCAACTCCAAGTTCATGATATATGAGGCAGAAAAGAAACCCAGGGAACTTAGCAGTATGCTGTTCCTTGGGTCCTGAGGTCCCTGGCTGGCCTGCCTTCTTGCTGGTTTATGGAGTTTTTCAGTGTTTGTTTTATGCATAATTTCCAGGGGTTTTAGTTGTACTTACTAGGAGGAAAAAGATAAAGTATGTCTATTCTGTTTTTGTGAAAGTGGAAGTCTCAATAACCTTTACAAGTATGAAGAATCCCTGAGACCAGAAGATTTGAGAATTTCTGATTAAATTCAAAGGTTCCTAGGTTCTAGATTTCATGGATTTGTAAAACAAAATGAAGTCAAAGATTTTTATAGGTGGTCTCAATAAGATTGCTTAAAGTCAAAGACAGCATAAAACAAAAGTGTCCACTCATAATTTATCACAACCAAGGAAGAAACAAAATGTCTCAGAAGCTGCAGTCCTTTTAGCTCAGTTCAGTCGCTCAGTCGTGTCTGACTCTTTGTGACCCCATTGACTGTAGCACACTAGGCCTCCCTGTCCATCACCAACTCCCAGAGTTTACTCAAACTCATGTCCATTGGGTTGGTGATGCCATTCAACCATCTCATCCTCTGTCATCCCCTTCTCCCGTGCCTTCAATCTTTCCCAGCATCAGGGTCTTTTCAAATGAGTCAGTTCTTCACATCAGGTGACCAAAGTACTGGAGTTTCAGCTTTAGCATCAGTCCTTCCAATGAATATTCAGGACTGATCTCCTTTAGGATGGACTGGTTGGACCTCCTTGCAGTCCAAGGGACTCTCAAGAGTCTTCTCCAACATCACAGCTCGAAAGCATCAATTCTTTGGTGCAGTCCTTTAAGATGTATAAATATAGCATTATACAAATTTTACTCCTTTTCCTTTTTTTTCACTTTTCTCAATTCAGTCTGGCCCTATAAAAAGTCAATTTTACATAAGTACCCACTGAGAGACCAGTGTGTAAAAACTCCTGCTCTTGTTCCCATGTATGACAATGGTGATTTTAAACTCACAATAACTGGCCCGTAGTAAAGAGAGTATAAAATTTTGTTAAGTGAAATTCTTTTCAAATCTATTCTATGGGTTTGCAGAGAAAGGTATCTTTTCACACTTGATCTGTGAAATCAAGTTGCTTGTTTCATGCAGGACATTGCACCACACATACCCAAGTTCTGGAATACATGCACAATATGGTGTTGCAATAAGGTCCATGAGGAGCATTGTAATGGCAGGAGCTTGCTGCTTTTTTTGTTAAATGCTTAAGTTCCACGGCGCCCCCCCCCCTTTTTTTTACCCAGAGGCTGTTGTGATAGGCTTTTCTATCACTAAATAAATAAAGTATTGGGTCCGATCTAGACAGATTTGGACCTGAGGCTTTTTTCCTCTAGACACATTGACAGCATTACTCAGTCTCTGAGGTTTCATGAGCCCAAGGTTTGAGGGGGATGTGGGCAGGGTCCTCTGTTCCTCCTCTGTTCTCCAGGGATGAGTAGAACATTTCTGCAGAATCTGGTGCTCAGCCACCAGGTCTATAGAAACATGGGAGCCTTTCTGAAACAGGGAAGGTTCTCTGTGTAAGAAGAAATCATTTACACCCTTGCTGTGTTGGTGTACTTCAACATGGCTCTCTCTAGATAGAATGATTTCCCAAAAGGCCATCCGTCCAAGAGCAGTGCTCATTGAACCTCACATCCCCAAAGGAAAAGTTTACAGTCATCAGTGGCACATCCTTCCCAGGATGGATATGAGACAGATCTAGCTTTCTGCAGGGCCAGGGAGCATGGACTGCAGGAGACAGCAAGTGCTCTCACAGCCTAATCGATCTCACAGAGCAGATGGATACGGCAATTAGCGCAAAAACAATTTTGCCAAGAATATTAACACTTCTTGAGTTTATCAAGAAGGGGTGAAATTTCTAGTCAATAATTTTCTAAATTTATAGCACCGTTACTGGTGAGTAGCTGGGTGTAGGATCTCCGGTCTTGTGCTCTTGTGTGGCCCAATGAGATAATTAGTAGAAGGAAAGAACTGGGTTCTTCATGCACATCAAGCAAAACATGGGATTGAGAACAAAAGAGTTTTCCAGTTAATGTGTGCTCCAACTCTTCTGAAATATTAAAGTGATTATTTTGTTTTGACACAAGTTGTCCAGAAAGTTGCTATAATTCTTACTTTGCAAACCTAGGTATAGCTTAATGAGCCAGGGCAGAGATTGAGAAATACTGTCTGTAAAGGACGAGAGAGTAAATATTCATATTTTAGACTTGGGATCCTTGTGGTCTCTTTCCCAACCATTCTAATTCTACTGCTCTAGCAAAAAAGGAGCCATAGATAATACGTAAAAGAAAGGGCATGGCTATGTTTCAATAAAACTTTATTTACAATACAGGTAGCAGAACAGACTTGACCCATGGATCATAGCTTGCCAATCACTGATCTAGTGCATTGATTCTGTTGTTTGCTTCCCTTTGATATTATATATATAAAATATTTTCTTTTTCCAAAATCAGAGTACTTATTAGAATCACCAAACTTAAAAATAGGCAGTGTTTCTAGAATCACTAAAAGATATCATTTTCCCACAATGGTTCTTGACTTCTTTTTTCTACTGACAACATGGAAATATGCAGAAGATGTTTTTCCCTTTGGGTAATCTCACTTATCAGCAAAGTCTCCCGTCTCCCTCTTCCCCCAACCCTCCTCCTTCTCTTCCTGAGTCCCTCTTCCCTCTCCTAGCTCCTTTTTCTCCTTCATGTTTTTTTATTTCTTGCACAGGCCTCCTATTCCCTTTTCATATTTCAACTTCACTTTGGTCAAATAGAATTTTGTGGCATAGTCTGACAGCCTAATCAAGAGTTGAGTGTTAAAGCTATCACCCCAGTGGTAGGTAGGGATAAAGCAGAGAATGTCAAAGCCAAAACAGCAACTGCATTTTAAGAGTTGAAAGAGTTGTTGAGAGATCTACCGACTGTGGCCAGTAACATGGGCTTGCTGTGCCTCAGTTTAATTACCAGTAATGTAACAATAGGAATGTATCTCAGTATCTACCTTATATGGTTGTTACATAGATTGGGTTTGTCGTGTAAAGAGCCTAGGACAGTGCTCACACATAAAGCTCAAGAATAAAGTAAGGATACTTCTTTGTACAATTTCAATATTGGACTGGACCATCAAAAAATAAAATAAAAAGGCAATTAAGAAGGCATTTAGGTTGAAAGGAAGAAGTAAACTGCCTTTACTTGTTGCCGTTCAGTCGCCAAGTCATGTCTGACTCTTTGCCACCCCATGGACTGCAGCACACCAGGCTTCAGGGTCCTTTACTGTCTCCTGGAGTTTGCTCAAACTCATGTCCATTGAGTTGGTGATGCCATCCAAACATCTCATACTCTGCTGTATGCTTCTCCTCCCACCCTCAATATTTCACAGCACCAGTGTCTTTTCCAATGAGTCGACTCTTCACATCAGATGGCCAAAGTATTGGAGCTTCAGCATCAGTCCTTCCAATGAATATTCAGGACTGATTGCCTTTAGAATGGACTGGTTTGATCTCCTTGCAGTCCAAGGGACTCTCAAGAGTCTTCTCCAACACCACAGTTCTAAAGCATCAATTCTTTGGAGCTCAGCCTTCTTTATGGTTCTACTCTCACATCCGTACATGATTACTGGAAAAACCACAGCTTTGACTATGGACCTTTGTTGGCAAAGTGATGTCTCTGCTTTTTAATACACTGTCTAAGTTTGTCATAAATTTTTTTCCAGAGGCTTCCGGTTTAAGATGATGGAGTAGAAGGACATGTGACCATCTCCTCTGAGAGCAGCATGATTGTGATTAGCTGTTGAACAACAGGTTGATCGACAAGAGGATGCTGGAACCCACCAAAAAAAGATACTCCACGTCCAAAGACAAAGAAGCTGCACTAAGACAGTGGAAGGGGCATAATCGTGGTAAAATCAAATCCCTCATGCACTGGGTGGGTGACCCACAGACGGGAGAACAATAATCCCAAAGAAGTTCTCCCACTGTTGTAAAGGTTCTGAACTCCATGTCAGGCTTCCCAGCCTGGGGATCTGACAAAAGGACCAGGGAATCCCCAGGAAATCTGGACTTGAGGGTCAGTGGCATTTAATTTTAGGACTTCCAGAGGACTAGAGGAAATAGAGATTTCAGTCTTGGAGGCACAAACAAAGTTTTGTGTGCACCAAGACCCAGAGGAAAGGAGCAGTGACCCCACAGGAGACTGAACCAAAACTACCTCTAGAGTTGGAGGGCTCCTGTGGAGGCGGGGGTTGGCGGGGGCCCAGCACAGGGCCAGGGCACTGGAAGGTGCCCCTTGGAGTAAACTCTCTTGGAGGTCACCGTTATTCCTCCCATAGAGGCTGCAGACCCCAGGGCTGGGTCTCCTCAGGCCGAACATCTACCAGGGAGGGGTGCAATCCCACCATCAGCAGAAAATTGGATTAAGGCTTTACTGAGCAAGGCCCTGTCCACCAGAGCAAGACCCACTTTTCCCATCACCAGTCCCTTCCATCAAGAAGCTCACACAAGCCTCTCAGCCTCACCCATCAGAGGGCAGACAGAGGCAGCACAAAGAAGCAGTCTCACAGTAGCTAGAACAAAACCCGTATTACAGAAAGTTAATCATGATGAAAAAGCAGAAAGTTATGTCCCAGACAAAGGGACAAGATAGAACCCCAGAAAAAACAACTAGATGAAGTGGAGATAGGCAACCTTCCAGAAAAATAATTCAGAATAATTATACTGAAGTTGATCCAGGATCTCCAAAAAAGAATGGAGGCAAACATTGAGAAGATGCAAGAAATGTTTACCAAAGACCTAGAAAAACTAAAGATGAAACAAACAGAGATGAATAACACACTAGAAGGAATCCATAGCAGAATAGCTGAGCCAGAAGAATGGATGAATGATCTGGAGGACAAAATGCTGGAAATCACTGCTGCAGAACAGAATATAGAAAAAAGAATGAAAATAAATGAAGACCTAAGAGACTTCTGGGACAACATTAAACGCAGCAACATTCTCATTATAGGGGTCCCAGAAGAGAGAGAAAGGACTTGAGAAGATATTTGAAGAGATAATAGCTGAAAACTTCCAAACATGGGAGAGGAAATAGTCAACCAAATCCAGGAAGCAGAGAGAGTCCCAGGAAGGATAAACCCAAGGAGGAACACACCGAGACGCATAGTAATCAAACTGACCAAAATTAAAGACAGAGACAAAACACTGAAAGCAACAAGGGGAAAATGACAAATAACATATGACAAGGGAACTCCCATCAGGCTATCAGCTGATTTCCCAACAGAAATTCTACAAGCCAGAAGGGAATGGCCTGATATACTTAAAGTGATGAAAGGGAAGAACCTACAACCAAGAATACTCTATCCAGCAAGACTCTCCTTCAGATTTGATGGAGAAATCAAAAGCTTTCCAGACAAGCAACAGTGAAGATAATTCAGCACCACTAAAGCAGTTTTACAACAAACGCTAAAGGAACTTCTCTAGGCAGGAAACACGAGAGAAGGAAAAGATCTACAGGAAGTAAGGAACATGGTAATAGGGTCATACATATTGATAATTACCTATTGATACAATAGGTATCAATAATTATCAATAGGTAACAATAATTACATATTGATAATTACATTAAGTGCAAATGATTTAAATTCACCAACCAAAAGAGATAGACTGACTGGGTGCATGAAAAGAAAACATGTGCATGTATGCACTTCCACTTACCACATCACTCTGCTTGACCCCCCAAATTGTATAATTATTTTATACTGTGAAGTTACTCATGTTCCCTTCCCATTATGGCTTGCAGTTGTACTTATCTTTTACTTTGTATCTGGTTACTGATTGTTAAAACCGATAAGCATCTTTTACACTTGTGGTTCTGTAACTATTACTCACTTGATACCATTGTATCATGATTGGTCAACAGAAAAATAATAGAACTCTATATCACCAGGCTTCCCTAGTAGCTCAGTTGGTAAAGAATCTGCCTGCAATGCAGGAGACCTGGGTTCAACCCCTGGGTTGGGAAGATCCCCTGGAGAAGGAAATGGCAACCCACTCCAGTATTCTTGCTCGGAGAGTCCCGTGGACAGAGGACCCGCTGGGCTACAGCCCATGGATCGCAAAGTCGGACACGACTGTATGACTTTCATTTTCACTTTTCTGTATCACCAAAAGTAGGATCCAATAGAAAAACCAGTAGTCACTTTTTAAAATCCAGATGCATATCAGAATTATCTTGAAATTTTTTGAAAAATACAAATGCTCAGGTATTGCTTTTTTAGTCCAGAGTTCCAGATTTGTTTCTAATGAGCAGTCCTGTTTAAAAACAACTGGACTATATGGTGATGTTTTACTTTTAGATGATCTTTCACTGTTATCTAGTTCCTTTCACTCTCCCATCTCATTGAGTTTATGTTCTCCACTTTCTCATCTCTTCTTCATCTTCTCCTTATTTTTTTGATGTTCTTTCTCAAGCCTTTATCAAGTGCAGCAGAAAAGCTTTTGTATACATATACATAAAGATGCATGGGCTTCCCAGGTGGTGCTAGTGGTAAAGAACCCACCTGCCAATGCAAGTTTGATGCCTGGGATATGCATAACATATATATTTTAGAAAACTTATTAATTTTTGCCTAACTAAAAGGATATGACATTTTGAGTCCAGTTGTTTGACTGAGTATGAATAGAATGCTAGATTTCTAATTAAAAAAATAGATACACAACAAGCAACAAAGATTTGCTCTATAGCACAGGGGACTATAGTCAGTATCTCGTAATAATCTATGATGGAAAATAACATCAAAAATAATATATGTCTATTTGTATAACTGAATCACCTTGTTGTGCACCTGAAACATTGTAAGTCAACTATATTTCAATTATACATATATATATATATATATATATATATATATATATATGTATCTATTTTTTTAAAAAAATTCTTCCAAGGAGCAAGCGTCTTTTAATTTCATGGCTGCAGTTACTGTTTGCAGTGATTTTGGAGCCCAGGAAAAGAAAATTTGCCACTGTTTTCATTTTTTCTCTATTTATTTGCCATGAAGTGATGGGATTAGATGCCATGATCTTACTTTTTTGAATGTCTGAATTTTAACCCAGCTTTTTCACTCTCCTCTTTCACTTCATCAAGATGCTTTTTAGTTTTTCTTTGCTGTTTGCTATTAGGGTAGTATCATCTGCACATCTGAAGCTGTTGATATTTCTCCCAGCAATCTTGATTCCAGCTTGCAGTTCATCCAGCCCGGCATTTCACATGAGGTACTCTGCATATAAGTTAAATAAGCAGGACGACAATATACAGCCTTGATGTAGGCCTTTCTGGATTTGGAACCAGTCTCTTGTTCCATGTCTGGTTCTAACTGTTGCTTCTTGAACTGCATACAGATTTCTCAGGAGGCAGGTAATGTGGTCTGGTATTTCCATCTCTTGAGGAATTTTCCACAGTTTGCTGTGAAGCCTTGACGTACTCCTTTCCCAATTTTGAACCAGTCCATTGTTCCATGTCTGGTTATAACTGTTGCTTCTCGACCTGAATACAAGATTTCTCATGAGGCAGATAAGGTGGTCTGGTATTCCCATCACTTTAAGAAATTTCCATGGTTTGTTGTGATCCACACAGTCAAAGGCTTTAGTGTACTTAATGAAGCAGAAGCAGATGTTTTTTTCTGGAATTCTCTTGCTTTCTCTATGAGCCAACGGCTGTTAGCAATTTGATCTCTGGTTCCTCTGTCTTTTCTAAATCCAGCTTGTACACCTGGAAGTTCTCAGTTCATGTATTGTTGAGGCCTAGTTTGAAGGATTTTGAGCATTACCTTGCTAGCACTGAAATCAGTGCAATTGTACAGTAGTTTGAACATTTTTTGGCATTGCCCTACTTTGGGATTGGAATGAAAACTGACCTTTTCCAGTCCTATGGTCACTGCTGAGTTTTCCAAATTTGCTGGCATATTGAATGTAGCAGTTTCACAGCATCATCTTTTAGAATTTGAAATATCTCAGGTGGAATTCCATCACCTCCACTAGCTTTGTTTGTAGCAGTGCTTCTTAAGGCCCACTAGACTTCACTCTCCAGGATGTCTGGCTCTAGGTGAGTGATCACACCATTGTGATTATCCGGGTTGTGAAGATCTTTTTTGTACACTTCTGTGCATTCTTGCCACTTCTTCTTAATCTCTTCTGCTTCTGTTCGGTCCCTACCATTTCTGTCCTTTATTGTGCTGATCTTTGCACGTGCATCTTTACTTGTAGGTGACATTATGGTCTGTATAGAAAATCTGATGGAATCTACAAAAAAGCTATTAGAACTATTAAGTTAGTTTATTCTGGGTTGCAAGATATAAGATCTATATACAAGAAATCAGTTGTGTTTCTCTATACTGGTAATAAATAACTGAAAGTGAGAATTTAAAAAAAAAACATCTTATGCAATGGAATAAAAAACTTGAAATTATTTAGGGCTAAATCTGACAAATGTGCAAGAACTGTACAATGAAAACTATACATAAATATTTCTGAGAGAACAAAAAGCCTGAACAAATAATGAGCTGTATCCTGTTCATGAGTCTAAAGATTCAATGTTTACAATAATTGGAAATATATTTTTTTAAAAGTGAAAACAGTTTTGATGCATAACTTGATACTTTGTATCATATAAAATTAATTCAAAATGGATCTTGGATTTAAATACAAATCTTAAAACTATAAAGCTTCTAAAAGAAAAGATAGGAGAACATTTTTATGACTTTGAATTAGGCAAATAAAACACTGAGAGCAAGATCTTTAAAAGAAAAAAAATTAATTTGGATTTACCAAAATCAAGAACTTCTTTCTGCTGTTTAAAGAACAGTGTTAAGAGAATGAAAATATAAGCCACAGACTGACAGGAAATGATTGCAGCTCATATATCTGACAAATGGCTTGTGACCATAATATATGAAAGACTCTCAAAACTCAATAATAAGAAAACAAAAGAACTCAATAAAATTGAGTCAAAGAACAGACACATCCTATAGAAGATATATGGAAGCAAATCATATGAAAACATATTCAGTTAGCCAAATGCAATTCATTACAGAAATGCAGTTTACAATTATGTTGAGATATTATGACACATCTCTGAGAATGTTTGAAATTAAAAACACTGACCATATCATGTGATGACAAGAATGTGAAGCAACAGGAAACTTCATGCACGGCTGTTGGGAATGTAAAACAGTACAAGTCCTTTGAGCAACAGATTGCCAGTTTCTTATAAAGTTAAACTAATACCTAAGATATGAGAAGTTACTTTACCCCTAGGAATTTACCAAAGAGAAATGAAATATGTCTATAAAAAAGCATGCATATAAATTCTCATAGCATCTTTATCTATGACAACCCCAAACTGGATAGAACCCAAATATCCATCAGATGCTTAACAAATAAACTGCACTATAGGCACAAAAAATTATATTTTGCAATAATAAATGGAACAAACATGGATGAACCTGAATATATTCTTTTTTCATGCCCAGTGAAAGAAGCCAGAAAAAAAGCAAGTACATTCTGAATCATTCTATTTGTATAAAACTCTAGAACAAGACGCTTACTCCTTGGAAGGAAAGTTATGACCAACCTAGACAGCATATTGAAAAGCAGAGACATTACTTTGCCAACAAGGGTCCATCTTAGTCAAGGCTATGGTTTTTTCAGTGGTCATATATGGATGTGAGAGTTGGACTATAAAGAAAGCTGAGCACCGAAGAATTGATGCTTTTGAACTGTGGTGTTGGAGAAGACTCTTGAGAGTCCCTTGGACTGCAAGGAGATCCAACCAGTCCATCCTAAAGGAAATCAGTCCTGGGTGTTCATTGGAAGGACTGAGGTTGAAGCTGAAATTCCAATACTTTGGCCACCTCATGCGAAGAGTTGACTCATTTGAAAAGACCCTGATGCTGGGAAAGATTGAGGGCGGGAGGAGAAGGGGATGACAGAGGATGAGATGGCTGGATGGTATCACCGACTCGATGGACATGGGTTTGGGTGGACTCTGGGAGTTGGTGATGGACTGGGAGACCTGACGTGCTGCAGTCCACTAGGTCGCAAAGAGTCGGACACGACTGAGTGATTGGACTGAACTGAACTAGAACATGAAAGCTGATATAGAGGGACAGAAAACAGTAAGTGGTCTCGTGGGGACAGTGACAGGAGAGGACGGGAAGGGTGAGAGGGAGGGAAGTTTACAAAGGGACGCAGGAAGCCACCGGAACGCTGGCTGGGCCACATTCTGAGTTATGGGTGTTTTTTGAGTCTGTGTTCTATTTGTATTTGATATACGTGTCAACACTATCAAACTGTACACTTTAAACAGTTCCCAAGTGACGCTCATGGTAAAGAACACCCCTGCCAATGCAGGAGACATTAGAGATGGGGGTTGGGTCCCTGGGTTGGGAAGACCCCTTGGAGAAAGGGTCTTCTCTTGCCTGGAGAATCCCATGGACATTGCAGCCAGGCGGGCTACAGTCCACAGGGTCACGGAGAGTCAGACACACCTGAGGGATGCGCACACGTATAGTTTACTGTATATCAATTATACCTCAATAAAGCTGTGAAGATTTTGGTAGTTCACTCTAATAAATTGTATAGGTTCTCATAATATGCATTTCTGAGTGTCAAATATACTTTTCATTTTGTGTTTTTTAATACAAATTTTTGATTGTTTTCTTTATTCTCTTTTTTATCCCATGTCACTGTATTATGGGCTTCCAAGGTGGCTTCATGGCAAAGAAAAATAGTGAAAGTCGCTCAGTCATGTCTGACTCTGCAGCCCCATGGATTGTAACCTGCCAGGCTCCTCTGTCCATGGAATTCTCCAGGCAAGAATACTGGAGTGGATTGCCATTCCCTTCTCCAGGGGATCTTCCCCACCCAGGGATCGAACCCAGGTCTTCCCACATTGCATGCACATTGCAGGAGGATTCTGGTCTGGGCCACCAGGGAAACCCTCAGTGACAAACAATCTGCCTGTAACGCAGGAGCCATGGGTTTGATCCCTGGGTCAGGAAGATCCTCAGGAGAAGAGAAAGGCAAGCCACACTAGTATTTTTGCCTGGGAAACCCCATGGACAGAGGAGCCGGGTGGGGGACAGTCCTTGGGGTTGCCAAAAATCAGACACAACTTAGCAAGCAAACAACACTTTAGTATACATGAAAGTCTCAGCAAATTCTTTTTGTAGTAAGATGAGGTATAAAAACACACACTAGTAAATACAATAGTGCCATATTATCAGGATCAGGAGATGCTAAATGGTAACAAAGCTTCTGCACAAATATCTATTTAAAATGTGTCACCAACTGTTTGTATTCTTTTTTTCATGAACTTCTTGTTCATTATCTTAGTCTGTTTTTATTTTGGTAAATAGGATTTAATTTAAAGTGCTAATATAATATATAAGATACCAAGACTATCATAACAATGAAAGAATCTAGTCTGGTTGTACTGTATGTCTTGGGGAGTTAAAGTCTTATGTTAATAACTGTTAAATGTCGAGAAGTGAAATAGTTTCATTGTTTCTATTACTAAAGTGAAAGGTTGTGTGTTAATTGTATAAAATTAGATACTTTGCTTAAGTAAAAATATTTGGAATGTTTTTTAATTTTTCATTTCATTGTTGTTGTTCAGTCACCAATTCGTGTCCGACTCTCTGCCACCCCATGGACTGCAGCACGCCAGGCTTCCCTGCCATCACCAACTCTGCTCAAACTCATGTCCACTGAGTCGGTGATGCCATCCAACCATCTCATCCTCTGTCGTCCCCTTCTCCTCCTGCCCTCAATCTTTCCCAGCATCAGGTCAGAGTCAGCTCTTTGCATCAGGTGGCCAAAGTATTGGAGCTTCAGTTTCAGTATCAGGACCCAGGGTGGTCATTTCATTAAGCATGCCCAGATATTCCAAGCACAGTAAATAACACGTTTTAAAAAGTTCAAGTAGCATTTATAGTAGAGGAAGCATTGTTAACCCCAGCTCAAGTATGACAATGACATGAAAAACTGTTGTCTGTCTTGTTATTATAAGAATAAAATGATTCACATTTAAAAAAATAAAATGCACCACCAAGAAACAGACTCAGGATACAGAGAACAGATGGGTGGTTGCCATGGTGGACGGACTGGGGAGGCGTGGAGAAGGATGCTGGGGTTAGCAGGTGAAAGCATTTATGTGCAACATCCATGAACTGCAAGGTCCGAGTATGTAGCGCAGAGAACTATACTCAATATTCCACAACAAACTGCAATGGAAAAGAATATATATACATAAAAGAAGGTATTAATGTGTACATCTACAACTGAATCACTTCGCTGTATGGCAGAAATTAACAGAATATTGTTAAACAACTATACTTCAATGAGAAGAAATAAATAACTAAACGAAAAACAGTGTACCACAAACAGGACTGTCCATGGGATATGGGTCTCATTCCATACCATACCCCCAACACTTCTCCCGTATGCTCTGGTATCATTAACTCTTTTACTAAGTTACAAGTATGTATTTCTTAGAGTAATACAAACATGATATTGAATTTACTTGCTCATAGATGGTTATCACTGTAGTTAAAGCATTGCACGTAAAACTGCCAACTTTAGGTACAAAGTTCTACTGATGCTAGATGCAGAGTTTCACCTCTATATTAACTTTTTCTTAGCTGTTCAGTAGAATAGTTTATTTTCAGAATCATGCTGACACATTCTGACATTTGAGTGGTTTGATTTTATTTGATATATTACCCTTTTTTAAAAATAGGATACATGCCAAACGTCTCTATGAACTTCAGTGTTTCTAGGATAGAACTATTAATCAGATATAGTTCTTCATTTGAAAAATAAGTTTACTGGATTGTACCGATTGGAGTGTTAATTAATTTAATGTAGTCTGAAATAGAGGAATCACCAAATGCAGTTAAATTTGTATGTTCTTTTTTCTATTTCTTAAAGCTCATGCCCCTATTTAGAGACTTTTTCTCTCCAGGCTAAGAAGATTTCTGCCTTTTTAATTTTGCCTTTGTGAGCATGTTGCAAATATTCTACCTCACTCTGTTCTTCAGGTCCATTGTAGTAGAGCCAATTCTTTGTTTCTCTGCTTCTCACCTGTTTCTGTCTATTTATTTGTGTATAAGATGTCAAAGGAAAATGAAAAGTAACACCTCCAAATACCACCTTGAAAGAGAAAATGCCAACAAATTCTTTTCTGCACCTGAAGCTTTTAATTCTTTAATCCACCATGGAATGTTGCTTAATTACATATTTTATTATGCATAACTGAAAATTATGTACTTTAGTTTCAACAATGATATGAAAGCACTTATTGTTTATAAATAAAGAGCGGCTGGTTTGTCTCTATTTTTTTGTTACAAATATTTGTGGAATTCTCAAAGGTTCTCTTTCTAAAATTGGCTTTTTGAAAATTCTCAGAGAGACCCAAGAAAAACTTCAAGTTTTAATACTTTCTTTGGAAACCAGAAAATTCATTACTTTGCAAAAGCAAGATGGTGTCACGTCATTATGGGCAAAAGCCATTGAATAGTTTGGATATTTTCATAAGTTTCATCACAATTTTAACAAGCTTCACAAAGTATTTATCGATGGAAAAATGTTACAGTGGTTGAACTAGGTAATGAACCCTTGGAGGTTCATTATACTATTCTATCTTTTTGTGTGTGTGTATTTGGAAACTCCTATAATCAAATGTGTGTTTAAAAAAACTTGGATATATGGATTTTAACCAAAGTTTTGGAGTTAATATTTCATACATTTCATTCATTCAATGACTTAGTGATGGACTTTTTCAGAGTAGTAAAATAATTACACTATGTTTCTGAAAATGTCAAATTGCATTTAATTTTTTTCTATATTTTCTGCATTTGATAAAGCTCTGATTGAGAGGAAAACAGATAGGACCTTGCAGATATAAGACTTGGGTTTGAAACCACTGTGGAGCCGCCCCTCCCTCGTGTCTGCCTTAAGTATGCATAGTGGGACAGAGATGCTTGTGGCCGTGCCGGGGAAAATGAAGCTTTCCACTAATGTTGTTGCTATTATCATTTTAAGCATATTTGAGGGCAAAGCTAGGAAGGAGCCTTACAAGGTAGGAAGTCTTTGTATGAGACCTGGTAGAACAAATATTTGAAAATTAAAATTGGAAACAAAGGTGGAGCAGGTGAAACCTGTCCCCTTGTGAAGATGCTGTGGGGTAGATTTGTGAACTAGACAAACGTGCATATTGCCACCCACTGCCACAGGCTCAGTGAATTATCGCACACACTTAACATATCTGAACTTTCTCAGCATTCTCACTTAACAGGTGCTGTTGGTTCTTTCATAGAGCAGCCCATGGGACACCCTTTCTTTGGGGGGCGGGGAGGAGGAATCAGAGATTGTCACTGTCATGAAAACTTATTTGAGCAACATAAAAAGCAAATATTCAATAACAGTAAAAGAAAATGCAACAAAGAATAAAGAAATAATATGCAACATTTAACGCAGTGCAAAATATGTTACTTTAGAGTTTCTCTGCCATTACTTCTCAAGGCAACAAAAATAATGGGCTGCTCTGTTTTTCCTCACCAACCACCTCATCAGCTAGTATCAGAGAGAACAGGGCCCCAGTCACCAGCTTCTGATCACAACAGGGATATTAGTTGAAATAGCTGACACAGGAAGGTGACTTAATGCACAACCTTGATATAGAGCAAGGAATCAAAATGGAATTCTTGTAGAATTATTTTGATAAAATGGAATTTTTGTAGAATTATTTTGATAAGTTAATTTGGAAATACAGATGATCCTAATCCTAATACGATACCCTAAGGAGGGTAAAGCAAGGAAGTCTTAAAAATGTTCATCTTTTAAACATGAATTCCAAACTATTTTTATTTGACATGTGGAATTGTTAAACAGGTAATAGTATTCTGGTCATATACATTTCTTAAATAAGGCTTCTTTGTATTTGATCAAAATGTGCATGGTACCAGACTGTAGTTTAGTCTTTGTTCAAAGACATGCAAGTATTTAGTATTTACATTAAATTGATAGCCTCAGAAGAATAGTGAATACATTCCCTTAAAAAGTAAAAGAAAAAAAAATTAACTTTACGGTGAACCATAGTATCTTTATCTCCTAATGTTTTAGATAGTATTTATATTCTTGAACCTCCATTGGCTTCCACATTCTCATGCAAATTTCTGGCTTGCTTTAACACAGCAGTCCAATTTCTGTTGGCTATATGACAGGGCATACGCATGTTAATTGCTCTTTTTGAAAGTATCACCAAGCAGTTCAGAATACCTTATTTATTGATAATATCGTGAAAATCAAGGACCTTATATCAGCCAAAAATAACAATATGGAATAGGGCAGAACTGAATAATGAAATGTATGAGATTGTCATTTTCATCTTGAACCATTTGAAAATGTTTTCTACTTAAGCTACATATTTTAGATAAGCACAGTTAGATATAGATTTCACTAATGAAGAAATAAACTTTTCTTCTTTTAGCTCAGAATTCCTTAGGACTAAATGTTAATTGATATGCATTTTATATATAATATGTACAGGCTTTGTAACCAAGGGTCACACAACTACGGCACACACGTTAGTTACCTTGGTTTTCAAGGGTTATGTGTCAACTCTGCATATTATGTGCCAAGGAGATACTATCAACATTATTTTTTGCATAATGTGCAAGTATGATATGGCCACAGAGTGTAATACAAATTAGTGGCAAAGTGCTGAGGGAAGGGATCCACGACAGACTCAAATGCACAAGGTTGAATATTACCCGTAAACTATCTGACTCTGCTAAGGCCTTACCAGCACAGAGTGCCAAGCCATGCCCAGCTTTTAAAAGCTTCTGAAATACTTGGACACAAGGAAGCTTGTGCAAGGAATTCTACCACAGCCTCTGGCAACACTGGGACTGGTGGGAGGGATAAATGACACCCGGGAAGCAACCTGGAAGTTTCCTCAAACCTCTTGCAAAATGTACCATCTTCCCGAAGAACAATTTTGCTCACTCCATCATGACCAACGTTGTATATTGATATGTGCTTTTTTTTTTTTTGGTTTAAAATATATTAGCAAGATGCTGCTGCATTAGTTAAAGAGAGTCTGATAATTTTATTGTCATGTTGATTTCTTATACACACTTCAATTTACTGAAAATGTATTTTCAAAGAAGTTAAGAGGTTAGTGGGAAAGAAAAAATCTTATTTGCAACCCAAATTCCCCTTAAAAAGGTATTACATCTTTGACTCCTTATATTAAGTGTTGTGCTCATGTTAAAAAAAAACACAAAAAAACAAAAAAAACACTACCCTCCACTCTAGCTTTTCCCTTTAAAGTCAGAGAAGATAGGTTGTTTTCCTTTAAATTTCATAGCATATTTATTTACCCTATTTTTTTAAAATATATGAAATCTTGTTTCCATTTGAATTCAAAATTATTTTGCTAAAATGACTTTCTGAACCCTAGTAATAAGCTAGAATGTTTAAAGGTGTTTTCTCATTTAATACAAAGTCGTAATAACTTTTTCGACATAATTTTAAGTTTACAGCAAACCAGCTGCCTCTGAAGTAGTTCAACTGTGCTTCAAAAGTAGACAGTAACTTTGAAAATCGAATTGGGAGTCTTCTATGATCCCATTTAAGTTTGGCATCAGAGGAGTCCAGCTGCCCTCTGATGAGCTCATCAGGGTCCAGGGAAAAGAGGCAGGAAGAGAGTGGGTGATTTCAGAACCAAAGGAACCCAAACACCCCCTAACAAGTAGGAAATCTTAAAAAAGCAGCAGGAAAATATAGTGAATGTGAACAAAAATAACCAAAAACTGCAACACTGGCCCTATTCTTTACATGAACATTAGCACACCTCACTTCATATCCTGGAGTTTACTGAGCTTTACGCTGCAAGAATTTTGAAGTGCATGTTTAAATTCCAGATTTGTTATTCTTATCTTCTTCATGGAGTTCTTGTAGTTATGACATACACAACCAAATGAGCTCAGAGTTATTAACTTGTATTTCATTTACAACTCAAAAAAAAAAAAAAAAAAATACAGCGCTTACTAAGGAGTTCTTGGACAGAAGGTCCATTTTTTCCCCCTACTTATGTTACTTTTAATGGCCTTTAAAAATGTATATACACCAGCTTTAAAAAAGTGTTGCCATGGCGGGCATATTGTGAAGTAAGTGCAGATGAATCTATTCTAAGTGCATATCTGCTGGAGCCTGAATTGATGTCTTTGTTGGTGGGTCTTTTGACCATCCTCCTGATCAAGTAAAACGTCAACCAAAAACAGATTATCGTCTTCACTGTTTAACTTAAAAAATGAGCATGTGTTTGGGATTTAAATTTACAGTGTTTCAAGTGACTTTTAAATTGCTCTTTTTCAGATCTGTAAAATGTCAAGAAAGTTTTAACATGCATCTTACTGAGAGGGCCATCTTGGACTCTGTGTTACTTCACATAAGCAGACAAACCCTACCATGTCATACCATACAAACAATTTTAATTGTGTAGTTACAGTCAATAACCACTCCTAATCAGAACATTTCTGCATAAAGAAAATTGTGATACACTTATAAAAACAGCCAGCTGTAACAAAATAGCTGGTGTTTTCATAGCCATAAACTCATAAAAAAGAAATAACACCTTTATACAGAAATTTTATACAGATGTAGCTTTAAAATTGATTGTAAACCAAAGGAAGACACGTTGCAAACATCAATTATTTTCACATTAATTGCATAATTTTCTAAGGTGATCTATTAGTTTTATTAACCTAAGCTTATTTGCATGATAGTAAAAATTGCATACAACAATAAGAGTGAAGCTTATAGTATGAATTGCTTGGATAACATAGAGCACTTTTTATAGGCAACTGTGTAAAGCACATTTTATCTATTTAAAACTTTTAAGACACTTTGTTTTACTGCCCATCAAAATACATTTATAAATAGAAAAGAACCAGTATGGTAACAAGAGAAGCAATATTACATTTAACGGAAACTTCCAAAAATTAATTACAACATGATGCTGCAGGATCTACAAATAAATAATGAGGACTAAATTGTGTTTCACATTTTCTTTTCATTTTTTAAAAAATCTTGTAACAATGAGAATGAAAAAAATTACAGTGAACTTTTATTTCCAAAATAAAAACAAATTTGAATTACGGCAGTGCCATATAATACAAGGCATTTGTTGGCATATGTCATCTTTAAACTGCATTCCACAGTCTATAGTTCTTTTGCAACATACAATAGAGTAACAAACTCTTTTTCTTTTTTAAAACAAGGGGCGAGTTTCCAAAGATAAGTGTGAAGTGTTACAGAAATAAAGGAAGGAAATGATAATCACAGAAGTTATAATGCTTGTTTTGAGGCTCCAGAATAATAATTATAAAATTAAAAAAAAAAAATCACTGGTTATCATGCTTACGGGTACACACACCCGGGTGTGTTCCGTGAACACAAATTTTCCATTTTTAATACCAAACAATCCGATGCTTCACCTGGGGCTGCCAAGCAGTTCGTAAAAGAGAGGAAAACGTTTAGTGCAGTCAGTATCAGCCTTTCTCGACGTTCCCGTTTGTGCAAGTTTCTGACGATTCCCCGGCTGAACGGCGGAGCGGAGCGCGAGTGTCGCGCGGGGCGGACCCCCCGGCCGGGGGGCGCTGATGGGGGACTGCAGCTCAGTCCCTGGCGTCGGCGCTCGCGTCCGTGCTGCCGTCGGCCGCCGGCTCGTCCTCGAGCTTCACCGCGAAGAGCGGGCTCGCGCCCGCGCCCGGAACACCCTCATCTGGGTCCTGCAGCAGCTCGTCGTCTTTGTAGTCGGCCACGTCCACCTCCAGGCCCGCGTGGTCCTTCAGCCGGCCGTGGTGCTTGAGGTGGTAGCGCTGGTTCTGGAAGAACTTGATGACGGTGTGCTGCGGCAGGTCCAGCTGCGCCGACAGCGTCTGGATGGCCTCCTCGTCCGGGTGCAGCCCCACATCCTGCATGAAGCTCTGCAGGATGCCCAGCGCCTCCACCGAGATCTTGGTCCGCGGCCGCGCCTTCGGCCGGCTCTCATCCTCCGCCTCGGCCGGCGTGGCCGCGGGCGGCTGCCGCGCGGGAAGCCGGGGCCCGGTTGGGGCCGGCGGCGCCTGTGCCGGCGCGGGGGGCGGTGCGGGCTGTGGCTGCGGGGGCGCCTGCGGCGGCTGCGGGGAAACAGCGGCACAAGATCAGCGGCGCCGCACGTGCCCGGCCCCGCGCGCCTGGCCACTGCACGTGCCTGGCCACTGCGCATGCTCGGTCCCTGTGCAATGCCTGCTCATTGCGCATGCCCTGCTCCTGCGCAACACCTAGGCACTGCGCATGCGGCCTCGCGCGCGGCACACAAGGGCCTGGAAGGAGCGAGCACATGACCTGCCGGGATCGGAAGGTGGGGACGGGTGCCGGACACAAACGCAGGCCAGCTGAACGGCCCACGGCACCGGGAAGAAGGTCAGAACGATCGCTAGGGAGGACCGGGGAGGGTCAGGGTGGCTCCTGGGCTTCGTCGTCAGAGGTCAGGCTGGCTTACTTACACGGCTGAAACTCTGCACTCTGAAAGTGTGAGCCACATTCACCAGGAGGATATGCCTCCGACATGAGGACAGCATATTGTGATGTCAGTAATTAATGAGGACTTTAAATGAAGACGGAGAAGTGAACTGTGCCAAAGTCAGTTTAGGAAGGTGAGCTGTGGACACACTGGGAAGGAAATATATTTCGTCCCATTGCAGCAGATGGCTAAAACGTGGCCCTGGCTTACAAGGTCTTACGTTCCAAGTAAAACGGGGAAGCCTCTGCTCTTCTACAGCATTCAAAGGGAAAGCCGCTCAGCCATGTCCGACTCTTTGCGATCCCATGGACTATACAGTCCGTGGAATTCTCCAGGCCAGAATACTGGAGTGGGCAGCCTTTCCCTTCTCCAGGGGATCGTCCCTACGGAGGGAACGAACCCGAGTCTCCTGCATTGTAGGTGGATTCTTTACCAGCTGAGCTATGAGGGAAGCCATTAGCTCTTGTGAAACCAGAGAGTTTCAGAGATTCTCACGTTTGTGAATTTCCTACCAGACAGTTTCAATCTAACAGACACACATTTCTTACTGAATTGCACTGGGCTGACACTGCAAGATTTTTTCTTACCAAAAAATAAAGGTTTCATTCACTCCACAACGGCTAGCAAATTGTTCTGTCTATACTAAGTTCAGATGTAATCAGGATTTAAATTTAGTGTATATAGACACTTTTTCATAATTTGTATATGTGCTGTAATTTTCCATACACAATTACACATAACAAATGTGTGACACACACACTCCAGCTCTAGGATTCTTATCAACAAAGGAAATAAACCTAAGGAAGCCTAAAATATTAGAACGTTTATATTGTGCCCTAAGCATTTCCTTAATCCCCCTAAGAAGCAATTTTATTAAAAACAATTTACATTTTCAAACAAGTACTTTTTTTTTTTTACTTATCTTTTTTTGTTTTTGCTAAACAGTACATTTTTCAGGCTTTCATGATTATTTTAGTGCTTGATATCCTAAGGGATTCTCTTTCTTAATTTATCTTTAACATATACTCAAGGATTCTTTTTCTTAGTGGATGGATAACCTTATTTTTGTTGTGTGTATCACCACTACCCCCATCTCCATGCCCCCACAGACACACACAGCAGTAACAAGAAATAATGCAGGTGATTCAACAAAGAGAGTGTAGAATTTTAAGACTCGGGAAAGCAATGGCATTTTCCCTTAAAGGGGAAAACTAAAAGCATCCCTTTGGATGTAACAGAAATAATTAGTACAGCTCACGTTCAATTCCAACAGGTTTCCTAAGTAATTGAGGTCAACAACTAGCTGGGCCCAGACCGTCCCCATCTAAATGAACTGGGGATGAATTCAGTGGATCCACTCAGTGGATGAATGGAGACAGGTCCCAGGTTTTGGAAGGGAGTAATTCAGGGGAGTCTGAGGCTGACCCTGTGGGCGCAGTGTATTTGGCCAATACCACTGTTAGCGTGGCCTTTCCAAGGCTGAGCATCCCGACCAGGGAGCAGGTCTCAGCACCAATCTTCTGTGTGTCCCCCTCTGGCTGGATAACCTGTGCCTGCTCACCTGTGGAGCAGTACCAGCCACGGGGCCCAATGCCTCTAGACTCTCCTTGCCTAAGGGTGGTAGGAGAGGGGCTCTAATGGAAAAACAGACAGACGTGACTCACCCCTAACCAGTGCTCACTGAGCCTGCGGCGACAGACAGACCTAAAGTGAAGCCAGGGGTGGGGAGTCGGAAGCCAGATGCCAATTTGGTTTCCGTCCCCTTCTCTTTCTAGGACAGAATCTAACGTATGCAATTGTGATCCTACAAACTTCCTCTGTGGAAACAGCAGTCATGCTTTTCCTCGGGGACAGGATCGGTGTTCATTAAAAAATAGGTGGTGTGTCTAAAAACTCAAATTTTGCTGCAATGTGGGAGACCTGGGTTCGATTCCTGGGTCAGGAAGATCCCCTGGAGAAGGGATAGGCTGCCCACTCCAGTATTCTTGGGCTTCCCTGGTGGCTCAGCTGGTAAAGAATCCACCTGCAATGCAGGAGACCTGGGCTTGATCCCTGGGTTGGGAAGATCCCCTGGAGAAGGGAAAGGCTGCAATTGCTGCTGCTAAGTCGCTTCAGTTGTGTCCGACTCTGTGTGACCCCATAGACAGCAGCCCACCAGGCTCCCCCGTCCCTGGGATTCTCCAGGCAAGAACGCTGGAGTGGGTTGCCATTTCCTTCTCCAATGCATGAAAGTGGAAAGTGAAAGTGAAGTCACTCAGTCGTGTCTGACTCTTAGGGACTGCATGGACTGTAGCCCACCAGGCTCCTCGGTCCATGGGATTTTCCAGGCAAGAGTACTAGAGTGGGGTGCCATTGCCTTCTCCGAGGGAAGGTCTACCCACTCCAGTATTCTTGGGCTTTCCCTGTGGCTCAGCTGGTAAAGAATCTGCCTGCAATGCAGGAGACCTGGGTTCGATCCCTGGGTTGGGAAGATCCCCTGGAGAAGGGACAGGCTACCCACTCCAGTATTTCGGCCTGGAGAATTCCATGGACTGTATAGTCTATGGGGTCGTAAAGGGTTGGACACGACTGATCGACTGTCACTTTCAATATGACAAAATAGATTAAGCTCTCACATAGTTCTAATGAAGACTGGCTTGCCAAACAACAGTGGAAGGGGGTTCCTGCCGGCCGGGGAGGGGTGGGGGGGGGCGGGGAGCATACAGGAACACAGCACACATGTTGGAAAACCCAGGTCCTCCTTTGCCCCCTGACCGAGATGGCAGGGTACTGTCATCTCTTGTTTAGAAGCCTATGTTCAGACTGGCGGAAAGAAGAGAAATGCCCCTTTCCCTGCCACGTTTAAGCGTCTGTTTACCGCGTGCTCTACTGCAGCGGCCGACGTGCACGAACCTGAATCTGCTCTGCGGGCACGTGGATGATGTGCGGTGGCCGGTCGCCGTGGTGATGCACCGCGTTGCTCTCCTGTTCATAGATGGCATCGCGTTCTGGCTGGGGGAGGCTGAGGAACCTTCGGATCATGGAGAGGTTCTCCCACAGGGTCCTGTTTTCTGGAGAAGGGTCTTCTTTCCAGCGTAACAGCTCACACAGCCACCCCTTAGAGACAAGGGCGTTAGCAGGTCAGTTCAGGTCCAAGAGGGGGCGGGTGGGGAGCTGACAGTTCCCATTAGGAAGTAAAAAGGAAGGACCCTGTGCAGTTAACTTTTTCTCAGCTCAAAACACTCCCAATATGCTTAAAAATTTTTTTAACCTGTTAAAAGAGAATAGGTGTGATTATTGAAGAGGAGGCAGGTTCTGTTTTTTAATACACAATTCAGATTTGCATCTTAAAGGAGGGCCCTATTTTTCAGACTCCAAAGGCAAGACCCATTTACCCTAGACTGCAGAATGTGCCCAAGGAGAAAGGCTGACTGTGCTTCTGGTCCTATGAATGGCCATATGAGATTCTGAAGATACTATTTACAAAGGGCTGGGATAGCTTTTTAGAATAATTTTCCCAAAAGGATTCCCTAAGTTTATAATTTTTGCATTAAAAAGGCAATTCTGTGAATATTTTTGTTTGTGTCAATGTATGTGTGTATGTGTAGAAAAGGGAGAGAAAGGATGTGTGCAGTTGTGTGAGCAAGAATGTCATCCAAGGTAAGGCTTTATGTTAGAATGAGTATTAGAAGAATTCTCCAACACAGAACTTTCCAGAAAGACACCTCAGAGTCCTGCCTGCAGCTGTGCACACACATGGTTCATCAGGTAAGCAGTTTAATAGAATCCCTGGGCCAAGGGAGACGATGGCCACTGAGAGCCAAAACCTGAATGTATCTGCTGCACTCCAAGGCCCGGTTTCTGATCCCGAGATCCTCAATCATGAACTGAGTGGTCGAACGTGGGACAGTGGGACTGATATACACACACAAGTAATAGGCACTGGGCTGGATGAAGCACAAGCTGGAATCAAGATTGCTGGGAGAAATATCAATAACCTCAGATATGCAGATGATACCACCCTTATGGCAGAAAGTGAAGAACTAAAGAACCTCTTGATGAAAGTGAAAGAGGAGACTGAAAAAGCTGGCTTAAAGCTCAACATTCAGAAAACTAAGATCATGGCATCCAGTCCCATCACTTCATGGCAAATAGATGGGGAAACAAGTGGAAACAGTGGCTGACTTTATTTTTCTGGGCTCCAAAATCACTGCAGATGGTGATTGCAGCCATGAAATAAAAAGACATTTATTCCTTGGAAGGAAAGTTATGACCAACCTAGACAGCATATTAAAAAGCAGAGACATTACTTTGTCAACAAAGGTCCATCTAGTCAAGGCTATGGTTTTTCCAGTGGTCATGTATGGATGTGTGAGTTGGACTATAAAGAAAGCTGAGCTCCAAAGAATTGATGCTTTTGAACTGTGGTGTTGGAGAAGACTCTTGAGAGTCCCTTGGACTGCAAGGAGATCCAACCAGTCCATCCTAAAAGAAATCAGTCGTGGGTGTTCACTGGAAGGACTGATGTTGAAGCTGAAACTCCAATACTTTGGCCATCTGATGTGAAGAGCTGACTCATTGGAAGAGACCCTGATGCTGGGCAAGATTGAGGGCAGGAGAAGAAGGGGATGACAGAGGATGGGATGGTTGGATGGCATCACCGACTCGATGGACATGGGTTTGGGTGGACTCCAGGAGTTGGTGATGGACAGGGAGGCCTGGCGTGCTGCAGTCCATGGGGTTGCAAAGAGTTGGACACGCCTGAGCGACTGAAGTGAACTGAATACTATGTATAAAGTAGGCTGAGTAATGAGCACCTACTGTGTAGCACCAGAAACTCTACTTGATGCTCTGTGGTGAGACCTAAATGGGAAGGAAATCCAAGAAAAAGGGGTGGGATGGGGGGGATTATGTACGCATAGAGCTGATTCACTTTCTGTACAGTAGGAACTCACACACCATCGTAAGGCAACTATGCTCCCATAAAAACTAAAAGAAAAAGAGTGTTCCAACGAGTGTGCACTGTCTCCCGTTCTTTAACCACCATCTCAAACCTTCTTGTCTCGGCCGCCACATGGGTGCTGAGCAGCAGGGCGCGGAGGCGGAGGGGAGGGCTGCCTACACCTGCTCCTGCTCTCAGCTCCGAACCGCGCTCCAGAGAAGCGTCTGCAGGCCAGCTCACCGGGGACGCCGGCTGCTCCTCTGCCTCCTCATGGTCCCTCTCCCCCGGCGGCGGCCCTCCAGCCCACCGGCCCACAGACCGCGCCCTCCACCCTCGGCTCTCCAGACGTGCCCCTCCCGCCTGCTCGCCGCCGGGCTGTGAATGCAGGCTTTTCCTGAGGCCACGTTCTTCCTGGACTTGCCTCCGCTTTCTTATCCTCCTGATCTCCTGCCGGGTCCCTCACCAGATCAGGGGCCTCGGATTCCTTATCTTAGCCTCTGCTTTAGGGAAACTGACCTAAAACAACGGGGTTCCTTAGAAACTAGTTGGATGGGAATGCAAAGAGGACAGGTTAGTATCTGATTTTTAGAATTGGCCAAGGGGAGTTGGCCTCTGACCTTAGGGTGAGGTCAGAACATGGCATGACTTCTCCTTTCTTTTCCAATGTGAGCCACGGGAGAAATTCTCTGCTAACTGTAATACACAGCCGAAGAAGCCCCCAAACAGCCTGAGAGATTTTAAAGAATAGCTGGAGACTCATACACTAGCTTCCCGAGACCCACCGACCACCCAGCCAAGGGTGACAGCTGCTAAACCCCATGAGCCCTACTGACCCTAACTGAAGCCAGGGCTTCTGATTCTCCACTCCACACACCATTTAGCCACGTGCATTCCTAGGGACAGTCATGCAACTGTGCACTCACTTGATGCCGCCACGTGCATGATCCCAGGATAACAGAACAGGCGGTAAACTGAAGGTTTACCAGAAAGAATATTAGCTCAATAAAAAAGAACCATGACGACGGCGCCACTGAACATGCTTCTCTTCTAACCATGGCAGCTGTAGGCTTCTTTCCACAATCAGACCATAGGTCACATTTTTGCTCTTATCTATGAATGCAACATTAACTACAATTTGAGTATTTGAAATATTTGAGACCCACTTGCATAGGCTGCCCTGGAAATGTTTGTTTAGCTCCTGCTGACAAATATTTGCTGTCTGGATTGAGCCATGGAAATATTTTATACTTTCCTACATCAAAAATTATTGCTTTATTCTTCACTTCTATATTTTGATGCAAGGCAAGTTTTAGATCTATCTTCCTGAAGGAAGGCTTGACTATTAACTCTGGTTAAGATTACACCCCTGCCCCCTCCTCATCTCTTCTTTAGCTGTGGCAACTGACAGGGCCCCATGCCTATATACAGAAAACCACTACAATTTTATTTACCTTTCAAGAGATGGCTAGAAGGTTCATCAAGAATATGTTCTTTTTTTCTTTACTTAGCTAGGATTATACTCTTGTAATAAGTGCTAAACACTGAACATATAAGTCTTTTTTTTTTTTTAAGAAATAAATGCTTGTAACCAAAAATTGCTAAAAGTTAAATTAAGAACAATTCATGTAAGAAAATCTTCTTGAAGAAAGCTGAAGCACTCCAATAATTTTTTTAATCCTTTTAGAAACTTTTTAAAGTAATGCAGATATCGGTTAGCACTTGGATATATGTGGGGGGAAAAAAACATGTGGATCACAGATGTTCTTTGGAAAGGAAAATCATTAGTTCTTTTAAAATGGCTAATAATGATAGCTAATTCCCAAACAATCACACTCATGCTGGTTTCACAAATATTTCAGAAAAAGAGCCTTGACTTATTCAACAAATATTTTGCTCATATTGTCACTTCTGTGTCTCTATACTTATAAGACAGATTCTTATTTTTATTAATTGCCCATGACTAACATAACATTTCCAGTAGTTTGCTATTAACCTTTGCCCTTAAATAATACTTCTAATTCCTTATCTAAAAATAATGTGATGAATTGTAAATCTGAAGCATGTCTCCGCTAGCCTTTCAAGAGACACGATGATTTTAAGAGACTGAAATCAGATGCTTCTTAGAAAAATATTTAACGGTGCAGCTGGGAACTGTTAGTTCTACAAGGGTATTCCAAAAAACAAAGATGGGGGAGGGGCAGCGTGCTTTTCTCTTGATATGTGTCGCTCTCAACAAATAATGGAAAACAGACATTCTGACAGGCTAGTTCTTTGTCAGCAGAGAAATCAGCTGGCTCATTCCCAATTTACACTGGCAAAAAGAAGATTAATTTACTATGATTCCATTTAAATACCTTGGAATATTCTGACTCCCTCAAATCCTATCGATCAAGATGATGACAGTAATCTGGTCTATGTTTTGCAGGAAGTGACGAGAAGCACCAAACGCTTTCTAATTCCCCAATACCTGTCCTGAGGTCACTTTTCCATAAACGATACTGTTGAGCAAATACACTTGGGAAGACAATATATGTCAGAATATAGGTAACATGTGGCAAATAAAAATAATGATTTCCCTAAGTACTATATTGGTTCTTTTAAAATGATACATGTATAGATTTACTGGATGGAGGAGAGATGGTGAATAAAACACAAGCACTTTGCTGCAAAATGTGAACATAATTACGTTTTAAGCCAGGTCTCTGGGACTTGAAATATTGTAAGAGGGGTAGGAACTGCTGTGACAATTAAATTAGATCACAACTGTTCTGAACAGTAGAAAAGACAGGAGACTAACAGCCTTAAAATAATGAGACCGATCTATTCTCAGAAAACTAAAATGGCACAAGGAACAACCTAAACTTTAAATGTAGTAAATTTGCCAAGCAACATTACACTGCATATAAAGAGGGCAAAATATAAACAGTAGCCACATGTAAATAAATTAGTCAAACTTTCAGGATGTTCCTACTTTTCAAACTGACAAAGTTTAATTTGACACCTTCTGTTCTAAACCCTTTGTTTCTATTCAAAATCACGCCTTGAGCTGTTGCTATCAATCACAGCACTCCCCCTATTACTTAAAAAAACTGGCATGGACCCTAAACAAGCTGAAAATGCCATGCAGATGAATTCTGAGATAATATGTTCAAACCTGTTATATACAACACAAATCGTGTAAAGTTATGTATTGTAAACCTACATTTATTGAGAACTAAAAGTCTTAAATCCATCTGCCACAAAGGAAATACTGTTATGTACTTTATAGGAACCAAGAACCATCTGTAAATGTCTTGCCACCGTAAGCAAGAAACTGGTACAGAAGATGCTAAACCTCAGACAGCATGAAATCAATAACATTCTTTGGACTGGTTTTGGTTTAGGGAATCTATGAAAGACATGGAAGATTTGGGGAGGGTAAAGGGGCAAAAAAAAAAAAAGGAAAAGAGAAAATGCGGAACGACTGCCAACCCACTACTGAAAAAAAGCAAAACAAATTCAATGACAACACAATGGCAATTTATCATGGTCCATGAAACACATGACTGTATGCTCATTTTAAAGGAAAAATTAGCAGTTCTGAACTCAATATTCTAATGATGTGCTTTACCGACAGAATCTTGTTGTACCACACTGAAATAAAAATCCTGGCACCTTCATCTCTCAGCTGCTGATTTCCACCCAAACTCAATCTCTGATTTCCATTCTGCTCTTTTTAGAACAGTTAATTCAAGTCGATTCCCTTCTACCATTTTAATGGGTAAGGAGTACACAATGATTTTTCACCGAGTCAGGAAAGCAACCTCCTTTCACAAATGAATTTATTGTACCTAGGGAGCCTCACATACATGAAAAGAGACCCCTCGCAAGGCCGGGTCTGTGACAGTCAGGAGCACGGAACACAACTAGTTTTCCAGGGGGAAAGAGACTTTCATGTTCTCTAAGGAAAAAAAGTCACTTAGTACAAGGATATGTATATATTGTTGTCATGTACATATACATTTTAAACTTAAGAGCTATAAAAAGAGAAAGAAAATGACAAATAATTCTCACTGCAACTAAGAAGGAAAAATACATTAAAAAAAAAAAAACAACAGAAAGGTAATTTGTGTTCTAAAAAGGAAAACATTTTATAGTCTGTATTTATTCCCTACCCCTCACCCTCATCTTTTATGTGTTATTTGCAGAAGTATTTTGTTCCGATCTCTGGGGCGTATAGTATAATAATATATGATATTAAAAGAAATCAATCTAAATAGGGAGGTATTTGATACAAACATTTTAGTGGAAAGCATGAATTACATTTTAGCAAGTAGTAGGAATAGGATTAAGTACATAATCCATTAAATAGTACTTCTCACACAAAAAAATTTCAGTATTGTAGACTAAACTACACCAGGCATTTTGAATGAGTACATTTTCAACAACAACTAACTACAGAGCTAGCAATTTATCATTCAGCAAATAATTTTCTACTTTTAAAAGAATCTGTAAGTGTTACTTATGCTAATGAAGACAATTTTTAATCTGCCCACAAACATGCTAATAGAGGGCAATTTTTTTTTTTT
Source organism: Cervus elaphus (assembly GCF_910594005.1). Taxonomy (NCBI): domain Eukaryota; kingdom Metazoa; phylum Chordata; class Mammalia; order Artiodactyla; family Cervidae; genus Cervus; species Cervus elaphus. Next base: position 63,145,224 of record NC_057833.1, on the reverse strand, counting down.
TTAATTTACAAAGCTGTCTGCTCTGGAGGGTAATTTCATATCAATGTTCTGTAAGGGAGGGGTGAGTTCTAATTGTCAGAACTACTGAATCTTTTACCCTATAAAGGCTTAAAGGTATCACAAAAGATGCAAAGTGACTAGTGACGTTTTAAACCACTCCCTGAATGTTCAAGAAGGGACATTTTCACACTTTTTATGTTTTATACGCACTGCCTCAAATATAGTGTTGAAACATACTACTTCTTCCGCACCCCGACACAGAGACACACAGGTCTGATGGGGGTGTGAAGCCTGCATCCTTCCTTCACACACCACCATCTAACTTTTTTGTGTGTGTGTGAGAACAGTCCTAACACTTTGAACAGTGAGAAACAAAAGAGCAGCAAAGCAACACTGGAAGCATTTTCAATTATTTACGAGGTTAAAGGGTGAAATGATACTTTAAATACATCAAATTTCATCGTCTGGGCCATTTTTTGGTGGCAAAGTGGTATTGATCTTTCCAAATGCTGAAAATTAACTATTTTCCAGAAGGTCATTATTTGATTAAAGGCATTAAAGTTGAGGGCAAAGAAGCGATGCACTTCTTCCTCCCCATTCAAATCATCACATAATTTAATAAAAACCATCCCATCATGTCCTGTAATAAAAACGCTTATCTTAAGATATTGTTCTTTACCTAACATATTAACCTTTAAATGTTATGAAGTTCTTAAGGAGAAAAACCTTTGCTAAAGCAGATTATTCTATAACATAATGAGAGGCCTCCACCATTAACATTAATAAAGATACATGTTCTCTATGGAATTAGCAGGAAAGACATGAATCTTCTTCCCCAGCTTACTAACATCTACTTTGTGTAAAGTAAGGAGAATTTCAGCAGGCACAAGTAACTTTTTCCTGCTAAGTTAACATGGGCCTGAATCCCGAAAACATGGGAAGTAAATCTGAGCAGAGACAGAGCAGTAAACGCATTTTCCATTCTAAAAGTAGCATTCTACATCCACTTTATCCAAAGAGAGGTTTTAAAAAGAAACACACTTAAGTGGAATACATGCATACGTGTGAGCTCAGTCATGTCTGACTCTCTGTGACCCCATGGACTGTAGCCTGTCAGGCTCCTCTGTCCATGAAATTTTCCAGGTAAGAATACTGCAGTGGGTTGCCGTTTCCTTTTCCAGAGGATCATCCCACCCAGGGATTGGACTGGTGTCTCTTGTGTCTCCTGCACGGGCAGGCAGATTCTTTACCACTGTGCCGCTTGGAAAGCATATGTGTGTGTCCCCAAATATATTTATCTTCAAGGTGTGGTTTCTGATGCTTGTATTTTTGCTGGAAAAAAAAATCACACTGGTTTTTAAAATTATTATTTTAAACTTCTAAACTGTTACTGTTTTAAACTTTCCAGACTCCACAGTTTATTTAAGGGACTCAGTATCTTAGCCAAAATATGTGGGTTTCTATACTGAATTAATAATAGGTCATAAACAACTATCCATGAATTTCTCACTTGAGTAGATTTTTGCCACTCTGTCTTTAAGAGGTTAGACAAAGCTAGCAGAATTTCTGGGGGTTTGGCCTTAACAAAAAGAAATGTTTCTATAATTTAGAGGAAGCTCACATTAAAATTTAGTCAATTTAGAAAGAATATTCAGAATCCCTGGTAAATGATTTTTATTTATCAATTATGCTTAAAATTTAATTAAGCAAAAAAAAAAGAAAGAAAATTACTTTTTCTCTGTGGTTTGACTGTTTACTTCCTTTTTACATTCTCAAAGGCACTGGCTTGAGGAAGCATATAACTATGTGTTCTTTTCTTTTCCTGTAGATTGTTTGGTTCATAACAAGAGTATCAGATAGTCTGGCCAGAGTAGATAAAAACATAAAAATGGTTCTCATTTAAAAAGACTGTCAGGAAAGTTTTAAAGAATATTTTCAGGAAGAATTTGAGGAGAAAAATTAATGACGATAAAAGTATGAAATTCTAGACAACATATTAAGCTAGCTGACAAGAAGATAATCTCTTAATTTGACGGAAACAGAATTTCCAAATAAAGCCTTCATCTTATTTTTTAAAAAAAGGAGATCTGGAAGATAACTAATTTAAAGATTAATTTTTTCAAAGACTTCAAACCTGCTTTCAGGATGGTGTCTTCAAAGTTTAAACAAAAATCTGGCTTATGTGTCTGATACTTGATACAGACTCTAAAAAAGAGTTTATGTTTTTCCCTCTCAATCTCGATGCATTTTTTAATATTATGTAAGCTTCAGTCATAAGGCTTGGCTTTACATTTATACCCTCTGCCTTAAACATTTTCCTTAAGGGAGGGGCGGAATAGATTAGGAGTTTGGGATTAACAGATACACACTGCTATATATAAAATGGGTAAGCAACAAGGACCTACTTCACAGCACTAGGAATTTGATTCAGTATCTTGCAATAACCCATAATAGGAAAGAATCTGAAAAAAAATATATATAAATCTCTATATATAACTGAATCACTTTGTTTTACACTGGAAACTAATTCAAAGTTGTGAATTAACTAAAACTTCCAATAAAAATCCAAGAAAATAAAAAATAAAATATCACTTTTTTTAGGAAAAAAACACTTAAAACTTCAGTCTTTATTCTCTCCTCCTTCTTCATATCAAGTGTCATTAAAAGACAGGAAACGCAGTATCTCCAAGGTTCTCCAAGGTTCACGCTGTGATACTCGTTTCAATTTCCATCGTCGTTTCCATCGTAAAGAACTGTCTGTTCCTTTCCATCCTGCCCACCGCTGACCTTTGGCACTGGGGCAACTTTTCCTTGAATGATGCTCTTAGGCACCAAACAATCATTTTAAGTACGTCCCAAGGACGGTTATCTTAAATTCAGAACAAAACAGCCTTTGAGTAATCATTCCTTTTCCTCTCTTAGGGGAAGCGTATAGCAGCGATGAATAGAGCTTTAGGAAAGGGGAGAACGAGCCTTACCATATAGAGTTGTAACTCCTACAAAAACAAAGACAACGTCTGGCTTGGCCCCTGGCACTTCCTGCTAGGTAAACACACAGGTGTAATTAAGCTTTCTCGAATCCGCTTAGTCCACTTTCAGATGCCCTTGGAAAAGGGAGGCCAGGATGAAAATCACTGCTCTGGTCTTCGCTTGCAAACTACCCAAAGTTATCCTATTGCTCAAAATGACCTTGAAAGCTTCGCAAAAGAGAGAAAAAGGCTACCCTCCCTAGAGCTTCACGGAAGGGTCCTTCAGTCACGCGCGGGCTCAGTCGCTCAGTCGTGTCCAACTCTCTGTGACCCCGTGGACTGCAGCCCGCCAGGCTCCTCTGTCCGTGGGATTCTCCAGGTGAGAACACTGGAGCGGGTTGCCGTCTCCTGCTCCGGGGGCTCTTCCTGACCCGGAGATCCGACCTGCGTCTCCAGCATTAGGTGGCAGATTCTCGGCCACTGAGCCGCCTGCAAACCCAATCACACTCAGGTCCTAATTCATCGGACCGTTTACCGGCTATCATTTCCCCACATTCTACACCCACTCCCCATACTGTTTTCTCAAATAGAAGAGCCCTCTCCTTTGTTTTTTCCTGCCCATCTAAATACTAACTCCCCTTCCAGTTACTCTCCATCACCTCAGCATACCAGTTAAGAGTTATATCCAGGGCAGACACTTATGTATGCGAACTTGAGCAAATCCCCCGAGTCCCTGATCCTCCTCGACGAAGTGCAGATAATAATGGCATTCATCTAAGACTGCGGCTGCTGCAAATGAAACAGGGTTATGTTCAGCCCAGTGCCTGGCCTGTGATAACTACACATGGTCTGATGGCTTAACCCAAAGCACTTGCCTTAAATGGCCCACAGTATAGTGGAGAAGAAGCAGAACTCAAACATAGCTATCAGAGCAAGGCAGTGTGTAGTGAAAGTCAGTGATGGGCAGACATCAGGTGGGAACCAAGAGGAGAGATGGGCTGGGCTGGAGGGGTCAAGGACATCTTTGCTGATGAAGAGTCATGGCAGCTTGGCTTTGAAGAATGGGCAATAGTTAGTGGGAAGAATAAAGAAAAAAAAAAGAATTAGCAATAAGCTAGGGAAAATAGGTGGACAGTAGCTGTGGAATCCACTATGCTTACCATTCTTTCACCATTGCTCTTTACCATACTTGCTTGAGGATACTACTTAATTACTGTGACTTCATCTCCTCTATCGGAGAAGGCAATAGCAACCCACTCCAGTACTCTTGCCTGGAGAATCCCAAGGACGGCGGAGCCTGGTGGGCTGCCGTCTATGGGGTTGCACAGAGTCGGACGCGACTGAAGCGATTTAGCAGCAGCAAAAGCATCTCCTCTATATAATGTACCTCTAAGGTCAATTTGTTAAGAAAGCCTATGTCTTCATTTTAACACTTATTCTAATAGTGACTAGCCCAGTAACCTTGGTCAAGTGCCTTGAGTTCACTAGACCCGAATTTACTCCTCTGTAAAATGGAGGTAATGTTACCACCACTCAGAGGGTTGTAAGAATAGTTGAGATAATTCACACTAGGGGCTTGGCACACAGTAACAGTATGATGAATGGTAGCTATTATTATCATTGTTGTCATTATCACAAATATAATCCAAAGGAATGTGGGTATCTGGGGAGTTAATGAAAATAATTCAGTTACCACATCCCAACCTGAACCCAGTATCTTTCTCCCACAAACACGGCTCCTTCTATATAGTTTAACTGTTAATGGCCATTACCACTCACCCAGTCACCCGGGTGAAAGGTTGCTATTTGAAGCATAAATTAGTATAATCTTTCCAAAGCACAATGGGAAATGATGAGTGTAGAATGACTAGCAATTACCTTTAAAACACAAATGCCTTTTTTGATCCAATAATTTCTACTTCTGAGAATTAATCCTAAGGAAATAATAGGTGTATACAAATATTTAACTATAATAATGTTCACATTAACATTGTTTGTAACAGCAAAAGTTGAATGCAACTTAAATATACCTCAATAGGGAATTAATTAAAAGGTGGGTTTAGAGTAAGAATGAATGAAAGGCATATATGTGCACACATGTGTATGTATGTATATGCATAAATATACACATATGTGTACACAAAGAACACAAATCAGGCTATTTCTAGTTAATTGGGATTTGGATATTTTTTATGGTCTTTCCTCTGTTGTGATTTCTTTAAAATGTGTTCTTCTATACTGGCTAGCACTATTTTTCAATTTTAAAAAACCATGGCAAACAGATGCAATTAAAAAATCTGACTTTTCTTGTTTGTTTTCTCCCTAAACAATCATAAACTCCCGTGAATTCTACTCCTCGGTGTCTTTTGAATTTGCGTCTTCTTTTCCATTCTTGCTCTCCGGTCCCGGCCCTCCACATTTCTCCCACAAACTGAGGCTGGCGGACTTCTTGACTCCAACCCACCCCCATCTCTGCTGAGTTACATCTGTCGTAAACTAGGAGAGCCCCATGCAGGGCATGCTCTGCACAAGCCTTCACCTAAGAGGTCTGGAGACGCCCTGAGGCTCACACTTCAGTGAGTGAGCGTAAAAATACAGCAGAAGATTCCCTGCAACACTGAAGTGGCAGTGAGTTGGGGGAATCAGAGGTTAAGTAGAAAAATAACACAGTCTGAGCCATTTAGTTAGTGGCAAAAAACTGAATACACCACTCCCATTCCTGAGGGCACTGCGCGTGACAGCAAAATACAACAACTTATACTCATAATAATGCTGCATTTCAAAGAAGATCGGAAGTGAGCTCAGCCTAGTAGGGTTAGGAGGCAGAGAGGCCCTGTAACAGGTTTCTGGGACTCCTCTGGGGGTCCAGTGGTTAAGACTCCATGCGTCCCACGCAGGGGACACGGGTTTAATCCCTGGTTGGGGAACTAAGATCCAACATACTGCACGGCATGGCCAAAAAATAAATAAATAAAGATAAAATGAAGTGTTAAAAAAAAGGTTTCTGTCAAAGGCATATACATTTGACTATTTACAGTAGAGGTTTCCTGGGAAACTTATCTTTTTCCAAATCCCTCAACTCCAATAAACATGTGCTCTTATACCATAATATTATGAAGCAAATTTCTTATGTAGCATTAAGGCACTATTAAAAACTTAAAATATTTATTTTTTTCTTCAAAATTACAATGATCATAAAGAAAAAATGTTGCAGAATATCTGTATATGCCATGTGCAAAAAAAAAAAAAAACCTATAAAAATGTGAACCTATAACATGAGTAATTTTCAGGTGATGATTGTCTCAATACACTAGCTGTCAGCTTACAAAAATAACCTATTGTCAGGTTAATTTAAACAAATATTTCTGCCATTGCATTTTTCACTGATTTATATAAAACTTTTCAGCATTGCAGATAAATCCTCAAATGAGCAATACCTCTCATTACTCATATTGAGGGGCTGCGAATTAAAAATTTAAATCTTCCCTCTATGATATTCTACGAGAGATAACAAAAGAATGTTTAAAACCAGGGGAAGGCAATTCGGGATTGTAAAAGTTATGGGGCTCATATCTTAGAGGAACCATCAAGCGGGCAGGGTCATTACAAGCTCCCAAGCTGCTTATGATTTTACAGATAAAGTAACACCCATTTTGCGGCCAAAAACCACACTGTTCTATCCATTATGCAAAGCGACTCATCAGAAGTCAGCTTAAATGAGGAACTCGAATTTGGGGATTTAAAAGAAAAAAAAAAAGAGACTTTAAAGAAATAAAGGGTGACTATTTCTAGAAGCATCATGGGAGTCACAGTGATAAAGGCCAGGTTAGAAAGGTACCAGTGAAGGCGGCCGCGCAGGCCAGGGCCACACGCGCGGGAGGCCTCTCCGGGAGAGCAGGTCCAGAGGGGCGGGCAGAGCCGGGCCCACCCTGGCCTCCCTGGCACAGGGTCTCCGGCCCTCCTCCCGCCGGGCCCACCTCAGGCAAAACTGCACCTGGATGAACTCCTCCTGAATCATTCCGCCCTTCCACAAATAACCTCAAAGGGCAGTCTACCACAAGGCTGAGACGTGCGGACAGAGAACCCGACCATCTCTCCCAGCACTTATTGGCCAGTGAGGTAGATCAGCTGAAACCTCGGACTGAAGCTGAGAGCCAAGGTATAGTTTAATTGGCAAAACGTTTCCAGCCTGAGGGCTAAGGTGCTCTCCCAAATGCTGGCACTATACGTGGGCATCAGAATACCGGAGGAAAGGCTGTGTATAGGGTTGTGTTGTTTGAAATGTCACTGCAATCATCGCCACCCATGCTTACATACTCTGGAGCGTAGGGTACTTGAAAAATAAGCACCTGAAAAAGTAATAAATAAATCTCTCCCAGGTAAATTTAAGAACTCTTCAGCTACTGTTTTAAAAAATCAGACATTTTTTTTTCTTCTAACACACAATTGATCTAAACATTCGTCTCCCCTCTTTTGTGTGATGGACCCTTCTGGTAGTCTGATAAAGTCCATTGTTTTCAGGACAATGTTTTTATGTGCCATATATAAAATGTGTAAAATTACAAAAAAAAAAAAATCAACTGTCCTGAAATACAGTCATCAAAACTCTATGTTGTAGTAATATAACAATGTGTGCTTCTTTATTAGCATACTAAATAACAAGATCTAGGAACAGAGCTAAGACCTACCATAACTTTAGAGTGATGAGCAAAACAGTATTTTGAGGTTATCTACAATAAAAATGTGACATGAAAATATTTATGATTTTTATTGGTGACAAATCCTTAGGTATTCCTAATAATACTGTCACTCATTGCCTATATTGATAATTAAGTGCCTAATCTCAATAAGACATCAGCGAAATAAAGTTCTTTTATTCTACCTAAGTGCATGCGTGGACCCTTGGGGGAAGGTGAGACACAGGTTAAGAATTCCTGAAGAGGGTGCCCCCTACCAACATCTATGTGTCTGTGTAGATATGTAGACACACACCTATATACATATATATTTCAAACATTATTCCAGAACTATCTCATATAAGCTCCTAGTAGATTAGAAAATGGTGGTGGTTAGGAACTCTTGGAACAGATCTCTTTGTCATGTTGCTTTTTGTTTTTGTTTGTTTTTGCCACCACACCTCTTAGAGATGGGTTGAAGGGAACAGTTATCACTAGTCAATGGTTCCCATATTGCGTCCCGAGGAGCCCCAGGATTCCACCAGGGGTGTTTCAGCAGAGCCCTGGGTGTGTGAGTGTGTGGTGTGGGTGCGTGTGCGTGCATGTGTGGGTAACTCCCCACCCTCACTCAATCCCCAAGTCAGTTGTGGGAAGACTTTTGTCAGATTTATCTGTTTCAGGTCTGGAGGAGAAGGCATTCATAAAGTGATAGTTTAATAGCGTGAACTTTCTTGGTTGACAGTTGCACCAGCACATATGTATACCTCACTGTGTTTTTACCTAGTCCTGTTATGAACTCAGTAAATGGGTTTATACATGTGAATAAGGAAGCGTCCACATTCTGACTTAGTTCAGGTCACACCATCCCCAAAACTATAAAGGTAAGCACGATCAGCAGAGTTTCCTTTGAGAAACGTCTATCTGCCCAGAGAGCAGCACTAACAGTACTTTTCCAAAGACACCTGGGTTTCCTAAACAGAAGAGGAAAAAGTATCGGGGCAGGTACAAGACGGGGCAAGGAAAAGGAATGGAATTAAGGCAGGTGCGGGCCGTTGGGGGGGTGGCAGGAGGGAGGCGTGCAAACAATGATTGGTCTTTCTTCCCCTCACCTCTTCAAAGGGCAAATGGCTATGAAGGATAGCCTTGCAGATTTGAGAGCAGGCAGAAGGAAGCTAGCAAAGGATTAAAGAAAGAAAAGAAAGTGAACAGGAAAGACAGTAAACGGAGGGTAGAAAAGGAGCCCATGACTGTCTCATCGCTGTACATTCTATGTACACCTCAGTGCTAAATTTATCCAAAAATATAAACACAACTCTCTGCCTGGAAATTAAGCTTGATGGATAAGGCGTTAGTTCTTATGGTTACCCAGGGTCCAAGTTATTTAGTCTCTTTAATCAAAATACTAAAATAAAATCATTACCCATTAGGCTATTACCCTTCCCCCAATCTCCAAACACACAAGCAAAAATTAATTGCAAGTCAGGAAGAAAGAAGGCAATTTAGACAGCAACAGCTTGGCATGGACCAAGCTGGATTTTCCTAATAGCATTTGTCTGTTTGTGAACGTATATTTTATTTACAGCCTTCACTTCCTTGACCCCACTGAAAGTAATTTATTTTTTACCTAATCTGCGTTTCATTCTAACCACCAAATACTCCATCAACGAACCAGTCAAGTAACGCCTTGATAAGCAGCCTAATGTTGGTATGTAACAAACGGGGAAACATTTAAAGAAGACATCTGGGGCTAGGCACCCCTCAGCAGCTATTAGATGCTCCAGGTACTAGGTGACAAGCTTGCAGCCAAGAGTGTCAAGGTAACTCCTTCACACCGGCTCTCATTCCCTGCCTCCTTCACCCAGTTACCTCTCCATTTCAGCCACCTCTTCCAAACCTGTGATTTCTCGTGGACTGCGTCTATTTTTTCCCCTTTGATGTGCCATCCTGCCTTGAAGAACGTTTTTTTTTTTTTTTTTTTAATCAATCCCCTAAAATGAGAAGTTGAAGGTGGACTTTCAGGCATCAGTTAAAAACCCCAAAAAAGACATGTTAAAGGAGGAAGCTCTTTAGCAATCTGTAATCACAGGGTGTTGGCAACCACTACCCCACCACATAGCGACCCAACCCCAAGCCCCAGTGGAGCTTGGGCTCTCTGCATACTGGCCTGACTCTGCACGGTCCCCGATGAAGGAGGCGGCCGTTCCAGCTTTCCAGCAGCAGGTTTCAGATGCCAGCACACCAATCAGGAGCTCAGTTCACACTACGTAACACGGAGTTCACAGCCTGGGTTTCAGACAGCCCGTTCTCCTCACTGTACGTCCCTCATAAATATTTCTTTCAGGCTAAAACATCCCCCCAAACAGTGCTGGGTCCCCATCTGCTAAGCCCTTCCATTATCCCAAACCCTGCCTCCTCTGGGACTCATCCCCACACTAACATACCTGCTGGCGGTACCTCCAATCAAAACAGCATCCTTTTTCACACTTGTGCCCCTGCCTCAGCAACAGACTCACGGAACATGGACCTGCCCAGGATGCGGCAGTCTGACCCGACCTGCTTCACTTTCCAGAAGGGGAAAGTCAGAGGCCTGGCAGGTCACGCAACTTGCCTGGGTCTCCACAACGTGACGGCCGGGAAACTGGGACCCCTACTCTTTGCAATCCCCAAGGCCTTCTCTGAAAGATGAAGTTTATATACAAGCTGTTATATAAACCACAAGTGACTTTGCAGATCAGTATGTTTCTGACATAAGATAACCAGGAACCACACTCTCCTCTTTTCTTCAGCTTGGAGTAAAAACACGGGCTACACTACAGATGATATTGATGACTTCAGTGATGCTGGTGAAAAATGCTGACCTTGAAAATAGAGTAAATATTCAAAGAACAAATTCTGTTTCCTGTACATCTCCCTGAAGATCTACATGACTGTAGAGTGGGTGAAGGTGGGCTGAGCTGAAAGGCAGGATCCTTTTCTACTAATCTGCAGCCAGGACTCACTAATAGATAAATGAAAACTGTCTTTGCATTAGACAGGGACCCAGCAGGGTCCATAAAGAAAATTACAGTATTTTCCTTGAATAATGGGGATTCTTGCAGTCTCGTTAAATTTAATGGAAAGACGTGTTCTTGTCTCCTACTCAAAACTCAAACTTCACACATACTCCAGAATCCCTGAATATTCTTTTTTTTTTGGTTCTTCTTTCTCTTCTCTTTTGTATCCGCAGGTATACTTAAGACAAAAAGAAACCCTAACATACGAAAACTAAAGTTTGCAAATGTGGAAAGCCGGGGATGACTTCTTAGGTCACAAATGGAAACTTTCACTTGCAATGAAACAAGGCAAGTTTCCTTTAAGAGCCAAGTTCAATGACTGCAAAATATGATTTCATGTGCATGCTGGCTCACCTGTTTTGAAGTAGCTGTGCAGAATTCTTCAGGGTCATTAAAGCAGAGGCAGGACAGGAGTCACAAGCTGCAATTTCTTACCCCCACGTTTCTTATTTCTTCTTCTCATCCCCATACAACTATGTTACAGATAGAGCAAGTCTCTTTCTGGGTATCCCAGAGGACAAGTGACAGCCGCGGTGGGTGGACCTCACTTATTAGCAACCAGTGCTTCACTTCTGTGTTAAGAAGGATTCTGAGGTCGTACCTGCACTCAATAGAAGTCAGTGAAGTGACAGGTAATGTGGGACTTTAATCTTCCACGATAATAGTATCTTGCAAAATGACTACCCAGGCTGATTAAGACTGAAGACATCAGCTATGTGAACTGCTCAGCAGTTTATATGCAAGAGGGATTCTAAGACGAATACTTTCTTCTCCTCTAAAGTGATATTCAGGCCAAAAGAAAAAGGATGAATAGGCAGAAAGATGCTAGTTGCAAAGTTGGAAGACATTATGAAGCAAACACAGAGCAAACAGTGAAAAACTGAGAAGGGAAACTTTCCTGTTTTTTAACATAAGGAAAAAAGGAAGCAAGGTAAATGGCTAAAGAAAGGAAAGAAAGGAGAAAAATTCACTATTCCGTGGGAAATGGCACCTCTTATCAAGTGAGGAAGTTTCGAAATGAGGCTCATAACTTCAGTAGTAAAACAAAAATAAAGATAAAAAGGAAGAGTGTATTTTATTTGGCATTAAAAGATATTTAACTAGCTCGATCTACATTTTAAATGGTCTCTAAAGTGGATTGTTGCAAGCCTTCTCTAGAGGTACAGTTCTACATCACCACAGATCCTATTCCTTCCTCCTCTCTTAATTTTAGTTTTCCACCAGCTTTTGCCTTCTTACAGCTCCAATACTTTAATTTTCTTATGGCTGGATTCTTCTGAGACTGGTGATAACTTTGGCCTTAATGGTTACCCTGCACCTGCACTTTCTGCCAGGCTGTCTCCACTATTTCTAAACAAACAGATTTCACTGGTTTTCAGTTCTACCCTTCACACCAATTCTGCAAATCAACACACCTCTCTGGGAAATAGATTTTTGATGGGTCCATTTTTGTTTTGGGATTGTGAGGAATATGATCGCCATGCCTAAACTAACAACTTTTCATTGACATAAATAAGGGAAACTCTCCTTTAAAAAACTGCATATATCCACTGTAGAAATTCTTTCTGAATTTAAGTTAAAAAAAAAAAAAAAAAGGTTTGACACTGACAAAATAAAAAGGCAGAGACTAAACGGATATTATTGCTCCCATCCAAAAAAAGAAAGAAAAAAGAAAACTTGTGGGAAAAAAAAAAAAGGTGGGGGGAATGGAGAGTACCATCTTTTTCCATCTGACTTTTGGCAAAGGTAAAAAAAAAAAAAAGGAAGTTGATGATAGTTTGGATAAAACTATCTGGGAAAAAAAAAACTAGGCAACTTCTCTATTTTTCTAGACACTTTTGTCCATCGCATTTTATTTTTATTTAAGAACATCTCCCACACATGCACATGCAGACCCCCAACTCTTAAAAAAAAAGGGGGGGCCTGAAATTTTAGTTACACCACATGTGGTTTTCATTTGTGAAAAATGAACAAGCTGTTTGTGGTTAAACTGTCTAATCGCCTGTTATCAATCTAGCGCTGCATTCAAGATTTACAGGACCCATCAGCTTCTGTGCTACATTAGCTGGAAAGGGGGGCGAGAGGAGGAGGAGGAGAGAGTTTATCCTGAGGAATAATATTTCCAATGCAGCCACGCTCGCGCTACATCTGGTTGTGCTGGTAGCGGCAGTTAAATTGAAATATTTCACAGCGTGTGTCAGAAACATGCAGAATGGTAATTATGACAGATCTGATTAAGCCCGAGTGCCACACGCTCCCTGGCCAGCGACGGTTGTGCAGGTGTGACCTTGTGCGTGCCTGCGTGTGTAAATAAAATTAATTACAAGCGAGAGGGTGAAGGCTCCGGTGACATCACAAAGCGGAGGAACTCCCAAGGGGGAGACCTAATGGAATATTTTCCCTCAGTCTAATAATACAGTTCATATTGACTTGAGGTAATTAGTGGGATCATTAAAGCAGTTTTCCCGGCGTATTTGGCTGCCTGATCAGATTAGTGAAAATGTTCTTCAGAACAAGCCCTGTGTGGTCTGCCAGAGAGGAGGAAATAAAAAGCAACAAAGCATATTTTGGAATGATAAGCAGCACTGGACTTGTACTCCAGGAAAAAAAAAACAACCACACGCACACAGAACTCTCCACTCCTCTCTGGAGCTTTCAGATCTCACGGTCCTGTCCGTTTTCATTCTGCTATCCGACTTGTGTATTCCTAGACACATTCTCAACTATTTCTTTCATTTCCCCTCTCTGCTACATCTGACTACTCCATCGTGATGAGCCAGCCCAACTCCTCAACAAATCTCTTTTAAACAAGGCAGGATGAAAACTGGGGAAGAGGCTCTTCAATGACTGCCTTGCCATTAAGTGACTGGATGGGGCCATTGGGAAAAAAAAGAAAGAGAGGAGGGGGAAAACAAGCCCAAAGGAAGGAATGCCACTGAAAATTCACCTGCTAAATAAAAGGGTCCTCTCTTCTGCAACCTACAACAGAGGCTTACATATTTCTCTGCCTTCGGATCGCAAAATGAGTTTTGGCATGGGCCGAAGTTGCAGCCAGCGTTCTTGAGTTGAACAGAACGCAGGGCCCTCGTCAAGTAAAGGGCCATTTGTCTGAAACTAGTCTACTGAGCATGCTCTCGGCAGCCACCGGGATGTGCCAAGCGCTGTCACAGATGGCAGGCTCTGACAGTTCCCATCCGCAGCGTCGGGGCTCGACAGTTCAGCAGAAGATCAGTGACATTCTGTCTCATTAGAACCACGCTAATTATCACAGCTAGTTTCAGGGGAAACCATGTGTTGCAATGGTCAATTTGAAGGAGTCTGTGCATCAACAAACTGGTAATAAGGATCAGACACCTTATTATACGACAGCATGCTGCCTGTGATCTGATTTACAGGAGCAGAGGCTCTGAGGCGGCCGGGGAGGCGGGCGGGTTATGAGACTGTGCGTTTCAGCCCAATTCCTGAAGCCTACGGGCTGAAAACGCAGTCGTTTAAAAAAAAGAAAAGAAAAGGCCACTGGGATGGCTGAAGCAAGAACTCAACAGAGAATATGTTCTCTATGACCAGACACCCGAAATAGGTGAAGTCTCAGAGAAAGGACAACTTCATCTCTTTAGCAATCACATGGTGATGGCACCAGCAGATCGGAGCTTTTCTTTTTACAAGATACTTAATGATAAATTATAGAATGGCTACATTCCTATTAACCTCTAAAATCTATTTTAAATATATGTATTTCGTACATGCAGATATAGATATTTACATGGCTGGTCTATGATTTAGTTGTGTCATTTTATCAGGCAAAAGAACAGCATGTATAAAAGCATAACAACTATAGTTATAGGAATGAATAATCCCAAAGGTTACTTTTTAAGGTACTAAAGGTCTTCTTTGAGCAGGGACAAAAAATCCTGCATCAGATTCATATTCCCAACGTAAGTTCTTCCTCTCTTTTAGGACCTTTCATTGATGTGAAATTTTAACAGTGCAGTTTCTTCTAGAGCTATTTTTCTATTGTCATTTTGCATAAATGCATTTTCATAGCTCATTCATTTCACAGGGCCTTTATTTTCATTTCTCATATGAGGGAAAAAGAAGATAAAGCTAAAATAAAACCTACCTTTACTACCCAAGCCATAAAAGACAACTGGTGAGACTTTTGAGAAAACACTTTGTCTGTTCACTTGGCAGTCTGTTAAAGAACTATATCGGTGTTATAATTACACACGAAGTTTAGCTGAATAGCATTCCGTTTTGAAATTCGTTCCTGCTGAGAGTTAAAATCCCACTGGTCTGGTCTGTTCCCTACTCCCATTTTGTAGATAGTGGAGCCTGTCCTTTAGCTCTTCAACTGTCAAGCTAACTATATTGGGTCGGCCAGAAAGTTCCGTTTGGGTAGGAAAAACCTGAACGAACTTTCTGGCCAACCCAATAGAAGGCTTCCAAAAAGAGGAACTTTCATAAGATATCCTGAGTCTACACTTTTCAACTTGTATTACATTTCAGGACAAAAGGTGGCCCTAGATTACAGTAGATTCTACAGATACATGCTTGGTATACTCATGCCTTAGAAGGCATCACACGCTGGCCTGCCTTGAAGGACCTGCTCTAGGGGGTCACCCTCCCCAAACTTCCTCATGTACTGACCCTCTTTTAGAGAGCTGACTCAATAGTTACAAACTGCTTCTTTCCAAATCCTGAGTAAAAATTTTTTATGACATTTTTTGAAAGCTGGAGAACTGGGCTTAATGAGTTATGATTATACTTGTTACAGTGAACTTACTAAATGGGAGAATGAGGAACATATATTTACATGACTCCAGTTACTTAATCTTAAATTTTAGAAGAAAAGAAATTTTTCAAGGATTTGCAGGCGGCAATAAGATATCCGAAAACTTTTGGTTTGACTTGCTGAAATAAACAGTATCAAGTGTGTAGGGAGACAACACCCCTTTACGTGATATTTTAGCCAAAAATATAATCAGCAGGTAAGCTTCTATTGAATAACTCTGAACCTACCTCTGTGATCAAACCCCAGATTAATTAAAATACATGCTTGTTTTTATAATGCAGAAATGTGAAAAGAGCTCATATTCAGATTCACAGGTATAGTTCTTAAAACACTGTATAACATACAATCATGTACCTTCAAACTGCTATATTATGTCAATGTTTATGTATTTAAAGCCATTAATTTCAGAAGTCCTGTTTAGCAATCAACTAGACTACAGTGGTCCCCAACCTTTTTGGGACCATGGACCGGTTTTGTGGAAGATGCTTTTTCCAGAGACTGAGGGGAGGGGCTGGCTTCAGGATGATTCAAGTGCATTACATTTCATTTATTGTGCACTTTATTCCTATTATTATTACATAAACTTCACCTCCTATGACCAGGCCTTAGACCCCAGAGGCTAGGGACCCCTCGAAACATAAAGCATAGGTCTACACTTTAGAAAACTAAGTCCACTTCCCTAGTGGTCCACTGGTTAAGACTCCATGCTTCCAATGCAGGGGGTATGAATTCCATCCCTGGTTGGGGAGTGGGATTGTCACAAATATACTATTGATACCATGTGTAAAATTGATAACTCATGAGAACATACTGTACTGTGGTCTAAATGGGATCATTTATTCTTCTATACCATCATTACCCTGATTCATGACCATCACTCTTCTATACAGCAGAAATGAACAAACCATTATAAAGCAACTATACTCCAATAACAGAGAAGGCAATGGCAACCTACTCTAGCATTCTTGCCTGGAAAATCCCATGGACAGAGGAGCCTGGTAGGCTGCAGTCCATCAGGTCGTGAAGAGTTGGACATGACTGAGTGACCTCACTTTCACTTTTCACTTTCACTTTTCACTTTCACACATTGGAGAAGGCAATGGCAACCCACTCCAGTGTTCTTGCCTGGAGAATCCCAGGGACAGGGGAGCCTGGTGGGCTGCTGTCTATGGGGTCGCAAAGAGTCGGACATGACTGAAGTGATTTAGCAGCAGCAGCAGCATACTCCAATAACAAAATTAATTAAAAAAATAGAAGCATAATTCAAGTTAAAAAAAAAGAAAGAAAAGTCAATCTAATAGGGACCCCGGTATTTACACAGAATGGACTCTTAGAGATCGCACAGTGCAGAACACCATACCAGGAGATGGGCAGGACTCCAGGTCCTCATCACGAAGGCAGCACGGAGCCTCCCCAGACGTGGGCTAACCTGGGCACCAGCAGGTCCTGAGATGCTGTGCATTGGGCCGCCTTACTGTTCTCCTCCCTTCAAGCTCATGCCTCCTCCTCCTCCCTGGAAGCTGGTCCAGGGAAAGAGAACCTGTATCTCCTGAGGGTCTCCTCCCCACCAGGAAAGATACGTGAAGATAAAATAAGGCGCGAGGTGGAGAAGGGCGGTTCCCTCCCTCGATCCCAGCTGCAGGCAGCTCCGTCAGCCCAAGGGAAGGGGCTCTGGGGACACGGGGGAGAGGCCTTCCCACAGGCTGCCGGGGAAGCAGGCGGCTCTGGAAATCGCTGGAACCGGGGCTCAGAAACGTGCAGGGGCCTCCTGCGGGTCTGAGACAGGAGGCTGCACAGGTGAAATCCTGCTGCAGCGAAGTCTGTTAGGAGAACATTCCAAAAGAATGAGTCAGCACAGAGCTTCCAAGTGAGGTTTCTGTGAAAGCAATGTGATTCTGACAAAATAAAAGATGCCTTTGCTGACAGGCTGGAATACAGAATGCAGTCTGCTATACGGAATGCACATGGTTATGTGATTTTTTTTTTCTCCTGGATTTTAGCACTGTAGATTCCTATAACCAGCAACAAAAATGATATTCTTAGCCCTACGCACAGGGGAGTCTGGAGGGCTACAGTCCATGGAGTTGCAAAGAGTCAGTCATGACTTAGCGACTGAACAACAAACAGCAGCCCTATTTCTACCACGGATGATGTGTGACATGTCTTCCTCGTATTTAAGGCATTCCAATCACCATCTAAGAATTTCCAAACCCAAAGATACTTTCTTTTTTTCACCTATAAGCCCAGTGAGCACGAAAGCATTCTTTCTCCTTCACTCTCCCTTCTCTCTCCCATCCTACAGGTCTGACAGTGAAAAGAGTGTCTCAAAGTAGGTGAAAGAGTGCAAGAGGTTTGAATTATTTGGTTGCTTCGACTGGCACGCTATTTTCACAGAGGCAGAAATTCTTTTTTTAGTGCGAAAAACCACATCTATTCACCAAAGTTGTTGCAGCCAAAGTGTCCAGTAACTCGCCAGGACCGGTGGGTAGAGACTGCAAACGATTCTACTGAAAGCATGTTCAGTCAAAGAGAATTTCCATCATCTGACTGCTTTACCTAAAAGAAACACCCTGTTCAATAAAGTGCCAGAGAGAAATCACTTTCTAAACGCAAGCGGGGATGCAGCTGCACAGTGAAAGCCCTTCACTCCGGCAGCATCACTGCATCTGCAAGCCCCACCTCCGCAAACACGAAAATCAATGTAACAACTCGATGTACAAGGCAAGGCCTGCAGCACTGCTAATGTCCCCTTGCTGGACATACACCTTAAGTCTCAGAGCTCTCAGGGGGTTTGCTGTGGAATAAAATTAGATTCCAACATCTGCCACCATTAAGGAAAGAATTCCATTTCCATCTCCCATATGAAAACAGCAGAGCCACTGAAGAGTAACTGAACCTTGATACTGTAATGGTTATTACCCAAATCAACTATTTTTTTTAACAGTAAAATTAGCGAATTCTGCTCCTATAATTATTTGAATGTTATCAGACTAAATGTTTGATAAAATTCCAGTATGGTTCACTTGGAAAAAAAACGGCTGCTTATTTGAATACCCAGAATATAAAGTGTATTCATTTGTAGCTATTCGCATTATGTTTAAAGCATATCATCTTTTTAAAGTTTGCATTAGCCTGCTTTCTTACCCAAGCACAAAAAGTAGCCTTCCTTCAGCCTGCACTTGCATATTTTACCCAGACATTTCTATTACAGTTAAAACAATCTCATTTCTATTGCTCATCGAAGAGAAGATATAATACATGTGCAATGGTGGGATCTGCAGAGTTGGTTTCTTCTCCTGAAAACACTCTGGTGCATTAGTCATTGCAGGCCACAGTTACTATGTTATCTGGTTCCACAACATTCTAGGGCTGTGCTGTCTTTTAAAAAAAATTCTGCTGCCTGCCATTGAGACAACCTACCTAAAGCTTTACCTTGTAAAATGAAAGGTATCTGAGATATACAAATAGGTAATAAATAAGTCACTCTGTGTGAAGGTCTGAGTCTCTGGCTTAACACATTACAAGCCATTATCTGTTTGTGTTACAGTATTGTAAATTTCAACGCTCTTCCGCGTACAGGACGGCATGAGACCCCTCCCATCTCCCAGCGCTCTAATGCCAGTGACAGAGCTGGGACCACGGCCCCCTCTGAGTCCTCACCAGGCACCCCTCCCTACACCCCAGCCCCAACCAGGCATGAAGCAGCTCAGGTTTCAAGAACCCTCCGATGGCGAGAACCCATAACCCATGAATGTGTCAATGAAGACAGGAAAGCCCCCACCGTTCTGACCATCGATTAGTTCAGCATCCCAAATTCCTCTTTCCTGGAGGAGGGGAGCTAACTTTGGGCCTGATGCTACCTGGAACCTTGAGAAGACAGTAGAATAGTGATGCGGGGAACTTGGGGTTAGCTCTCCTACTTGTAGTCAAGTGACCCTAGTGTGTAAACAGAGAAAATCAATGTGATAGCTCACAGGATTACTGAAAACTAAATGCAGGCAATATATAGTACATGATGGGGTCTAGCACAAAAAAGGTGATGGATGTTAAGCCGACAGAGAGAATCAGGGCCAGATACAGAAGCGGACGGGCCTGAACGGGCTGACACAAGAGTGCCTCCAGCTCCTCCCTCGGTACCTGGGGTACCTGCGTGCTGACGGGCCTCGGCAAGTGGATCCAAGGCATAAATAACTCACAATTTGAGAGTTCTGACCAGGCAAAAGGCCGGTCTCATCTGAAGATTTTTGTTTGTTTCGGTTTGTATTCCAGTTTTTATATTTCCTTCATAAAAACCATGGCAAGAGAACACAGCGTGTCAATGACTATCTGCCCCTGTTAAGTCGGGCCTCCTCTCTTAGTGATGCATACCGTTTTCGGACGGTCTTATTTTTCGGCAATCATCAACCTTTAGATTTTCATGAAGAGGGTAGCTAACATTTCAACTGAACAATGAAGAGAAAGTGACAAAAAATGCTTTTTAATGAAGTTGCAGTAAATTAGTAGTTGGGAACTGTGATGTGAGGGAATGAAAGTTAACAGTCTGCTGGACCCCAACAGTCTACAGCTGGACCCTTGGATTCTCCTTCAACCGGTACCGAGGTGATGAGCCAGCAGCTTTGGGGGTTCCGGGGAACACTTCATCATGGCAGATACACAGAAGCTACAACTGATGTGGTTGAAAGTGACTCACGGGGAGCTTTGCAGGACAGGGATACAAAGGAAGGATGCTTAAACCCCCCAGAACATCACTCACAGTGACATTATCAACCCACTGCTACCACTGTCCCTTAGACTGCAAGCAGATTCAACCAGTCCACCCTAAAGATCAGTCCTGGGTGTTAACTGGAAGGACTGATGCTGAAGCTGAAACTCCAATACTTTGGCCACCTGATACGAAGAAATGACTCATTGGAAAAGACCCTGATGCTGGGAAAGATTGAGGGCAGGAGGAGAAGGGGAAGACAGAGGATGAGATGGTTGGATGGCATCACTGACTCAACTGACATGGGTTTGGGTAAACTCCGGGAGCCAGTAATGGACAGGGAGGCCTGGCGTGCTGCGGTTCATGGGATCGCAAAGAGTCAGACATGACTGAGCAACTAAACTGAAGTGAACCCTGTCTGAATGGCTCCAACATCAGAAACTCAGCTTAGACGGGCAGAATTGGGGTACTGTTTAAAAGAAAGAAAGAATGAAGGTCGCCAAAACACAGCTAGGCAGAAGGAGATATGCTCTCGTAAGACAGGAAATGGGTTGGGGGGTCGGGCGGGGATAGGCATTAAATGACAGATGCCAACTTACCAGAAAGTTTTAATATCTATTTCTGTTTGTGGGTTTGAGGGCTGCCCCTTACTGCAATAATGCATGTTTAGTTTCTCTGTTTATCTATTCTGGAGATTTGGGGAAAGTGTCCGGCCTTGTAGGAAGATAGTCTGTTATTCTCGGTAATTTAATTGGAAAGGTCAGAAGAGCTGCATAATCACAGAGAAAGGTGGGACAAAATATGTTGACCTAGGCGATCCTCATCCTAATTATACTAAATAGTAAGAAGGTGCAGGCTGGGTGGGTGAGGGGCAACGTGAGCACAGGGCATTTCTCCTTAACGCCGAGTCTTGGCATGTAAATGAAGACATCTGAAGAAGCACACAGGTTTGAAGCGGCTCTAACATTCTATCATAATTAGAAACATTTCAAGAGCCCTGTAATTTCCAATCAAAATTACAGTAATTTCCGATATACAAGCCATGATTCATGACAGAATTTTACATTCCATGAGAGATTACGGTGGCCTGATGTATGACACGCCGGGTACAGCGCTAACATAAACAATTCAGTTTAATGTTTAAACAGCACTTGATGTTTAGAATCTCACAATAAAAGAAACATATTATTGTAGAAATTATCACTTTGACAGTGATTGAAGGGTAGGCAGGCATGTGGCCTATAAAGCTATAATTTTTACAGTCCACAGCTTGAGTTTAACCATTTTTATATAACGTTTCCAAGATACCCCTTAAGTATTTCAGCCAGCCTATAACTTAAACAAGAACAACCTCTTCTCAAGCAAAACTCCCATCAAGGACCACTATTGACGTTGCTAGAGTAAGATTCCAGAAAAAGCTAATAATAAAAGTTATATTATAAATACATCACATTGTAAATAAGTCTCAGGATGGTATAATCTTGTCAGAAGTTGACAGCAGCCTGGCTGTTTTATAAAGGAGAGTTCACTAATGATAATGAAATGTATGTGTCTAAAATTTCTTTGACTGCCTCTCAATCTCACTTGGCTAGTGTTATCAAGTGAAGTGAAAAGTCGCTCAGTTGTGTCTGACTCTTGGCGACCCCATAGTCTATACGGTTCCTGGAATTCTCCAGGCCAGAATACTGGAGCAGGTAGCCTTTCCCTTCTCCAGGGGACCTTCCCAACACAAGAATTGAAATCTTTCTGCAAAGAGGAAGAGATTTCAGTATTCTTCCGGTCCTTTACAAAGTATTCCTGCCTTTGAACAAGAGCTTGTAGATAACTGTGAATTTGTTCATGTAGATGACCCTATATTTGATAAACTTAAATTACCAGTTTATAGCAATCATACTGATAAAAGACTGCATTATCTGTCCTTTTTTATGTCATCTTGTAAAGATTTGTAACTTTTCCATATTCAATTCTATTCATTTATAATTCAAAAGATTTAGACAATTTTTCTAACTGTAATTAAAATTGTGTATCATATACAGTGTCTAAAAGATTTAGACAGTTCTTCCAATTGTAATTAAATTTGTTTCATATATATATGCATATATACAATTATTAATATGCAAAGATATACGTGTGTGTGTGTGTGTGTGTGTGTGTGTGTCTGCTTTAATAAGTGCACCTAATGGTGGTAGATGTCAGAGTTGGAACAGAAATGAACTACAATGTTCACAGTATTTTAGGATGGAAATCAAGGTCACCCAAGTTCTAATGAAATAATAATAACTCAAGTTATTTGTTCCACTACAATAGACCAGATGGAGAAACCTCCTACACACTACAATACTCTCCTGGAAACAACTATTAACTGACTGAGGGATTTACTGAGAAATCTGTGACTTGGATGATGGCTGCTAGAGAAAACACAGTCGAGTATCTATTACCTGAATCTGAACCCTGTCTCATCCCAGAGCCGTCAACACTCCTGGAAACCTCGACCTCTCAGGGACGCGAGTTCAAACTGCAGACAGACACTCCTTTGAATGAACTTCCACAGGCACAGCGGATCAACAGTCTGCATGCCAAACAGAGGGTCTTACCTGGCTTTTGGTAGCTGCCACCTTCGCAAACAGAGCTTGGGAAACTTTAGCACGCTTCATTTCCTGCTGAATCTCGTCGTAAATGGAAGCATTAATGTTCATGGTATTGTTCTCTGGTTTCCCATTCCTCTCAGTGGCAATAGTAGCTGTTTTCACCTACAAAACATTTTGAACATGCCTGTCATTTACCATTGGCCAAATTGTTTTGAAGCTTCTCAGGCTCAGCATCCAAACTGGACATTGTTGCTCCTTTTATGATCAAGGTGATCAACAGGGTGGTCATTCAACATTAGTTATTAGCTGGAGATCAGATTGCTTAAGGTAAGGAGGTCGCATTGTCACAGGTGATTGCATCTGCAATATGACAGTAACTGCCAGCTGACAACCAGGAATTATAATACCATAAAGTAAGTTTTCTGGAAAGCGGAATAGTTTCAAAGACTTGAAAACCCCAAACTAATTGTTACCCAATTACCTTCCATTGCAATTCTAACAAAGGAAATTCACAATTAAAATTGTAATGCACAGTGCTGTATCTTTGTTGGGTACCTGATGCCTAATAGACAATCGCACCACTAATAGCTATTATATACTATGGCCTTTTTAATTTTAGACTCCTTTTTTATGCCTTTTCCACTTATGTTTCATTTAAAAATCTTCCATAACAAAGCCATTTGCAGAGCTGCATATTTAAATCTTCTATCCATCCATGAAACAGGTAGAGTGCCTTGCTTAATTATCATAAAGGCTGGTTGCACTTTACACGTGCATGTCCAAGCTGTTCTGTGTAATTATTTTATCGCTTTCTGGCACCCCTGTATAACTATTTCCCTTTAACTTGTGGAACCAGACAGTAAGAAAATATTTCACAATATTTAATAGAACATGACTGCAAGTCACACAAAATATAGAATCATGGTTTTACAAATATACTCAAACTATATAATCTTTTTTTTTGTTTGTTTTTTATTTCTTTTTTTTTTTGCATTGTATTATTTTTATTTTATTTTATTTTTTTTATTAGTTGGAGGCTAATTACTTCACAACATTTCAGTGGGTTTTGTCATACATTGATATGAATCAGCCATAGATTTACACGTATTCCCCATCCCGATCCCCCCTCCCACCTCCCTCTCCACCCGATTCCTCTGGGTCTTCCCAGTGCACCAGGCCAGAGCACTTGTCTCATGCATCCCACCTGGGCTGATGATCTGTTTCACCTTAGATAATATACATGCAAACTATATAATCTTGACTGAGGAATCAGTATCAATCCCTTTGGTAAAAATGATAAGCAGATATCACCAGAAAAATGACAAAAAAATGTAGGTGGGAAATCAACCTCAAAATTTACTGATGATATAATCTTTTTTAAAACTTAAAAAGCAATCCTTAATACTTTAAATCATTAAAATAAAAATCTGACTTTTATTACACAGTTACAGGAACCAGCCTGGGACATTCGCATGTGAACCACAAAGCTGCTTTTTACTGGGAAACCAATGAAAATGTAAATGGAAAGTTACTGGAGATGCAGGACCATGTTTCTCCCGATAACATGATTCATCAAAAACCACTCTTCTTAGTGACCTTTAGAGAATCCATATTTCCGTTCTCTGCAAACTGACTATCTTGGACCTTCCCTCTCATTTACTATGAATAGTAGAAACTCAACCTCACTTTAGGATAAATGAATAATTTGGGGCCCGAGATGACACCTTCTCCCAAACAGCAAGACTTCTAATCTTTATTTCACCTTGCCCCCAAATATTTGGTATCAAAAGAGGGGCAGAATTCATTAAGCAATCTAATTCCCTGCGCTTAGAAAGTAATGATCAGCTTGATTCAAAACTGATGCCATCTGACTCCCTTTCTAACTTGCAGCCAGTTAGCAAAGTAAGTCACCTCTGGAGGATGTGGCTAGACTCTCCTACCTGGACACTAGCCTTGCGAGCTCAGAAACAAGGATGCTGGGAAGCGGCTGGACCGCAGCCCCGGGGAGGACACGGGGCCCACCGGCATCAGAGACGGCAGGAGGCTGGCCTCACAGGTGCCCCCGCCAGCTCTGGGACTCCAGCGAGCAGGGGCACCCAGGGAGGCGGTTAAGGACGGGGCCACCAGGCACAGACAGCGGGCTTTGAAGCAATAATCTGCTAAACACCACTTTAGGAGCCAGAAGAGTTACCGCATTACCATAAACTGCCTACAAAGTTGCTTTGGTGAGATTCACAACTTCGCTCTGGGGTGGTCTTGCTTTGAGGCAGAAGGATAGATTTGATCACCCCATGGGGTCCCTTTTAATACCTATTTTTCTCACTGCTTAAATGAAAGAGAAAAGAAAAGCCATTTCAATCGCTTTGAACACTGGATGTTATGGAAATGGAGGCATGGAGTCCAGTGCATTGGAAGAAATAGTTCCTTGGTAGTGATCTGCTTAGCAGTCGTTAAGAGGGCAGGCTTTGGAAACTTGGGAGTTTCAGTGTTTTGAAAGTAATTTTCATTCTTCTGTAAAAATGATGCTTGAGAATTTATCTTCAAGGTGGGCTATAATCATTTGTTTCAACCTTGTGATTTTGCTTCTAAAATTTTCTTTGGTTTAATTTTTTAAATAAAGCAATTACCACTTGAATCAACAAGCAAACATTTTAAATTATTTACAAAAAAAAAAAAAAGTCAAATAACCATTTCCTAGCAGCTAACATAGTCAAAAGTGGAAAAGAAGCACATGAAACATTTTCTTTTTTTTAAAGTGAGAGCAGTAACTTTTAAAAATATTAAGGAACTGTATTACTCATTTTAAAAATATTTAGAAAAGCTCTTTATCATCTTGTTGGCTCAGATAGGCATCTTATCAGAGATAAGCTATTAGAATTCTGGAATCACATTTTTTCCCCTAAACACAAGCTATTGCTTAAGGGGAACTGACTTGGACAGCTTTTCAAAAATATGAAAGCTGAAATTTTTTTCCCCAGGTAAAAATGGAAACAAAAATCTTTTATACCTCACTCTACTAAGTACTATTTTAGCTTAGCACAAAAAAAATCTTCTTTAATCCTGGTTTAGCTTTTAATATTATATCACACATTAAAATTCATAAAGTAGTTCATTCCAGGCAAAACAAACTACTCTCCAGCTCTTCTCCGCAAATAGCACAGGAGGTAAAATAAAGGCAGTTGCTTTTCTGAATAGCTTTTATCAAGGTAGCGCACACCACTCCATCATTACAGAGGCGCCGGGGAAGTAGTTAAGAACTGGAGCCTTCTGCTATTCACCCTCCCACGTGGGGACAGGGTGCGGCACGAGAGCCTGCTTGATACTTCACTAAAATTGTGCAGCAGAACACAAATCTTCCGTGAAGGTTTTTTTAAATTATTTTTTGCTCCTTTACACACTGCTGAATTCATCAAGCCATCCTACGTATGTGCGACACGCGTGGTACAGAGTGGACTCGACCGGGGTCGCCCTTGACACGGGGGAAGCGCCTGTGAGCACACACTGCACACGTGTGCGATGGTGGGTGTGCACACACACCAATCAAGGTCTGATGCAGTTTTAATAATAATTATGATAATAAGAGAAACTGACATTAGTTGTTTATTATAGGCTGGGCACTGGGTTAACGTACATTCACCTGCATAAGAGCCCTGAGTAGATTAACATTAATGTTAAATTATTGCTCTGTTTTTAAATTGAGAAAACTACCAAGAGGTTAAGTCATCTGTCCATGGGGCAAGGCTGAGGACTGAACTTGGGTCTGTCTAACACCAATGCTTATCTTAGAAAGCACCGCAGTCCAATTACATAGGACTTCTTTATTTGGAAAAATTCTTACTTTCTAAGACATAATGCACCTGCTTTTTCGTGGCCCTTTGCTAAATCTAGCTCATGAATGTCTAAGTTTTAGTAGCAAATAGTTTTATCATTAGTTTAACAAATCCAATCTATATTTATTTTTCAAGTTAGGCAAACTATAAATGTTTTCTTAGTAATGTTATATAAGACATGCTATTTTGAGGAATTCCTATTGGTGACAGAAAATAGCCTCCATTTTCAAATTCGTATATATTAACACTGTTTGGAGTATCATGGCTCTATTCTTTTACACTTCCTTTTGTAGAAACAATATTGGTTATTTTTCAAATATGGACTTTTCAAAAGTCCTCTAGCTTTTGAAAGATGACCATTAAGGAGAAGTATTTTCCAAGCACATATGTGGTCTTGACATAAAGCTGGTCGAGAGATTAATAATAAAACAAAACTTTTATCAAGTGTGAAGTTCCTGCCCATAACTAACATTTTATTATATTATAGAAGAATTTGTTGTAAAGAGACAGAAGGGTGAAGCTACCAGATTAAGTTAATTATACTGGTATATTGCATCTATAAACTTGGTACATCTTCTAAAACATTGCTATAAAATATCACATCTTACTTCAGAAGAAACCAAAGAATTCCTTACAGAGATGTTAAAAGAAATAGGAAAAATAATTATATAATTCATGTAAAAGTTAAAACTTGATAATTATAAGCTTTTGAACAGTCCTTAGGAAGACAGCAAAAGCTAATTTAACTTCAAATGTCACATATCTTAAAACACACAAATATATCCATAATAAGTGCGCACCTAAACAGAAACCACCAACTAAAATGGCTATGTTTGGTGGAATAGACAACTCCCAGAAAGTAACAGCTAATTATCGCTAATGAAATTCATCTCGTAAAATCATCTGAAAAATTTGCCAAGTGATAGAAAAGAAACCTCGTAGATCAGGGGGCTTTGGAGGGACTGGTGTCTCCCAGATAGTCCTACTATCAAAGCGGCTCTTTCCTCTACAATCTCAGAAATGCCCAAAGTCTTCCAAAGTAGATCCTCCGTCAAACGGTCAATGCATTTCATCAGGACAACGCTCTCATCTGTGTTCTTGCTCCTTAGCTGGTAACACAGATTCTCATCCTCTCTGACAGAGTCCCCAAGTTCCATGTTCTTCTTTCTAAACTGTCTATGTTCTCAGGATGTGGCTTGAGGTAGAGGAAAGAGAAGCCGACTGACTAGAGGACTTGAGAACTACGTCTTTGACTTTTCTCATTTTTCTCCCACCAAAAGGTTGGTATGAGAATTCCAGGAATTCATGTACATGAAGGTGCTCAGAAAATTGTGAATCAGGTATTTTTTTTGGGGGGGGGGGGTAGAGGGGGATATGGACCACTTTTAAAGTCTTCACTGAACGTGTTACAATATCACTTCTGTTTCATGCTTGGGTTTTTTTGGCCCCAAGGTGAGCAGGATCTTCGCTCCCAGACCAGGGATCAAATCTGTACCCCATGCATCGGAAGGCCAAGTCTTAACCACTGGACTGCCATGGAAGTCCCACGGAACCTGCATTTCTTGAATCAGAACACATGCATTGTGAAAATATACTTTCAACAAATCTCCTGGCGTGGCTACCCCTCCGAAGTCTGACGGACAGGGGGGCACACGGCCATCTCACCGAGGCGAGGCCAGCCAAGAGCCTCTGCAGAATGGTCCACGCCTTCCCTGGGGGAGGCTCTCCTGAGAGTAAAGCCTGGGGCCTGGGGAAGCCCCTTCCTGCAGACGATCCGAGCGTCTCTGTGGGTTAGGTCCTTGGTCTGGGACAAGCCAGGAACTTCCAACCACCTCCTGTGTGACCTACTCTCTCGAGGGAAGGAGCTGGAAAAGGCTCCATTCTCTCAAGTGTCAGGGGCCCTGAGTCTCTGGTGAGCCACAAGGGACCTCTGCCTGCAACAGGCAGTTCTTTAGAAAGAAAGCCTGTCCAGGTCCAATCCAAGCCCAAGACTTGTCTCAAAATAGCTTTTGAGTATCTTCACTTGAGGCTGGCCAGGGGGGGGGCGGCGGGGGGGATGTTGTGTGGGCAATGAAATGCCAGTGATCTCATACAGACTCCTCTCTGACAAAATACAAAACGTAAAGAGACAAAATTCTGCCGTCCTCTTCTGGTCTGCGGCTTCATCCTCTCCTCCCCTTTCCATCATTTGTAAATAAGCACATGAAAGTCTTACATGCGGTACTGGTTCCAGTGTAAGCACTGCATTTCAGCTGCTGCAAGACAGGACTAACTCCACTGCTCCATAACCTGCTTTTCTAAACCCAAAGTACTCATTCTACACTGACAATACATTCAATACATTAAAAATTCCCCCAAATTTAATCCACTGCATCACTGCCAAAGGGTAAAAGGTGAAGAAACTGCCTGTGAGGTCTGGGATGATAAAATCAGGGCTTAAGGGACGCTCAATGAGGCGCATCCACTGAAGCATAGGAGGTACCTTGAAGACTTAATATGAAGCAGTGAAATAAAATTATTCACACATATCAGAATCATTTCAGAGTTTTGTTAGATGGACAATACTATTGTGCAAATAAAAACTTTTTTCTTCGAAAGCGCTTCACTAAGAATCTACTGTACCCGAGTACTTTCATCATTGGCTAAATATCCAGGCTAAAAGGCCTAGTCTCGACTCCTCTTGAGAACTAACACATCAGCTGAGGGGGCTCAACCAGTTCATCAGTAATTCAAGCCCAAATAAATTATATGTTCTAACCCAATTGTCATCAGAGATAGTCTTTAGATATACATATAGGAAAGCAACCTGAGTATCTAACTAGTATACCAAAATAAATATCACAATTAAGAATTAATGTTACTTTGGAGAAGAAAACAGTTGATGAATAAAGAGAGCAAACTCACATTGGAAAAGCAAAAAAAAGGCATTAAAATCCTAGAAAACAAAAGCTATATTAGGGAACTACTAATCCAAATATTTGAACAGATTTAAAAAAAGGAAGAAAGAAACTCAACAATTAAATTCACCCTGGTCTTAAATAAGTCCTTCTTTTGCTAGTATTGCAGATTAAGTGATAAGTACAATAACTCTGCCCAGAGGCCTTCCAATGATGACTGCGGCAACGAAATTAACGATGGTACGTAAATTAACTCTGAACACCATGAACTGAGTGTTCAATCAAGCCTAAAGGAGAGTAGTTTTTGTTTAATCACTCTTACAAATGTCATATATGTATGTAAAGAGCTCTTCGTTCTTATTTGTAAGGAGTATTTTAGAGAAGCCTTGACAGATCAAACTCAATACGTGCATCTGCAGGAGACGGGTATGTATGAATGTATATGGGAGCCATTCTTTTCTGCTAGAGACATATGTCTTTCTTATTCACAATTACAGCAAAGCCTTCCTTACTCTGCTCCTACGGACACCAGGACTAAATTGATTTTCATTGAATAAAATGGAGAAAATGGACTTTTGTGACGTTTCTAAAAAGCAATCATTTCAGAACATCACAATATGCAGCTTAAGACCCTCCACAAGTGGCTGTATATTATGTCTATTTCTCATTTATGGAGTTTCTGTGGCAGTTTCATTTCTAGTGTTGAATGAACTTTATTTCTATACTTGGAAATGAATGGCTATTTTTTACTATGGATAAAATTAACATTAAGAGATAATTTCATTATGACATTATGTTACATAAGTACTTTAAATTAGTATTCCATATTCACTTTTGTCATTTTAGCTGACCTTATTTTTAAGAACTGCACAAAACACAAATTAAATGTGTAAGAAATACACTTACTTGAAGATTTTAAGTCTAATCCACTCTCATATCTAATAGTTTGTGCTGAAATTAACTTCTTGAATTTTTATAATAGTTATAATGCCACCTTTTAAACTTGATTTAAAAAATAATCAGGAAGGTGATTTTTCTAAAGAGTGCAAAAGTGTGGAAAATAGAGAATGTGCCCATTTCTGGGAATATGGATGGAATTCCTTATCAGTCCATTTAAAGCTGCCTTTAAGGATTGTATTAAACTTAATTATGAAAGATTACAAACGAGATGATGTGTAATTGGTACCAGCTGCAGTTCGTATTGGAAAGCATAAATACAAATGGAATTATTTATTTATTTTTATTTATTTACTATTCAAATGGTGGTTCTAAAACTGGTAGGGATAAAATGTTCTTCATTACATTTTCCTATTGAGTTTAAAACACTTTTTTACTTAATAGTAGTAGGGCCAAATATCCCATTTAAAGATCACTTTTCACCCCCAAAACGAAGCAGTGCAAAGTGATTTTTCCCATCTAATTAGCAGCTTATTGTTTTTAAACCAGAGTTAGTGAGTTCAGACTAAATTTGCCTCAAGCAACTATGAATTACTGTTCCTTAAAAAATCTCCCTAAGCATCTATCTTTCTATTTTCTTATTGAGAGTCTTCCTTAGCCTTTATTTTTAAAAACAAAAACCAAACGCAGAAAAGGATGAAGAGGAAATGCGCCTCACCTGGGGAGGGCGGCTGGGCGGTGTGCTTATCAGCGGGGCAGGACCCATCGCCGAGGCCGCATTCAGGCTCCTTTCCCTTTCATCCTGGTAAATTCGATCTCTCTCAGCTTCCGGTAACTGCAAGAAATTCTGCATAGCCCGAAGGTTTACCAGCAAAGACTGGGACGCAGTCTTGGGATCCTCTTCCTTTCGGAGGATTTCTGAAAGCAAGCCCTGCGGGGGATGAATGGCATAGGGTGAGCGGGTCCCGGGACTCTGCCCGTCCGTGGGGATGCCTGCCTTTTCGTCTCCACTCTGCTCAGAAAATGAACAGTCAGAAGCATCAATTCTACACAGGAATATATTAGTCACAATTGAAGTGGTGGAGAAGAGAGCCTCAATTGTGTTCTTAATTTTATTAAGCGTCTGCTTTACACATAACATAAACTGCAACTGCCTAATTGGTCTCCTTTCTTTGAGTAGCTTAACTTGCCATGAAATCTTTCACAGAGTGAGGATTGAGGCAAGTTAGGAATAAATGAAATGCTCATAATACAACAGCACTGAACTGTACAGTTCTCAAGCTGCCTGCACAAAGGCAGTGGAATGCCAACAGCCCAATATGTAAAGATACAAAGCCATTTCGAGAGAAGCAGGGTTTACAAAGAAAAGACTGGAAAATGAATCGCAACATACTAGGAAAGAGTATCACTAGGCCATCATCTAAGACGGACGCGAGGGTTTCATAGGCAGTAATTTTATGTTATTCCTTGGTTTTCAAACTACTGGAGTCAATGACAAGTGATTCTATTTACAACTTAAGGAGACTATCCTGACAGCCCCCAAGCCTGCTATACACCACCCAGGAACAGGCTGAAATTCTGAACTTCACAAACCACCCTTAACATGAGACACACAGCCCCTTTTCCATATTTCAAAATAGCATCATAGTATGCCATGGAAAAGAATATTCTCAAATTCTGTAATAATCCCATTTCTTGAGCAATATTTTTATTAGTGCTAGAAGAAACACACAAACCATTATTAGGAAACTCCTTCCGGGTGTTCCTCCCAAATAACAGAGCGCTGTCCACCACTTTAATTTTTGGAAGAATTTTTTTTTTTTAATGGGTGGTTTCCCACAATTGTCTTTAAGGGATTATATGAAATACAAGAATTGGAAACATTTCCTGCCTATTTGGTAAGGGCTGAGTAGCCCTCACCTCTTCAATCTTCTACATAAAATAGCGCGTGGAATGCCAAGTCATGCTTGCTTGCTACATTTCAGCTTATCACAGCATGGCTCAGGATAAAATGTTGTCAAGACCTCTTTATAATTTGCAAATTTCACTTTCTGATAACCCTGAAAAAAATGACGATGGGGTACATTTGGGGCAGAGAGGTAATGTGTCAAAACCACCAAGCCGTGGGGTTAAACATTGTGGTTTTTCCATGGTTTCCTAGAAGCACAAACCTGGTTTTGTTCCCAATTCCTCAGGGATAATGTGGCCTATTGCCTCAAGATAACAGTTGGATACATACAATATAAAAGCAGTGTCCACTTTAAAAATGACCTGTAGACTGTTGTTATAAAAGAGCCTCCAACAGGCTTAGAGGGCTCAGGAGTTCATCTGAGTTTCTCACTTGGCCCACACAAGGGAAGCCAGCTTCACCCTAAGAAAGGAGACTGAAGAATGAAGGGTATGTGTCCTATCGTTCACGATGCTGACAAGTAATGCTGCAACTGTGTTTACACAAAAGCAAAACATGCAGTCAATTTAACTAAAATCTAGTCAAACAGGCAGTCAATCACACAGCTATTTAATTTGCACAAGGCCAACTAATTAGATTGACTGGGTTTTTGATATGTCATGTTGAAACCAAAAAATGCAGGTCTCAGAAACAATGTTTTATAATAGGTGGTTAAAAAAAAAATTAAAAAAAAAAAGCCCCTGCTCTGCAATCTTGCCCACCAAATGGGGATAAAAATTTTTAAAGATATTAAAAGATGTACTTGGCAAAGCAGTCTATCTTAACTATAGGGAAAGAGATATTAACATATAGTACATAAAAATACAATGTTATAAATTCCTCAAGTAAATAATCTAATACCCTTTAATATTATCCCAGAACAATGCCTGCCACATATTTGAAAAATATTTACTAAATGGATTATGTGTACTTGCAGCATAAAAGGTAAAAATTACAAACAGGTGACAGAAACTTAACAACAAGTTATGCTCCTCATGGGAAAATTCTAATGGTAATTATTAATTTACTCAAACCAAGCCTTCAGTGAAAAGTTACGTGGCACTTTGTAGTATGTTTATATGCAGTAACTGTTCAGTAATTTAAAAAAATGTTGTGGCAACATAGATGGAACTAGAAATTATCATACTAAGTGAAGTGAGTCAGACAAATATCACATAATGTTGCTTATATGTGGGATCTAAAATATGACACAAATGAACTTACTTACAAAACAGAAATAGATTCACAGACTTAGAAAACAAACTTACGGTTTTCAAAGAGGAAGGAGGAAGGGATAAGTGAGGAGACTGGGATTAATGCATACACATTGTCATATAAAAATAACATATATGTAAATAAACAATATATGTAGACATGAAATATAAACAAGGACCCAGGGCACAGCATAGGGAACTATACTCAATATTTGATAATAAGGGAAAAGAATCTGAAAAGGAATATACACATATGCATACACATGTATATGTGTACACACATATATGTATGTGTTTATACATTCATATATAAAATCTGATTCATTGCTGCACCTTTGAACTAACATAACATCATAAATCACTATAGCTCAAAAAATAATTTTAGATCAAAAGAGATCCTATAAACATTTAGGATGCTATTATATTTGGGAAATTTGAAATTAGACATTCAGAGATCTCAACTCAATATCCTTTCTTTCCACTAGAGAACCACGGTGAGAAAACCAACACATGAAGAAATACATAACGACATCAAGTCTCATTAACACGAGATTCAGTGATTCCTGTGTAGCTTAGAGTAACAGCAGGTCACTTGGGAGAGAATTTAGAAATTTCTCTAACCACATTTTGAGGTCGGCATGATGTCCCACTCGAGCATACAAAGTGTTTTCAGGGCAAAGCATTTTATTTTCACTTAATTATTCTAACAAGAGCAAGTACGGGTTTTCTGCCTGGGATGTGTTGGAAGGTCTAGACTGATATCTTAAATCCTGGGAGATTCCAAGAGCTCTAACGCAGCCAGTGTAGACAGTCTCAGGTGTTTTACAAAACCTTCAGGGGTTTTTTTTTTCCTTCTTTTTTGGCCCAGGCTTTCAATGAGGGGAGTGCCCCCTGGTGGAAATGCTTGAAAATATTATTAGAAAACGTTTTGATTAGAATGTGTTAATTACTTTCAAAAAAATGACGTCACTTGAGAAAATTCTGGACGCAAGATGACTGCTATGAGAATTACGATTTGGGAACATACGTTTTGGTCCTGCTCAGGCTGCTGTGACTTGAGCAGCGGCATTTATGATTTCAAGATGTATGTGGTCTTGTTTCCTGTTTCTCATGGTTGAAAATCTAGTTCAGATTGTCACATTAGGTCAAGGTCATTTGTAGTAATCCCCCATGGTGGATAATAAGAAAGATCTCTTATCAAAACTCTTCTTCATGCTAAAAATACAACATGTCACGGTCATTGTGTACCCTGCTTACTACCGCTGACTAAAATACATCAATATTGTGCCCTACAGGTGCTCAGTAAATTTGTTGAACAAAATTAAAATCATCAGTCATTTGTGTTTCCAAAAAGAACTTGCATTTTGTATGTTATACAGTGAGTTACCAGCACCTCGTGGATATCAATTTTATGGGAAATGAGAAGTTGTTTTTCATTGTACTTTGTGTCATCAAATCGTTCAATATGTGCTCCGTACGTGAAAACATGAAATTATTCTGCGTCGTCATTCCACGACAGTTGTCAGAATTCTAATATTTTCAATTAAAGAGTGAACTTGCTGATGAATTCTAAACCTTTTTTATATTCCAGAAAGAGTTTACAAGTAAAATTCATTAGTAATTGGAAAAGAAAGAAAAACCTTCAATAAATACTATCAGTACTTCCAAAAGCTAATTATGAATTCTTGAAAACAGCAGATAAGCGAAAGAGACTGCCAATCTGAACAAAGGCCTGTCTGGCCTCCTGTTCGTCTCCTCTTTGAACATAATCACTGATTCAAATAGATTTTTATCAGCTTCATGGAACTTCAAAGCCCTCAGAAGAAAAATATGATTTGATGAAATCGCCTCCTAAAAATAAAACATGTAGCATATTCTTCAGGGCTACCTGCCTCTGCCGTTTGGTGAATTTTTAATCACGTGTCCAGGTGAAAGACTACTCTGAAACTCCACCTACTCCCCTGGACTCAGGCCAAGCAAGTTATAAGCAGACACATTTATCTCTGCCTTTTGGGAGGCCGAACCAGAGCTGTCACGTTGGGGTAATAGCACCTTTTTACCTTTTATTCAATAGTGATATGGAGAGTGGACTTTTCTTAAATTACACTGCGAAGAATTATAGGAACACAGTAGCAATTTCTGTTATACTTAAGCAGGCAAATTTCTCTCTACCACATAATTTACAGGACTCAAATTCAATAAAACATTACATGATGGTCCATTACTGTTATCAGTTTTGAATAATCCATCTTCATTCTTTATTTTACTGGAAAACAAAGTGTGCCAAAGACAAGCGGAGCGGGGCAGAAAAAAAGCCACTGGATGGGATCAGAGTTAAACTCTGGGTTAAATTTTTTAAAAAAGGGGGAGGCACTAACGAATGTATTTCCTTCTATAATGACCTTTAAATAGCAATAATACAGAGAAGTGAATTGAAATGTATAAGTCTAGAAGCTTCAGCAATTAATTTTAGCCATGGGTTTCCATTAAAAAGACATCAAGTAGGCATAACTGAATGAATGGCAGATGCTAAGAGCTGGGATCTTCAGTAGCAATTAAAGAACATATGCCCCTCAATTCAAAAGGTAGAGAAGTCCTCAAAACAAGCAGTGATACCAATTTCATCACAAACTTTCAGAAAAGGTAGACTTTTTAAAACCTCTTTGTTTTTAGACCTTTTCAAAAAAGTGATACATGAACATCTTAAGAGAGAGACAGATTTTAAATTAGGAGACCCAATTAATATGATGAGAAAATTCTCCAAAGAAGAGTTAAAACAAGAGATCCAGGATTTTAACATTATACAGAGCTGCCAATGGCTAAAACAGTCTCAGCTCATAATACCATTATCTATTATACGAATGTTTTCATGTACTGTTTATATGGGGCCAGCGTCTTTATCCGATCACATCATAGAACTCTGCATTTGTATGTACATATTTTACATTAATTTTTTTTAAACCTGGAGCTGGAACTGCACATTGTAATAAGTGCACACAAACGTGTGCGTGGTTTAACTCTGCAGAGCTCCTGCTCTATACATATGCATTAGCATGTGTATTTTCGTCCTCCACACGCATACCATACACGCTCACGCTGCACCTGCTTTTATTGAAATGCATACACTTTGAAATAAACACACTACACGCACGCATATGAATGTATAATCATTAAAGTAAATGCAGCTGCGTGTGTGCGCGTGCGTGAGCGTGGCGTTTCAGTATGACCACTGAAAAGACATGCATGCTTGCATGCTCTAAAGCGAATTCCCCAAAAGTGGATCCTTAAATACACATTAAAAAATTACTCTCATTGAAATCAGACAGCTACAAATATGGCCAACATCCACTTCGACAGAGGAGTCCCAATTACCAATATAAAGGTTTAAAACCAAACCCCTCTGTTATTGGGGGCTCCAGACAATTTTTCAGTAATGACTGTTTCTCAACTGGCTATTATTAATAAAGAGATGGATATATATATATATGGATTTATATATATATAAAGACTGGTACCCAATCTTCATTCCCCTTTTTCCTCAAAAACATTAAGTCACTGTTTTTGATGTTAACCACAGAAATAGCTATCTTTTTGGAGTGACTGATAGGGTATAAAAAAGGGAGAACTCTGCCTTTTTCCCAGTAACAAATCCTACTGATATCTATGGACTCTGTCCACGTGAAAACCCAAGAAGAACAAATGGTCACTCTCCAGGGTGATGCCTGGGACACGGCAGCCCCAAAGATGAAAAAAACGCCCCGATGGGGGTGACCTAACCCTTCTCTCCTTTAGCTGGACACTCTTTACCACATAAAACACACTTTCCTCGGTCCTTTAAGAAATAACAATTTGCTCAACTTCCAAAATGCTTACCAGTGAATCTGTGAGTCATTTGTGTCCACGTCAATGTTATCTTTGTGGGCATTCAATTCAGTTCAACAAGCATCTCACTGAACTTTTATGCAGAGACCTGCCTGGTTTTTGCAGGACTGAGAACTACTGGTAGTTAACTGCTATTCACAAAAGTAATGATGCTGCCAGAAACGTGAGTATCGAGAAGGTTGACTTGATTCTTTCATCTGTTTGCTTTATTTTTCTAAAATAATGACCCTCCAACTGAATAGGGGTGTCAGATTAAATGTACCAGCTAATAATGAATACATTTTTAAGTTAAAGATATAAAACTAGGCAAACGCTTACAATTTTGCAACCTGAGGAAAAACTTTTGAACCATCCCTTTAAACACAGATAAATGATGTACAAAAAATAGTTAAAGAACCCAAAAACAAACACTGAGATAAAGGTTTTGTAAGGCCTCCTAACTTTCAATCCAGCGAAGGCAAGCCAAAAATAAGTCACAGCTGGGATTCTCCTAGGTATGGAAACTCTGCCAGCAAGGAATTAATACTAGATATTTTTGTACCAGGATTTTATTCTTATAATCATGTAATAAACAAAATAACTTAAATATGAAAGGAAAGTATGAGTCAGGCTTAAAAAAAAAAAAAAAAACCTGACAAAAGAAATAACAGTGGTAAAACAAGAAAGTTAAAAGACATCATGTCCTCACTGATAATCAGAGTTACACGTTCTTCTGGGTTATTTTTTGGTATGTGTGTGTCTGTGTGTGCCTGGGCCAGAAATAAACACCATATATATTGTACTAATTGCCAAAAAGAGAAAAAAAAAATCCTCTCATTCACTCTTTGTTTAGGGCTTTTCAAAAGTGTTTATCTTAGGCCTTCCCCTGGATCACCCTCTAAATATCTCCCCTGCTAAATATTCTCCCTGCTGATAGTATCTTCACAGAAATTTTCCCAGGAGGACAAAGGTGTGAACACAACGGGTGTATGCAAAACTCAGTGAGAAGTCTCAAACAAGGCTTCCAAGGGCAAGCCTACCCACTCCAGGGCCTGTTTTATAAACACATCCATGCATTTACTTCTATGGCTACTATACCCTCAAAGCCTAAAATCTTGACTGTATGGCATATTACAGAAAAGGTCTGGCTGATCCCTGGTCTAGGAAAGGAAGCTGGTCGGCTAGAAGCCTGGAGTCCTACCAGCGGCCTTGATCAAGTCCTGAAACTTTTCTCCCTCGGCTCTGAACACTCTATGTTTCCATTAGGTAAAAGCATAGGTAATGTCAACTTCTGACATTTGTTCATTCAAGGCCCCTGATTCAGGATCCATCTGTACATAGCTTTCTCTTGGTAGGAGAGGTTTCTGCTAAGGAGAGAAGTGCTCAAATGTAGGCACCCCCAGGAACAGACAATAGGATCACGTGGAGAGCAGGAGAAAATGTTAACACGGGACACAGCAGCAGAATAAAGGTTAGCACAGCCAGGATGAAAGAAGGAAGAGCAAGACAGAGAGGAACCATGTTCAAATGAACAAAACTGACCTGAGTTCTGTTAAAAGCCACACGTGCAAATACTGCCTGGGAGATTCCTGCCCGTTTCAGTTCATCACGTACCCACTGGTAGATTTCGGAAGACACCTCTGTGTTGGTGGAAACCTGCTGCTCCAAAGGTTTATTCATAGACCTGCTGACGGGGGGAGGGTGGTTCAAGTACTGTTGGTTTAAGGACTGCTGGGCTAGGAGTCTGTTCACGGCATATTGCTGGTTCAGCAGCTGGGCCATCACCAGCTGCTGGTTGACCAGCTGAGGGCTGATGGGCGTCGACACCAGCCCAGGGTGCAGGTTGGGCAGCGGCGTCCGCACGGATGGCTGGCTGCCGTGGGACAGCTGGGCAGGCGAGGGGGGCTGCTCCGCCGTGCTCCCGGGGGCGGGCTGCTGGCCGAAGCTGACGTGGTTGGCACCCTGCTGGGACAGCTCCGACAGACTATCCATTTCCACTGCAGCGGGCGAGAGGGAGAGCCACGTTAGCCAACGGTACTCCGCACTGCTGAGGAGCTCTGAGCTTCCCCTAAACACGGAGCAGCACGGGGTGCACTGAAGGTCCAACGAAACCAAGGACATCTCAGGATGGAACCCAACCAGCTGTGAGTTTACCTTTCTTTTCGCACCCGGCCACCAACTCTGAAAAGGGGAAAACACTTTCTAATGTTGTGAAGTGGCTTAGATTTAAGGCCCGAAATCAATTATTTTCACATTCTACTCGACTAGTTTTGGGGTCACTAATAGTTCACTATTACTTCTGATCCCCTGAAGGCTTATAAAAGCAAAAGTTTATTTCAAAACAGCTTCTAGGGAAATTCCCTGGAGGCCTAGTAGTTAGGAATTGGTGCTTTCACTGCTGAGGTCCTGGGTTCCATCCCTGGTCAGGGAACTAAGATCCCACAAGCCAGGAGGTACAGATGCCCATCAAAAAAAAAATTCTAGGAAAACACTAGTTGCTTACTGGCGACTAGAAAGAGTGAAGCTAAGAAAATACCATATGCAACTGTAGAAAAAAAGAAATATCCAAATATATATATATATATATATACATACACATATATGTATAGCGATCCCATGGACTGTAGCCCGCCTGGCTCCTCTGTCTACGGGATTTTCCAAGCAAGAGTACTGGAGTGATTTGTCATTTCTGACTCCAGGGGATCTTTCTGACCCAGAGATCAAACCTCAGTCTCTTGTGTTTCCTGCGTGGCAGGTGGATTCTTTACCACTGTGCTACCTGGGAAGCCCTATGTATATGTATATTTACAATGAGAAAATACTTGGACATACATATATAAGCCTCCTTGGTGGGTCAGCTGGTAAAGAATCTGCCTGCAATGCAGGAGACCTGGGTTTGATCCCTGGGTTGGGAAGATCCCCTAGAGGAGGGAAAGGCTACCCACTCTAGTATTCTGGCCTGGAGAAATCCAAGGACTGTATAGTCCATGGGGTTGCAAAGAGCCAGACATGACTGAGTGACTTTCACTTCACTTCACACGTATATAAACTGTTACCACTTCAAGAAAAAGGTTTGAAAGAAAAATGATTTAAATGGTATTTACGTTCAATTTTAAACCAGTTGTGAGTTTAAGCAATCAATCAATATAATCAATGAAAGGGGTCATCATGATAAGTAATGGTGACTGAGTTCAGACTGAACCCTGGGCTGAGTGTCTCACATGTCCTATTTCACTGAATTATAACTCTCAAGTTAGGTGGCACTGAGGCTGCAATCATTGCTTAGAACGAAGCAACCGATTTATTGCATCGCAAGCCAGTGTAGCCGGTGTTGCTAAGATCCAGATGCTTCTTGAAGAAGCTATAGCCATCACCAGACGCTGATGACAATCTTTCAAGGGAGAGGTGGGGAGTCGTCCTCTGGTGCAAGGTGATGCTGTCACCATTTTGCAATTTATCATCACACACCGGGGATGGATGTTTCTCCCTTGGCTAGACACCTCACGTGGACCAGCTGAGAATGAGCAGTAAGGGCATCAAATGCTTTGCGGCTACAAGGAAGAGACAGCTTTGATGCTCTGGAACTGAGGGTTGAGGATGGTAGGTAAGCGAGTCTTTCTAAACAGCATACCATGGGAATCCCCTGGGGGCCCAGTGGTTAAGATTCCATGCTTTCACAGCTGTGGGCCTAGGTTCGATCCCCAAGCCATGCGATG
This sequence comes from Cervus elaphus, assembly GCF_910594005.1. Lineage (NCBI taxonomy): Eukaryota > Metazoa > Chordata > Mammalia > Artiodactyla > Cervidae > Cervus > Cervus elaphus. Next base: position 63,104,081 of record NC_057833.1, on the reverse strand, counting down.
CAGCCAATAAATAAATAAAAAAATAGTACAGCATGCCTCTCATGTGTGGACTCTGGGTTGATTTTCATCATCATTTCTCTTTTTATTAAATATTCTGACTTTATATTTAGAGGAACTTATCATATTGCTATAATCACTGATATATGCAAAATATAACTAAGAACTGGGGAAGAAACTTCCATTTCTACCAGTGCTATCAGCCCAAGTGGGCCATTCATAGGGAATAGTAATTCAAGCAATTATTCCAAAAAATGATGTATTGTCTTCATTATAGCTCTAAGCTATAAAAGGCAAAGAATTTGTTTTGGTAGATGGATGATTTTGCTTCAAATATTAAAAGCTAAAACAGGCTCAAAATTCAGGTTCTCCTGCCTCTTAAAATCTTAAGGAGACGTTATTATTGCTGTTTTATTAAATCAATGTAATGGAAGTAAACAGAGATAGACGGAAAACATGACATAATGCTATGCATATTAAACATCCCATTCCTATACTATTTTAAAACATTTATTTGGAAGGTACAAGCATGTGAAAGAAAACCTTAATAGAAATTAAAACATTAACCTTAATCACAGTGTTCTACAAACACTAACAGACTCAACGGGGAAAAAAATGTCATAATCTAAACGCTCAGGTACAACACACAACTTTTATCTGTCACTTCACACTGCAGATAATTTTAATGTGTTCCCTGAGTAACAAATATTGACCTAAAGTTACACGTTAAGATAGGAGGCCTGGCGTGGAGAGTGGAGGAATGATGCAATGGTTCTTGGGTGATGGATGGTCCAGAAAGCAGCAGACCCACCCAAAGCCCCCATCCAGGGGACTGGAGACAACAGCTCCACTCATCACCTGATCTCCACTGCGGAGACTATAAATACAATTTAACGTCTTTAAACACTGGGTGTAAAATCTGGCACTTTCCCTTCTTCTCCAACAAAACCAAACAAACAAACAAACAAACCCAAAAAAGCATGACTTATCTCTGAGAACCCACAGCCACTCTTAGCTATTCCAGGCCTGGTAAGGCCTTCACTGAGATGTTAAAAAAATGACAGCCGCCCCCCTCCCCGCCCTCGCCTCCATCTCCTGCATGTCTGACAACCAAGTCAGTTGGGCTGATTTAAACACAAACATTTACTGAATTTAATTATCTCATTATACTCAGGCCCACTCCCCACCCTCCAAGAAACAGTCTAAATCGATCTCTAATTGGGCGATCACGAGGCCTGGCTGCACATGTGACTTGGAGAGGCCTCCAAACGACACGCGGCGGTATGGAGCCACGGCTGCCACAGCGGGCTGCTTACCCATCATATCTTTTGTCTTCTTGAAATGTTTGTACCACCTTCCAAATTCTTGACATTTTGCCGCTGAGACATTTGCATAGTAAGTGCTGTTCACAATGGAGGAGATCATGCTCTGCATGGAGAAGGGGGAGAACAGTTGTCATACATCACGGCACGAGACAGAACATGGTCATGCTTTCAACTGTGCAAACTCGTTTTGTTTTTTTTTAAATCCACGGAGGACCAATACGTGTTTGCTTCGCCCTTTAGCCTAAAGCCGCGACTTCTTCAAAGCCACTAAGTAGATCGTCAAACGCTTATTTCAGTAGAAAGCCTCAGCCCACCGAGACTGCTATAAAGCGATCACACCCACAGATTTTGCTCCCGTATGTCTGGGAAATGTCATCTATTCCTGGGCTGACAACTGTCCACCCATCCCAATAAATCCAAACACTTGGAGATGACTTTCTGATCACAGCTCATAAATAAATGCCACTTTGTGGTCTGATGCCTAAATCTCCATCCTTGCAAGTCCCAGGATGGTCCAGGGACCAGCATCATCTGGAAACTTACTAGGAATACAGAAGGTTGGGCCCTAAGCTAGGCCAGGGCAATCACCATCTACATTTCAATCAGATCCCCAGGAGGGTTGCGTGCACATTAAAGTTTGGGAAACACCCCTTACGCTGTTTATTCACAGTATTTGGGTTTCAATCGCAGGTAAATTAACACTGTTCCAAGGCTGACTGACCACATTTAAGAAGAAACAACCTATTCACAAAGATCTTCTATCAGAAGAAAAAAAAAAAGCATACGGCCATCGTATTGCTAGCTTCATATAAAGTTTTGAATTTCAAACTAAGTGTAACATTTTTAAATATATGCATTTCATGGTGAACTGTTTCTCAAGGACACCACAAAAAAGAAAACAACCTATTTTGTCACTTATCTTCATCCTGCGTCTAACAAAAAGCTTGGAAAATACAATCAACAGTTTAACATAGAAAAATGAAGACAGACGATGATTTTGACATATTACTGGGTATTTTTTTTCTTTTTTAAACTCATTTTCAACATGGAAAAGTATTTTCTTTCCTGTCAGTTTTGGTTCTGGTCATTTCAGTGACTTGATCCACAACACGCATACTCTCTAATAGTGGCTAAATTAATTTCTCAATTGAGTTGTAGGAATAATTAGACTCTGCAGCACCAGTCTCCTATATGGAGAAACAGGAGAACTTACCTTTCAGACGTCAGTTGGTCTATGACAAGCAATTTACAGAAGGCAATTGTTTGGGAGGTGCGCCACAACCAGAAAAGCCAGTTTGGGAACAAAAGCATCTTTTACACCATTATCTTCTTTAAGCTACTTCTAATGTCGAGCACTTTTGGTTATCACTGATTCTCCCAACACCTCTCATCAGTGCTAGTTTTGTAACACGCACACATTCTCGTAACACGTAAATCTAGGGGATCTTGGAAGAACTTCCAGTGAAGGATAAGTTGGAGTTACATTATCGATGTAAAACATGGCTATCCTAAGAGCCACAATGACGTTTTTTTGACACTTTCTACTTGATAGTCATTTTCACATTTTATTTCTCTAAAAAGACATGCTTAATGTGCTCGTGATACTCTGCCATTAATTCAGACTCTGCCATTAATAAGAGTTTCCCTCAGTCCAGGGTACAAAAAGATACTTAGCAAGGTTGCCAAAACCAGAGCCAGAAATCTACCTGATCCAGTTAACAATCCATCAGCTTCAATCACACTTACTCTATTGTTAATGATGGATCAATAAAGTCAACGATAATAAAACTACGGAGATGGCTGATGGATCATAGTGACTCTGCAAATGGGCGAGAGCCCATGTTCTTCTACTTTGGTCCAATTTTCAAAAAATTATTACTCTTCAATTTAGATAAGCTGGGAGATTCTTAAATGTTAAGGTAATAGTACATGCAAATTTTGCATGTAGCTTATTCTTAATTTTTAGAAAGGTATGAAATACTGAAACTTTGCTGAGGTTTTTGACAAACAAGTCCAGGCTACTTGACTTTGCCGATAGTTCTGTGTATGAGACTTGCTCTGGGCTGCACGCCTACTATGTGAGTGGCTGGTACTAGAGACACAAATGTGGTTAAGACACAGCCTTTGCCCACAAGAAGTTCACCCTCAATTAGGAGGAGACATGTAAACAGATCATTTCAATTTAATGTGATTCAGTAGACCCACAGAGGAAAATATATGGGGGGGGGGGGAGATATATAATGTGTGGGGAAAAAGAAAAAAAATCTGAAATATTCTCGTAAAAGTAGAGCCCATATGTAACAGTGCTATGTAGTTCATTATTATCCATATGTGGAAAATAATATCCATATGTGCGTAATCATCAAAGCTTCCCCCTGCCCTCATTTAACCCTAAATTGGTACGCGCTGTCCTTAAGTGACTTTCTGGATGCCTTCTACTCTGTCAAGTGATGCATGCTTAGGGAAACTCTGATTAATGTAAATATTAGCCTAAGCGAGACATAAATCGAAAGGCTAATCCACAGGTTATGAAGCAGGCCAGAGCAGCTTTCTAGATTCTCGTTCTGTGCTTTCAGGGGGCTGGGAAATAGCCCATAATTCAGGTAACTTGGGGTCACCTCTATTTTTATTGAAACAATATGCAGTGATCTGTACAACTAGATGGCTCAGTCAGCCACTACATGAGACTTTTTTCCCCCTTGTGGTAAAGTCTCTATTGAAGGCTTAGGCATGGCATCTGACTAGGTCTCTGAGTTCCAAAGTAGAGAAGAGAGACCTCAGAAAATTGTGAGGCACGTGGTATTTGCAAGATCACATTTTGCTGTGTATTTCAAATTTGGACATGAATACCTATCGCTTTGATAATACAAACAACAGAGTCAAGATGATAACATTTTTCTACGGGGTGAGGTGGGAAAGGGGGAAGGTAGACAAACATCCATGTTTCTAAGGAGAAAAGCTCGGGATGCTTCTGTCATCATAAGGAGATACTGATTCAAAAAGATTACTAACTAAAAAGATGACTCACTAAGTTGTGAGTCCATACAGGTCTGGGGCCCAAATATGCCTGGCACGTATTACATACACATGACACTTTCAGCTGGTAAAGAAGCCGCCTGCAATGCAGGAGACCTGGGTTCGATCCCTGGGTTGGGAAGATCCCCTGGAGAAGGGAAAGGCTACCCACTCCAATATTCTGGCCTGGAGAGTTCCATGGACTGTATAGTCCATGGGGTCGCAAAGAGTTGGACACTACTGAGAGACTTTCACTTTTCACATGTTCATCTGATGAAGGAGAATCAACTAAACCCACATGCAAGTCCAAGCCATGCTGCACGCTGGCGGGGCGACCTTAGCTGAATTAATCAACGACTAGGACCATCCCCCATGCTTAATGGGGATGACAGCAGCAACCACCTCATGGGGAGTTCTGAGAATCCATTAATTCATTCTGCAAATAACTATGGAACTCCTATTTTGTGTCTACCACTGGACTAGGTCACTGGAAAAATAACTTGACAAGGTACTTGGACAGACAATAAATAAAATAATGAATGTGGTGCAATTAGCACAGAGCCTGGACCACAATGAGCATGGAGTTAAGAGAAGTTAATTACTATGACAACCCTCCGCCTCCCTTCACATTGGCTTTTATTATATGATCACATTTCAGATCAGTCCAAAGACTATGCTTTAAATAACTCAAGTCTTAGATACAGTTTTCAAACGAAGCATTTTTAAGTCAGAGAAATTTTCTTACGAAGAACACACAGGATACAAATCAATGATCCAATGACCAGTTGGATAAAGGCGTAACCAGAGAAAACCTCAACAGAAAAGAGCATTTCCATTGGAATTGTTTCAATATTCCAATCTGGTGGTACCTTCTGAAGCTGGCCTGCAGGCACTCCTCTGACATGTCAGCTCCACGCCCTCACCCATCTCTAGCTACAGCTGCTCAGCTAGGAGACAACTTCCGTGGGAACTGCTGCAAAGCCCTTCCTGACAGCCCAAGCGGCCCTTTCTTGGGCACCATGACGGTCTTGTCAAGCTGTTTCTTTCCTGCTAGGCCGTGAGCCTCGGGGCTTATCTCCATATAGCCTGGGCCCATCACAGGGCTGGGCACGTCAATAGGGATCAATAAAAGGTCACTGACATGGGTCATCTCTGCAGGCTACCAGAAAGCCATCCTCCCTGCTTTCTTAAAGGTCAAAGGTTATGGCAGCTTCATTATCAGAGGAATCTTTTCAATCCATCACTTCTGGTTATCCAGCTCCCACCCAGAGCTCTTCGAATTCTTGGCTCTTAAATTTGCAAGAGATCCCGCCCCAGGCTTCCGAAGCTACATCCACACAGATGTCTCAGGAGTCACAGAGCTTTGGGGCTTGCCTTCTCCCAGATCGCCTATACCGATCCACATGAGAGATCTCCCTCTCCCCATCTCTTTCACAAAGATCTGTATGTGACTTGCCTGGCAAGTCCCATTTGGTGGCCAGCCTGCATAAAGCATCCATGTTCAGAGACGAAAATAACCAGGCTGAACAAACTCCTTTGGTTTAAATCCCAAGTTCAAATGCTACACAGACCCAGGAAGAGGCCCCGGCTTCCAGTGTCAGGAAATACAGTTTGGAAGTCGGCAGAAATTGGCTGTGGGTCTCCTAACCCCAGTGTGACACAATATTCTCATCCTAGGAGCCAAGTTGTAAGCTTTTCTAAGATCCATAAAGCACATGTCTGCGCTCCATGAGGAGCTCCGGCTCTTTCTGAGAGTCTGCTTGAGTTCCGATCTGAAAGAATGCCATCTTCACAGAAACCCGGGTTCTCTAGAATGATACCATCTGCCACAGGCTGAGCTTCCTTTTCAGCCAAATACATTATTTATAACCTTTCTAATTGTGAAAAGGTAAGGGTGGAATTTTTCTACCGCCTGGCTTCGATATGGTTAGAACATTCTGAACCTTTGCTCTCAAAGATTGCTGGGTCTCTCAATTTGAAAAACAAAAAGCAACCCCAAACCCACAAAGAACTGGTGGAGGTCACACACGTTTCCAAAATATTCTATCCTTTCAACGCCCTGCTAGAATAGGACATACACTGGGGGTATGCATCTATAACAATTTAGAAACCAAAGGAAGATAAGCTTTCTTTTTCTCCTTGGTCATCTGATAGCCAAGGAAAGAGGTTTGGGAAGAGGTGAGACCTTCTGGAAAACAAACAAAAAAAAAGGTTCACCAACTGGGGGAAAAACAGTGATCTGATTACCCTTAAAATGGCTTTGTTGTGCCTTTAACAACAACAAAAAAACCCAGCCCCAAACAATGCTAATCAGGTTATTCAATCATTTAAACCAGAACTGTTCATGCTTTTCTGCCAAATCAACCAACCACAGCAAAATCTGTTATCTGTGATTGCTCAGCTTCCAGTCAAAGAAACACTTAACCCCCACTATACCAAAAGTTTTCCAAAATGCCGTGCTCACTGGAAAGAAAGAGACTGTCATGACATAGGGAGAGGGAACCTGGAGGGCTGGAGCCTAAACCTGCATATTAGGACAGAACCTATTCCAGTCTGCACCAGAAGCTAGCGACTCCCCAGCACTCATGTGAGCTCCAGCCAGGCTTCCCCTGCACAATTTCTTTTTTTTTTTAAACAGGACTGTGATATCATGATCAAAACTTACTAAAGACTTGAGGATGGTGTAACCGAGGTGGGAGGAGGCAGCCAGAGCCTCTGCAAAACAGTGGGTCCCCCATATTTAAAGCTTTCAGGCTCCATCAGCAGAGAGGGCAAAAGCTACAACATCTTATTTACACAATTATCTAAATACGATTAAACAGCTGATGGACAAATATTAAACTGGAAAATGTATAGTCATTTCAGCTTAATGTAATCCTCTTTCTGTAAACACCCAAGATGATTTTTTTCAACCAGAACAGTCCTGACATCTCATAAGCCTAAGGGTGAATAGCAAGAGATTGTTTTTGATAGTTATAAATATTCAAAAGACATGCAGACCATCTGCTTTCATAATACAGGTAAAGCAAGACTGAAATGGGGACTGCTGTATAAAAATGATTCTTTTAACAAAGTCTTCCTCTCCTCGAAAACTATAAAGACAGATGTCAAAAACTGTTTACACAGAGCAATCAGGAGCGTGCAAAATGTAATATTCCTTTTACACTCGGTGCTTGCTAAAGAGTTTTTTTTTCCCTTTTTCTTCCCATCTGTGTGTTGCAACACATTTCTACAAGTTAAAAACATTTTTTTTCAAACAGAGATCTCATGAATACCCAAAAACATGCTATCTGGTTTCTGAATGCTAATTAATTTCAACTAAGGAATCTGAATATCTGCTTCTGTAGAAAGGAATGTATGTTTTGAATCGCAATACTCTAGAGATGGCAAGGGAACTCATCTTGCACAGGTTTAATTCCATGAGGCGACTGTTCATGATTCTTACCTTGTCGATAATATGTATCTGGCCCATCCATGTCTTAAATGAAAGCCCATCACTGCTAATGTCTTTGGCATAAAGTCTAAAATAATTGTTTTCTGAAATAAATGTCGGTGCATGTAAAATGTATATACAGAAACCTTTAACTTCTCAGGTGACACAGAGCAATGCTTTAGCAAGCTCCGCAGTTAATTTTCAGGCCTAGAACACTAATCTTGACAGTAACCTTTTTATGTATTGTATTAATGGCACAGAGACATTAAGCACCTTTTTATAATTTTCAATAAAATGAGCATTTACTGAACAATCTGTCAAACTGCTGGCTCTCTCTTCCCTACATTTTTATTTTTTGAGAAGTGTGTAACTTCACAGGCCTGGATGGCCCTCCGCTTTCTCCAGGTCCTGTCTGCCTGCGGCCTGAATTTTCACAGCAGGTTTTTCGAGGCGTGTGGGAAACTTAAAAAGGTCAAACTTGAACTTCAGATCAAATGACATCAACTCCATACTCAAACACAGTTTTCACAGGGATTCTCAGTCAGCGGGGTTTTCTTTTCATCCCAAAGGACATCAAACACTTCGAACAAGCTCTAAAAGGCATCGCAGGAGGCAGGGCCATGGGGTGAATCTGCTGAAAACGCTCAGGTAGGCCCCGTCTGGTGTTGGGGGAGGAGAAGGCGAGGTCCGGGCTGGGCTACAGTTTATGGGAAGCAAACAACAGGGTTTCTAAGGGTCCTGTTTGGTTTGTGATGCTAGCTTACGTTCCCCCAAATCCTTCCCTCTGGATCCTCTCCTGCTTTCTAAGCTACGCTCTTGGGAGATACAACTGGGGCGTGGCCGGTATCTCGATGTGCGGAGAAGAGGCTGCTGCTGCTAAGTCGCTTCAGTCGTGTCCGACTCTCTGCGACCCCACGGACGGCAGCCCACCAGGCTCCTCTGTCCACGGGATTCTCCAGGCAAGGATACTGGAGTGGGTTGCCATGTCCTTCTCCAGAGAAGAGGCTAATCACTTCTAAATTTGACTTAAACTCCATGTGTCACAGTTATGGCTCTTGCCATCTTGATCAATCCCGGGGCCGGAAAATGGCCCCTTCACACAGTCACCCTTGCATCGTGCTAAAAACAGAAACTGGGTCCAAAGCTCCAGAGGAATATAAAAGGAAGCATCGCGAGAACCTGCGCGATTCTGCTTCAATCCTCTTACTGCAGTTCCTAAAGACGAAAATGTCATCATTTCAAAGCATGGCAATTTTACATAATGATTTAAACGGGCAATTCATAATTTTTAAAGGAAATGCTGGTTCACAGTTCATATGACTTTTCTGCATAATTAAAGTAATTTTACATAAGGCCCAGATGATATCTTTTGACCAAATTCTCCATGCATTTTGTATAAGTATCCATCTAGATCTTTCTGACTGTGCTCAAGCCTTACTCAAATGAACTGAATATGCTGGCAAAGAGCTTAGAGTAGAAAATACTTGTTAAAAAGTTAAAATTATTACAAAAGGGCTTGTAGTATTTCAAATTAATTGCACATAGAGGCTTAGGTTTGTTCATCTGCAGGATGAAGGGAAATGGACTAGATAATCTGCAAGGTCCCTTCTCACAGCCTGGAGGCTCTAGGAGACCTCTATGTATTCCCAGACACAGGTCTTACAGGGTCTTCTCCAGCGACTGAAGACAATGCAACTGTAATACACATCATCCATTCACTGTGCAGACATGCACAACTATAGCTTTATTTTTGAGGAATGTTGAAGTCCCTTGATATCTTGCTTAATAATGTGATTATTAAATACATACTATTATTAAATACTATGCTACTCCAAATAGAATTTTCACAAGTTTTTCATTAGATATATCTAAATCTAATGAGTCTTATTTGATTTTATAGTGAAAATTATTTCCCAAGATTCTCAATCTTGAGCACCTGGGATGCTTGCTTCTTCTTTCTCTGATGGCCCTTATGTGGTTAAATCTCCCATTCTCTGTGATGATTAAAATTTCTTGAATCTGTACTTAGAAATAGATACCCAATTGGTATTAAATTTCAGAGGTCCTAAATACAGCATTTTGAAAAACTTCAAGCCCCAGAGTGAAAACAAGAACTAAACTAGCTTGAGCAATCCATTTTTCCAAAAGTAAATACTAGAATTAAGTTCTGTAACACTTCATGGATTTTTATATTTCTTGCTTCGTTGTATGAATGCTACTAGCTTTTTAAGCCACAATGCCTAAAAAAGTGGGGAGAAAAGTTAAGTCTGGTTTTCAGCTTTTTACAGGGCCAAGAACTTTCCTTGGGAGTCTCATGAAGCCGACAGAAGCTTTTCTCCCATACAAACTCCCCCAAAGAGGCTTGGAACTTCTGGGTCTGGGCAAACCCTTTGGAGCAGGGCCCACGGGTCTGACTTAGAGCTGATCCAATATTTCACAGGAAAATGAGGCTAAATCATGGCCTTGGTTTCTGTGTTCTGTTAGTTCCCCCATGTCTACTAAAGGAAAATAAACCAATGTCACCTCTGGATGAGGTCATAGAGAAAAATCAAATTAATCTAGGTCATCTCTATCAACATTATGAAAAAGCTTCACCGTTAAGGAAAACGCCAGATTCTGGTAATCACCTCTTTGGGAGTTACAATGAAGCGGTAAAAATATGCCAGACAGGCTGTCGGTCGTGAAATGAGGAGCCCTGTCTGTCCATGGCGGGGGCGTGAGTTCCACGCTGAGCTGGTGCTCCCGCAGGAGGGTGGACAAACCAACCCCCAGAGGCCTGCTCTGGAACGGCTGAGCACTTATCTCCACCTGCAGCTCCCTCTGAACTCCAGTGATCCTGGTCCTGCACACAGCTGACTTTTTACACATCACATGTTTATAGCCCTAAACAGAGTCTCCAATGCCAAATGTGGACGCTGGAGCCTCAGCTGATGGAGGCATGTTGTAGGCTAACCAGGGTGGTACTAAGTATTAGCATTTCCATTTTGGCAGCATCAGCATCTTGGGCTATAAGTCACTCGATTCTGCTACTGACATTCCCCTCCTTCATACTTTCGTCAATATGAGAAATAGACAAACAAATTGACTAATAGTAAAAAAGCGTGGATCTCAAATATGAGATGATTGAGACAAAATGAAAACTATCAGTCAGGCTGAAACACATGATTATAAAAGAGACATTTTAAATGTGCACAGAAATAAGTTGTTAACGACTGCGCTTAACAGTGACATATAATTAGGTCTTTTATAGCATTTTTTCAGATCTCTGGGTCCCATGATGATTATTCTGCTTACAAATATACAACTTTTGTACATTCATTCAAGAACATTGCAATACAAGCAAAACTATCGGGCAGCTTGGAATATCAGTAGGTTTTCTTAGAGGAAAATGCAGAAGTACGTTAAGTAAACTAAAATATCAGAATTAAGTGTAACAGGGAAAAATATTTTGCAAAGTAAGGTATTATAGATAAGATTACAAATAAAATACTACTAATAAAACTATGGACATAGTTTATCGGTTCACAAAATAAATGTGATGAAAACTCTACGAGGTTGTTTCAATTTGATAAACATTCCTGAGACCCTACTGTATGCCAGATTCCTGAGTGTGATGATGGATAAAACCAAGTCCCTTTGTGACCACTGATCATAGCGTTTTCAGAAAACCTACTCAGCCCACCTATAATCATAGAAATCGTGGAAAGGACTATGGAGAGGGGATGAAGCGGGGTCTGGGCCTTAGATTAGGGTGTCGGAGTAAGGGTAGTTAATGTAACGCCGGGAAAAACACCCAGAGGACAGTCCCCATGGGACAGCTTTCCCCACTTACACTTTAAGACACATCAGATAATGATCTCAGGACGGAGCTAAAAGCATTCCTTAAAGGTGAGCATGAGTTATAAAACAGCCCATTAATTTTTTTCACAAATGAAAAGTTCTTGGTTGTTTCCATTAAAAACAATGCTTACCTCAAAATCTTCTATGTAGCAACAAAGTCTGTGAGACCTACAAGAGTGATTTCTAAGTCTCAAGCCCCCACGTTGTAGAAAAACAAGGAACATTATAGTGTACTTTAGAACTGAGCGCTATTCTAAATGCTTTACAAGTATTAACTCATGCAATTCTCCTAAGAGTCCTGAAAAATTGGTACTATTATCTTGCTACTTTATAGATGAAAAAATTGAGGCATGGAGAGTCACTTGCCTGAATTTACAGATCAGTAATGACAGAGCTCACATTCTCAACTCCTATGGAACGAATGCTATTAGCGCACTAATTATATGATGGCAAAGAGCAGTTGCTGATGAAATACATCACTTCCAAAGATAGTTCCATTAAGAAATAAAAAGAAAATGAGATGACACTCCGTTCTACGTTAGCATAACTGAAGAGATTCAATACATTTTGGGAACTACTTCTTGTGACGTTTCATAAAGTTAATACCTTGTTCTGGTTAGCTCCACATTTTTTCATTGCATAAGAATACACGCTGGATTAACAGGAAAATGGGACAAGCCTAGAACAATCTGGATGGTACCCAATGAGGAAATACTGTCTTACCTAGAGAAGAATGTGATCTCAAATGGTGCTAATAATTAAAGCTTCAATCTTTCTTAACTTTCAACATATCATCTGGTTTGCCTCTTTAACCTCTCTGCGTAAACTCAATTAGATTAGCATTTTATGGGAAAATATTGCCATACAAGAGGATGGCTTTTTTGAAAAGGAGAAAGAAAAAAGATGATGACTAAGGAGGATGAAGTTTTAGAGTAAGAATAAGAGGTGGGAAAAAGACTCTTAAAGTAAGTCAGCCACCTTCTCTAGGATGTGGAGTTCTGCAGCCTCCTCAATTGTCCATAATGAACCAGCACCCATAACAACACTGCATATTAGGACTCAAGACAATCTTGTATTTCTGGAGCGCCCTTTGTTGCAAGGATCCCAGGGCGCTTCACAATCACTGTGAGTTAAAATTAAAGCTGAAGCACGTACAATTCCTAATAGGCCCATTTAAAAAATGCTAAACAGAACAAATAACTTTTAAGTCTAGATTTAAAAGTCCCAACAGCCAGAGCGTTCCTTACTTCAATTGGCATCGCGCCGCGTGGCTGGCTGAAGCTCTCTCCTGTTATGTTCAAGGCTCTCTCGTGTTTTTTTATACCAGAGCACCTTATGATCAAGCAGTTTCCAAAGAAAGGGAAAAAAAACTGGGTGCATGTCATATCTGTTGGTTCTGATTATCCTGAATTGAGAGTTTCCTGTTTGCGAGTTAGTTTGGGGCCCAAATCTGACATGAAATAAAGCAGGTTTAAAAAGCAAATCCAGATAAAGCTCAACTTGAAATTCAAGCAGTCATTCCAACAAAAGAGAGCTTTAAAACTGCTGTTTGAGTAAGTAAATCGGATTGATTAGCATGATTTTGGTTAACTTTAAAAAATAAAAAAGCAATTAGAAAGTAACATTTAATAGGCTTTCTCTCAGGCCATGTCTGCTCCTAAGCCTTGGCAGTATTTATTATTCTGCACACCAGAAAAAAAATCAGGGAGATGCACTCATGATATGGTAATTTTCCTTGCATTAGTGATTTTGAGGTCAAAGGAAACCTGTTCAGATCTAAAACAAAGCATAGGTAAATATCTATTAAGTGAAGATGAAGTGCTTACACATTGTTAAAGCACTCTAAATTGGCATGGCTTAACTCTTTTAGGTTTTACTATTGTGAGAAGACAGTGGCCATACAATATTTGAGATCAAGCCATTTGAAGTTAGATGCTTTATTAAGTTTGGCTTTTTTGAAAGGTTACAGGGAACAAATATCAAGCTATAATACAACCTTCACATATCTAAAACAGCTAAAAATGAACCTGACAGGTGAAATGCAAAAAGAAAAATTCATAATTTGGAGGACACATCTATCACAGATACTATGGATCACATTCCCAACAGAAGAGCTATCTCACTGTCGAATTCGAAAGAAGTACTAGAGTGAAGTAATAGCTGGTTCAGAAAAGAAGACAGAAAAAAAATGACTTGGTGGAAGTTTGCCCATAAAAGACTGGTTGACCATTTCCTTTATGGATGTCACCATTAATACAATTGCTGAAAGTGGTAATAAAATGCAGTTAGTATCAAGTACTTCAGTGCCTGGCAAAGCAGATACACATAACCTCGGATTTCCATGGGCAGTATGGTAAAAACTGGGGAAAGTTTTGTAATTTAAAAGAGGAATGGACTTCCTCAAAATGCATGCTATTTAACAGCAAGCTTCACAATAGATTTACAGTATTCTGCTAGGAAGGGACAAGCACAAAATCCTACAAGCAGTGTCTCAAACAGTAAACTTTGGAGCTGCCAGTTACCCCCTTGCTCACCGCATCAAGCCAGTGAAGGACTAAGGTCTATATTTTCAAAGAAACATGGGAAATTGCCCACTGCTTCCCACACAAATACTTAACATTGTCGTGGGGGTCAAAACAAAGGCTCTTAGCTCAGTTATATACTTACTGATCCAGACAGGATGTGAAGCCAGGGAGAGACGACTGACAAAGAGCTGCTACAGTCAACCCTCTCGGAACCTTCCCAACGCCAGACGATCCCCGAAGCCAGTCCCCGTGCTCTCAGTCACCCTCCCACGCTCTAATTTAAGGACATGATGGCATTTTTCAAGGGAGTCAATGTAAGAATGGCACAATCAAAGATACAAAATACATGTTAAAGATTCCAGCAGTGAGAATAAACGCAACTGGAAAACTTGAGTTGTCAGCGCTTCAGAGAAATGTAAGTTCTCTTATAAAAAATCAAAGTAATTGGAGAAAGACTTTTTAAAGCCTTTTTCTCTCCTTCCTTCCTTCCCTTCTCTCCATCCATCTATCCATCCACCCAAGGATAGCTAATTAAGCTCACAGGTCTGGGGATGAATTGCCACCCCACGCTTCACCCGTTCCATAACCATGGGGCTCGCTTAAACATTCCATGCCTCAGGTTCCTTAATTGAAAATGAGGATATAAAACCACCTACCATTTACAGTGACAGGCATGCTCTTGATGCAAAAATACTAAAGGAAAGTTACCATTATTTGAACTACTAAGATGTGTTATCCTTATTACTCCACAGGAAAACAGAATGCCTGTCACACAACAGACTGTCGATACATACTTTTGAATGAATAAATATGTGAATAAATTTCATAGGTTAGATGCTCATGTGAAATGCAATATATGAATACTGATGCTGGATGTTCTCTGGAGACAATGTGATTATTAATACTTATTGATTTTTTTTCAGAAACATCATTCTGGTTCAAAAATTATGAAAAAATACCAAGTGCAATTAGATATATATATATATATATCTCCTAACGAGTAGGGTTTTTTTAAGTTGGTGCTTTGTATAACACAGACTGAAAATTAGCTGAACACAGGGGTTTATTAATGTCTATGGAAATTATCAAGTTTCAGAGAGAGGACCTGGATAAACGCTAAGCTTCAGGAGGGTAGGGTGGTTGGTTTCTTTTTTTGTTTATTTTGCCAGTACCTTATAAAAAGTCTGAGGCATTCAGGATCCCTAGATGCTGTCAGGAAAAGGAAAACTAAAAAATCATTTTCCCCCATATTACTTCTAAATGGAATGTTCAAATTTAAATTCATTTTATGTATCTTTTGTTGCTTGAAAATAAAAATGACAATTCTCACTTTATGGAGAACTCGGGCTTGGAACTACTTCTCCCAGGTGAGAAATGAAACGGAAAGAACCAATACCTTAAAAATATGAAAGTGGTGATGTGTGTGCATGTACACAAGTGTGCAAGTGTGCACAGAGAAGTGGGTGGTAAAGATGCACATGTATCAGATTAAAATCCCTCAGGGATATCTGACCTAAACATCTTTAGAAGGAAGACACTAGGCTGGCAGAAGTAATAACTGAACTTTTACTCATGATACCTTCAACAAAATGAATCTATCCTTGTATCAATGTATGTACATTTACCTAGTGGTCAAGTTCAATTTCTAAAACTTCAGGGAAAACTAAAATCATGATGAAATGTTTTGTTGTAAATCAAAATATTTACTTTTTCAAATACCAATTTATTGATACCTTCCAAATCCATGCTCTCTGAGTTCCTATGACCATAAACGTTCTTGTCCCCCCCAAGTCAGACTTCAAATCTCTCCTCCCAACTTGCAGGTCTGAATACAAAACCCACCTTATCTAAGCACCTCCATGGAAAAAAGTAAGAGTAACAACAAAATGCCCAACCTCAGAGCTATGAGCTAAGGGTTTCTTATGCCTTAGAACAGTTTACAAGAATAACCACACGGTACAAAAAATTTAATAAATGGATATCAATCTATCTGGGCAGATGTATAAGAGAAAAAGCAGCCACAGAAATGAAAGTCTGAGTTATAAATCAAACCGCACGCACACTTACGGAATTTCTACAGCTAGAGAAACCCTTGCAGAGATTATCCCAGAAAACATTACTGCAGCCAAACCTCTGCGTCCATTTTAAAGTCAACTTGAAAACTTTAAAAGCTATTTAAAGTTGACTTTCAAAAGTCAACTTGAAAACTTAACATTGGGAAAGGACTTCTGGGTCAGCCACCAGCCAGCATGCTGACTTTAACCTCGAGGGACACTGGCTCTGAAGAGGAGTCTGAGAAGCACAACATATTCCAATTCCAAGGTTCCAAGTGCAAACGTGGCTCACCCTTGTCAAGTGTGGGATGGTCCCCGCGGGGGCCGGGGCAGGGCGTGTGGATCTGCCCTCACCTCCCCTCCCGCCTCCACTCAGTAATGGCATCTACATGCCCACAGGGTGGGCATGCCGCTCAGGGTAACGCGAAGGTACCCGCCAGCCATTTCTAAGACTGGGGCACTTCAACCATAGCAAGCAAAACCAAAGCACTGATGCACAGCGAAATGTGCACGCTGAATGCCATGCTCAAAGTGCTCACGTGAAGGAACCGAAACGCCACAGAGAGGGAACACGCCTTAGGCGGGAGCCTTCCTTGCTGCCAGGCGCCGTTCTGCACAAGACCGAGGCAGCATTTATCTGCGAGGCCTTCACCGCAGCACCTTCATCTCCGCATCGCGCCAGGGAGGAGAGAACGGCAGCTTTACCCCGCTCAGCACATATTTGGGGCTGAGGCCTCAGATGCCTGCGCTTCCTCTAACTAATAGCTCCTGACACAGGAGAAAATAAAGAAGCAAATGGAAAATAGTTCATAATTAAAACATTCCGAATTGAGTATCAGATTCATAAATTCATTCTAGAGAAAGAAATAGAAGATGATGCAGCGGAACAGAAAATAACTCCCTCATTTAGAGCACAAGTTGCCCTTTGTCATAATAATATTAATTTCAAATATTTGCTGCCACTGCTGAACGATGTATATCTTTCTTTCCAATCTGTTTTGTAAAAGAAAAGAAGACTGTAATTACGACTGATGTTGAAGTTACAGCCTGGTTTCGCCTCTGAAGGATGGCTCCGGGGTCCCCAGCTATACAGGCCCACGTGTTCCACTTGAGGCCTCTTTACGGAAATTCATCCACATCTGACTCCAAAATCCATTCTTGAATTTTATTTTGTCATTCTGTTTAATGCCATAATTGTTTTATTCAATTAATTACCCATGATATCATTAAGTAAACTCATAATTGTATTTATAAGCTATAGTGAGGTGGAGTTTATTGGCTGAATGTTACTGTAATTTAACCATTAGTTCTCACTGCCTGTATCAATAAATACTCAAGCTAGCATCCTCTTTTCCAGCTCACAGTAAATGCCTTAAAGCTTCGCCTGAATTTACTTCCCAAATCAATGGGACATTTAGTAACGTGAAGATACGTGAGATTCCTATACTGGGTGTTTATACATATTTTAATGCTCAGTTAAACAAGAAAACCTTTATTTCTAAGACATTTCAAATTTCAAATCCTAGAGACCAACTGACAGGTTATCTGGAGTTGTCTGCAAAGCCCAAAGTCCCAGAAGTAGGAATCACCTGCTTCATTACATCATCCTATTGATTTAACTGTGTTTAATTAACTTAAATTATTTTTACTCGATGGTTATAAATTCACAACCTCTCTACTCAAAGAGTGAGACACAGACTAGGAGGAGATCTGCTAAAGTGACAAAAAGACTTTGATTTTCAAGAAATGGACTTAACGCCAGAGAATATCTCACCTGTGGCTACAGCTTACTTTAAAAGAATACAAAAAGCCATCATTTATTATGAACTTAATTCATTTGCTTCATTCCTATAATTGCTAACAAATACCAAAGTCAAGCTGATGGACCATAATGCAGTAAACCTGAAGTGCATGGAGTTTTCATGAAAGAGGAGCACGAACGCCCACAAGCTTCCTTCCAAAGGTACCCACGTATCTTCACGGCCATCACATTGGAAACAAACCTGGAGAAATTCTCTACTGCAGAAATATTTACAGCAGTCACACAGTTCATGTTCAAATACCTGACAGACTTGACACTCAGGCTTACATACTAACCTTGCATTGAAAGAAAAACATTAGTAAAAATTTGATAAAAATCTAGTTAGACCAACCAACACCTCAATTATACTCTCCGGTGGCATGACCTTCAGGGGCGGGGGTCCCGAGACAGTCGGCCTGACGGCCCAGCGACGTCAGGACCACACGGGCAGCGCGTGGAGGGCGGGCTCACAGCGCCCTTTGCTTTTTCATTTAAAATTGGCTGTGCAGCACCAAAAGTGATGCTCAGCTTTACATCTAGAAACCGAGGCAGGCTCTCACCGGAGTTCCTACTGCCCCTCTACCAAAACTCATCCTGAAAACTCAAATACAATAATAATAAATCTCTGTCTCATTCAAAAATCCCTGACAGTATGACAGGCATCTCAGAGGAAAACAGATGACCCCACCAAAAAAAAAAAAAAAGAAAAGTGGGGGGGTGGGTTGAACCAATGCCATAAAACTGGTGACAGAATCCTGATGAATAATAACTATTGAACCTTTAATTAGAGGGAAAAGATTTGTTTTCTGTGTAATTTTTTTTCTAAATTCATTTCTTCTGCTTCTTTTTCCTTTGTTTGGTAAAGAAGAAAGTACCCAGAAGCTACCCTGTTCCTTTAACAGGTAGCATGGTGACGTTTTGGACAGTAACACTTCCAAGGCGCTTCCTGGCATCTAGGGGTCCCAGGAAGGTATACAACCTTTATTCCCTTAAATACGGGCCCTCAGGCCAACAAAGCATCCAGTCTCAGCGCACTCAGAGGAGGGATCTACAAACGAGCTAGCGCAAAGTTCTGCTGAGTGGTTTTCCCTCCCACTTTCCTTCCCACACTGTTCAGGATGAATCGTGCATACTTCTGAAAGTCACCAGTGGTCAAGTCACTTTGCATTTTGGGGAGATTCTTGCTTCCGATACCAGTCGCTTTAGACTATGGCTTCCCATGACTCCTCCAACGAGGCTGCCCTCAAAGACTTATCATTTAGGACCAGCAGTGCTCAGTACCTGTGAGAGGGGGCACTCCTTCGCCAAGGAGCTCTGATTCATATCCTTCAGCAAGTCCTTCAGCGCATTCCTCACAGTGGTGTGCGACCACTGCTCGGGAGGCAGGTCTTCCAGTTTGGGGCAACTATTGGAGACACAGATTAGAAAGGGGATTATGACAAGATTGCATCCCGCTGCAGAACATTCCTTTAAGACAGACAGATTTCATTTTGCTCATCAAACAGATGCATCTGGAGATTGCTCTCGGTCTCCTGATTGTTCCGATTAGTTAATTACTTTATACAACACATCTGCTGTATCGATGCATGAATTATACATCAGCTGCCTGTGGTGGCTATTTTTCCATGTTACTTCTACCTTCCTGCTCTGATGCGCTTGGGAAGACAATTTAAGGTGTACTGCTTCCTCAAGAGCCATTGTGAAAAACATGAACGTGGGAACCGTTCTCCCTTCAGGACTCCGCTCGTACGAATTAAAATGGTTAAAAAAAAAATTATATAAATAAATAAGAGCTCGGCAATAGTGAATAAGGCATTCTTTCACAAAGTGTACACAGATGGCAGTGTTCATGATATGCAAAAATATTTTTCTCTTAAGTAAACTTTATGTAAAATGCCTTCTTGCAATGCATCATTTAATTGATCACATAGAAAAAGTCTTGTCTTTTGATAACCTGCACAAGTAGATGCATTTGGGGGGAACAATGCTTTTAAACGATAGACTGAAATTAGGAAAATAAAGAAGAAAGGGCGAGGTGACAAAATCAATTTGGGTTAACCTCTCTGAAATGCAGAGCAAATCACAACTGAAGGCTGACCAGAGATACTTTGTTTCAAACAATCAGGTGAGTAGAACACTCTGCCCTGGAATTGCTTTCCTGACTCACCTGTGTAACTGAATTTTCAATGTGACCACATGATACACGTCTTGAAGCATATCTGCTACTGTAGCATCGGGGGCATCTGTCACATAAGACAGTGGGACCGGATTCCATTTCCCAACCTGGATCAGCCCTATTCCAGATAAAGAGCACGTGTCACTGCATGTCTGACCCTTCAGATAACCTATCCAGAGGAAGGCTATTTTTCATTGCCCCCACCACAAGCAATTTTGGTACTTCTGTTTGAATGATTCCCGTCCCTCTAAAAGGCAGGTCAATGAAAATATTCACAGCTTAGTTTTCCAAACTGTGAAATTATGTAAATGACAGCGGGGTTGTTTATTATTTTGGAAATAAAACCCCATCAATAAAACCTAGGCAGAGGCCACATTTTCCTAACTTACAGGAAGTTCTAATAAGACATAGCTGAACCAGTTCTAAATGGCTTTACGATTTAGATAAGATTCTCGATTGCAATGGGAATCAGCATTGAAAAATACTTTACAGCCCATAAAACCATCAGAAACAGAATAAAAGAAACAGAACTAGATATTCAGTCATAAATGCAAATTGACTCTCAACAGTCCATCTGCTCAGATACGCTCCTCACTTCCTTGTGGGTCCTCAGTGGAGCAGATTATTAAGGTCAATAAGCATACTAATGATTCAGCTGAAGTAATTTAAAAAAAAAACCTACCTCCACATTCCACATGAGCAAAATGTGTGTTAACTAAACCAAACTGAATTAAGCCAATTTTTTAAAGCCACAGTCTAGAAGGAACCCATGTAACACACAGGCTACAGTTCTTTGAATGAAAATATTCAGATGCTTTCTCTGCAAGGTAAACAAAGGATGCCAAGCAATTTCCCCAACCCCACGGATGCATTATTTACCTTTGGCCTGGGCAGCAGAGCTATGTGAATAACCCAGAGACAGCAAGGCCATTTCTATCAGCTGGTTGAAAAGCATATCCTTCCTCACCAACACAAATTCTGCATGCTCCTCCTTACAATCGTATTCAATGGCATTTTCATAATGTTCCACCACGCAGAAAACCGGGAGCATGGTTCCTATCGAGGAGACAGAGCAAAAAGAGACGCAAACCAACGGATTTCAGCAACACAGTCTGGGGGGAGGAGGGAGGGAAAAAATGAAGCTATGAAAATAAATCTTCACCACCGTGAGAAGGGGAGCCTGTTCCCAAGGCAGACAGGGCACAGAGATCCAGGCATACAGACACAAAGATACACCTCCTTTTATTTTTATTTTTTAAGTTGTAAGAGAAATGTTGAAATAGAATATGAACTTGGCCCTGCGGTAGCGTGGGCTCTAATTTTAACCGAGCATTTCCCCTAACCAATTAATGCAGAATTACCTTTCTGATCAAATCATAAGGCTGACAGGAGAGGACTAAGTGTCTGGTCTGATCTGCTGTGAGTGGTACCTGGTGTGCAAATGTAATTCACTCAACTCGGCTTCGAAAGAACCCATCTCCATGCTTCCTACATGCTTTTGTTAGGATTCAACTTTCCCTGTCTGTGTCCAAACAAATTAGCTTTGATTATAAAATTATGAGCATTCGCCTCCTTCTTTATGATCTTCATGTTGAGGCCACAGAAGAAACACAAAACTTAACCA